>NW_027509153.1:1680000-1935000 GCF_051911475.1 Siphateles boraxobius
AGAGATGTGACCCTAAATACAGCTTCCATGTCACCCAGCAGATGTAACTATAGCTTGTATGTCTGATAGCACAGCTAACATGAACATACATGAATGGTAAAACAAAATCTATTTGTTTCCATGATAAACCAGCCTTATTGCATAAGTCATGTTTTCCAGCTTCTAGTCATTTATTGTGCATGCTACCTTATATTTTCCAGTTGTTATTTTACTTTAATAAAATTGAGATATGTCATGCATGGGATTGGTACCATAAGGTTTAACCAAAATCTAAATGTAGATATCAGCAATATTATTTTGCATTAAGTTAGCAAACACTTGCTGTTAACATTAATATTTGCAAGCCTCCAAGCTTGGTAGCAAATCTACGCATGATTCCATGGTAAACCAGAGATATTGCATTAGTTGTTTTCCAGATTCTTGTCATTTATTGTACATGCTACCTTATATTTTTTAGTTTTCAGCTCATCAACCTCGGTTTTGCATATTCTAAACTAGCTAGCTCTGGCTGCTACATTCCCAGAGTTAGCAAACGTTAGTCTGTTAACATGAATATTTGCAAGCCTCCTCCAAGCACAAACATCACATACCTGTTGCATTTCACCATCCACTTATTTAGCTGCTGTCGCATCCCTTGACATGCCATCTCCTTTAACCTCCTTCTTTTTCTATTTTTAGCCCCCGACCGCTTTTTTGCTTCATTCATCTTTTTTGAGTTTCAACGATAACGCACTCCTGTGCTGCTCCTCAGCGATCACGTGCGCGCCCCCGCCCGCTCGCGATACCCTTCTATGTCAAAATAAATTCAATGATGGAATATTATGAGGGCACCGACGCCTACTCAAGCCTGTTAGTCCTCTAAAATTTATATAACTTTTTTTATATTTAACTTGTATAAATTTTATATAAATGTATATAACTTATAAAAAATAAAAAAAAATGTAACCATCGCTTTGGCGCCCTCATGATGCGGCGCCCCTATGCGCCGCATATAGCGCATACCCACTTTTTGCGCCACTGGCTACAAACAACTGTGCCTTTGACACAAGTTTACAATAACGATAGGAGCACGGCAAGTCAACAGCATTGAAGCGTGTGAAGAGGCTTTCCAGACAAGTAGCAGTGAGTATTTGTTCTTTTTCCTAGCATTATTTTCCTTTAATTACTATTATCATCAGTCTACTAGGCTGCATTCCCACTAATTAGCAAATATATTTTGACATAGCAGACGTTTTGACGGCCATTCTGAATCTTCGAAGAAGGAAACGCAAAGCATTAGAGGACACTCTTTTTTCTGCGCCAATACGATTCATTTTGCTGTGCGTTCCCAGGCAGCACGCACGCTTCTCGAGCAAGAGCCCGGATAGCTCATTCGGTAGAGCATCAGACTTTTAATCTGAGGGTCCAGAGTTCAAGTCCCTGTTCGGGTGAACGAGCATCTTTTTGTGGAGCGGTACGTTTTGTTGTTGAGTTCTTGCTGATCTACACTGGCCTCGGGCAGCGACGCTGCAAGGCACCAATCCACAAACGACGTGCCCCTTTCAGCCAGCTTTTAGTCGTGGCCGAGTGGTTAAGGCGATGGACTAGAAATCCATTGGTGTCTCCCCGCGCAGGTTCGAATCCTACCGACTACGTTGACAGCATGCGCCTGCTTTAGTTTGTAACCTTCTGGAGGCCTAGCTTAAACTTTATAAAAGGAAAAACAGAATCCTTTTCTTTTCAGTGACTTCTTCTCCAGAGTCACTGTTACAGGATTACCCTTGAAAAGAGTTATGTTGGTAAGAAACAGTTTTGTCTGCAAGCTAAAGATGAAAAGGCCCCTTTGTATTCAAGGACACGTCAGGTAGACTGGTAGCTCGCAGTGATCGTATAGTGGTTAGTACTCTGCGTTGTGGCCGCAGCAACCCCGGTTCGAATCCGGGTCACGGCAAGATTTTCTGGGTGCCATTGAAATTGAGCTCCATGTCGCCACCTGTCCTCACCCCGTCCTTCAGACTACTCTTTTTGTGCACGGCGCGTGCCCTTGATGTGCTCTGGATGTTCGAGTGAATTGAAACTGGGACCTTCTTTGAAAGCACGAGCTTTCAGGTTCGAACCCTTAGAGAAAAGACTGAAAACGAAATGCTCCTATTTATGTGGGAAGAATCTTGCTTCAGAGAGAATATGGTGCGTGTATATTTTCTAATCGCTAGGTGTCAGTACACTCGCTGGCTGTTACCTAGAGTGCCGCGGGCTTGCTATTTGCTACGAACAACTGCGCCTTTGACACAAGTTTACAATAACGATAAGAGCGCGGCAAGTCAACAGCATTGAAGCGTGTGAAGAGGCTTTCCAGACAAGTAGCAGTGAGTTTTTGTTCTTTTTCCTAGCATTATTTTCCTTTAATTACTATTATCATCAGTCTAATAGGCTGCATTCCCACTAATTTGCAAATATATCTTGACATAGCAGACGTTTTGACGGACATTCTGAATCTTCGAAGAAGGAAACGCAATGCATTGGAGGACACTCTTTTTTCTGCGCCAATACGATTCATTTTGCTGTGCGTTTCGACACAGCACGCACGCTTCTCGAGCAAGAGCCCGGATAGCTCAGTCGGTAGAGCATCAGACTTTTAATCTGAGGGTCCAGGGTTCAAGTCCCTGTTCGGGCGAACGAGCGTCTTTTTGTGGAGCGGTACGTTTTGTTGTTGAGTTCTTGCTGATCTACACTGGCCTCGGGCAGCGACGCTGCAAGGCACCAATCCAAAAACGACGTGCCCCTTTCAGCCAGCTTGTAGTCGTGGCCGAGTGGTTAAGGCGATGGACTAGAAATCCATTTGGCTCTCCCCGCGCAGGTTCGAATCCTACCGACTACGTTGACAGCATGCGCCTGCTTTAGTTTGTAACCTTCTGGAGGCCTAGCTTAAACTTTATAAAAGGAAAAACAGAATCCTTTTCTTTTCAGTGACTTCTTCTCCAGAGTCACTGTTACAGGATTACCCTTGAAAAGAGTTATGTTGGTAAGAAACAGTTTTGTCTGCAAGCTAAAGATGACAAGGCCCCATTGTATTCAAGGACACGTCAGGTAGACTGGTAGTTCGCCGTGATCGTATAGTGGTTAGTACTCTGCGTTGTGGCCGCAGCAACCCCGGTTCGAATCCGGGTCACGGCAAGATTTTCTGGGTGCCATTGAAATTGAGCTCCATGTCGCCACCTGTCCTTCAGACTACTCTTTTTGTGCACGGCGCGTGCCCTTGATGTGCTCTGGATGTTCGAGTGAATTGAAACTGGGACCTTCTTTGAAAGCACGAGCTCTCAGGTTCGAACCCTTAGAGAAAAGACTGAAAACGAAATGCTCCTATTTATGTGGGAAGAATCTTGCTTCAGAGAGAAGATGGTGCGTGTGTATTTTCTAATCGCTAGGTGTCAGTAAATTCGCTGGCTGTTACCTAGAGTGCCGCGGGCCTGCTATTTGCTACGAACAACTGCGCCTTTGACACAAGTTTACAATAACGATAAGAGCGCGGCAAGTCAACAGCATTGAAGCGTGTGAAGAGGCTTTCCAGACAAGTAGCAGTGAGTTTTTGTTCTTTTTCCTAGCATTATTTTCCTTTAATTACTATTATCATCAGTCTAATAGGCTGCATTCCCACTAATTTGCAAATATATTTTGACATAGCAGACGTTTTGACGGCCATTCTGAATCTTCGAAGAAGGAAACGCAATGCATTGGAGGACACTCTTTTTTCTGCGCCAATACGATTCATTTTGCTGTGCGTTCCGACGCAGCACGCACACTTCTCGAGCAAGAGCCCGGATAGCTCAGTCGGTAGAGCATCAGACTTTTAATCTGAGGGTCCAGGGTTCAAGTCCCTGTTCGGGCGAACGAGCGTCTTTTTGTGGAGCTGTACGTTTTGTTGTTGAGTTCTTGATGATCTACACTGGCCTCCGGCAGCGACGCTGCAAGGCAGCAATCCACAAACGACATGCCCCTTTCAGCCAGCTTGTAGTCGTGGCCGAGTGGTTAAGGTGATGGACTAGAAATCCATTGGGGTCTCCCCGCGCAGGTTCGAATCCTACCGACTACGTTGAGAGCATGCGCCTGCTTTAGTTTGTAACCTTCTGGAGGCCTAGCTTAAACTTTATAAAAGGAAAAACAGAATCCTTTTCTTTTCAGTGACTTCTTCTCCAGAGTCACTGTCACAGGATTACCCTTGAAAAGAGTTATGTTGGTAAGAAACAGTTTTGTCTGCAAGCTAAAGATGACAAGGCCCAATTGTATTCAAGGACACGTCAGGTAGACTGGTAGTTCGCCGTGATCGTATCGTGGTTAGTACTCTGCGTTGTGGCCGCAGCAACCCCGGTTCGAATCCGGGTCACGGCAAGATTTTCTGGGTGCCATTGAAATTGAGCTCCATGTCGCCACCTGTCCTTCAGACTACTCTTTTTGTGCACGGCGCGGGCCCTTGATGTGCTCTGGATGTTCGAGTGAATTGAAACTGGGACCTTCTTTGAAAGCACGAGCTCTCAGGTTCGAACCCTTAGAGAAAAGACTGAAAACGAAATGCTCCTATTTATGTGGGAAGAATCTTGCTTCAGAGAGAAGATGGTGCGTGTATATTTTCTAATCGCTAGGTGTCAGTAAATTCGCTGGCTGTTACCTAGAGTGCCGCGGGCCTGCTATTTGCTACGAACAACTGCGCCTTTGACACAAGTTTACAATAACGATAAGAGCGCGGCAAGTCAACAGCATTGAAGCGTGTGAAGAGGCTTTCCAGACAAGTAGCAGTGAGTTTTTGTTCTTTTTCCTAGCATTATTTTCCTTTAATTACTATTATCATCAGTCTAATAGGCTGCATTCCCACTAATTTGCAAATATATTTTGACATAGCAGACGTTTTGACGGCCATTCTGAATCTTCGAAGAAGGAAACGCAATGCATTGGAGGACACTCTTTTTTCTGCGCCAATACGATTCATTTTGCTGTGCGTTCCGACGCAGCACGCACACTTCTCGAGCAAGAGCCCGGATTGCTCAGTCGGTAGAGCATCAGACTTTTAATCTGAGGGTCCAGGGTTCAAGTCCCTGTTCGGGCGAACGAGCGTCTTTTTGTGGAGCTGTACGTTTTGTTGTTGAGTTCTTGATGATCTACACTGGCCTCCAGCAGCGACGCTGCAAGGCACCAATCCACAAACGACATGCCCCTTTCAGCCAGCTTGTAGTCGTGGCCGAGTGGTTAAGGCGATGGACTAGAAATCCATTGGGGTCTCCCCGCGCAGGTTCGAATCCTACCGACTACGTTGACAGCATGCGCCTGCTTTAGTTTGTAACCTTCTGGAGGCCTAGCTTAAACTTTATAAAAGGAAAAACAGAATCCTTTTCTTTTCAGTGACTTCTTCTCCAGAGTCACTGTTACAGGATTACCCTTGAAAAGAGTTATGTTGGTAAGAAACAGTTTTGTCTGCAAGCTAAAGATGACAAGGCCCCTTTGTATTCAAGGACACGTCAGGTAGACTGGTAGCTCGCCGTGATCGTATAGTGGTTAGTACTCTGCGTTGTGGCCGCAGCAACCCCAGTTTGAATTCGGGTCACGGCAAGATTTTCTGGGTGCCATTGAAATTGAGCTCCATGTCACCACCTCTCCTCACCCCTTCCTTCAGACTTGTCTTTTTGTGCACGGCGCGTGCCCTTGATGTGCTCTGGATGTTCGAGTGAATTGAAACTGGGACCTTCTTTGAAAGCACAAGCTCTCAGGTTCGAACCCTTAGAGAAAAGACTGAAAACGAAACGCTCCTATTTATTTCGGAAGAATCTTGCTTCAGAGAGAATATGGTGCGTGTATATGGTTGGAGATATTGCCTTTGTGTTCAAACCCTGTTCCTCAACGGCATCTGCTGAAGAAAGGGAGTGGACACACTCGTCGATGGCCCCAGAATACAAGCATTAAAAAAAAGAGTTGGCAGGAAAACTGATAGTGCGCTATAGACATTGGAGATGCACCAGTTCTTGACACAAGAGAACAAGAATGAAAACAAAGAGTGGCAGGAGGGGATGAATCAAGTCCAGTGAAGCAGGCTTTGATCACAGCTGCAAAAATATGGAGCGCTTCACGTATTTGCATGTCATTCTTTCGCTCTGTGCCCAGCAATGTTCTCTGGATGCCGGCCAATCAGCAGCTCGGATTGTCGAGCGTTTTCGGTTTTGGGCCAATCAGCAGCTCGTACCCCTACTTCACGTGTCGGCTGTTCCTCTGGACGCCCCTGCGTCTGTGGGGCGTCCGGCCGACATGCTGTAATAGGGCCCTCACCAAGTGTGGGCTCTACAGGACCATCCGGAGGGTCCTGGACATCGACGGCTGGTACTTGATGGCCACCGAGTACCTGGAGTGCCGTCGGTGTAAGAGGAAGGTAGCTGCCTGGTCGCAGGAGGTCGTGGGTCAGCTGGGAGAGGGGCATCGCGCCCTCTTCCCGGCAATCCTCACCTACAAGTAAGTAGCTGTCTGAACACTGTCACAGTATGTCTGTTTGTGGCGCCCTCTTCCCGGCAATCCTCACCTACAAGTAAGTAGCTGTCTGAACACTGTCACAGTGTGTCTGTGTGTGGCGCCCTCTTGCCGGCAATCCTCACCTACAAGTAAGTACCTGTCTGAACACTGTCACAGTGTGTCTGTGTGTGGCTCTTCTGTAACACATGATGTGCTCCTCTCTGTAGGCTTGCCTGCGACCGGCGGGTAATCATCCAGCTGCGTGAGCGTCCTCGGGGGAACAGCGCCACACAGCTGTACAAAAAACTCTGTGAGGCACACACAAAGGCCTGGATGCGGCGGTCCATACACTACCTCAGCGTCATGGAGCCCTTCACGTCGCGAGGTGTCGTGCGCATGTGCACCCCACCACCAAAACCGCCACCCGTGCCCCAGTACGCATGGCTGTTAATGGTGTACTGCCACGACATCCTCTCCCGCCTGGAGGACGTGAAGGCCCGGGTCACCTCCGTCTTTGGAACGGTTTTGAAGATGGATTCGACCAAGAAGGTAAATGTGGTGCTATGTATGTATAAATATATATGTATATAAATGTGGTGCGGAGTATCACGCTCTAGCTATGTGCGTGCAGCCTTACTGAGATGCTTTATTCTTTCAAACAGGTGACCCGGAAGCTCGCCGGTGCTGCTGCCCAGACCGCAGCGTGGGCAACGAACGTCGGCAACGAGCAAGGACAGGTGCTCATGTCCGTGCTCACGGACGCCGAGGGTGCCGGCCTGTTGCCCATGGCTGCGGGGTTAATGCGGCAGTATCGGGACGCTGGGGTGGAGCCGCCTCAGCTCCTCTACGTCGACCGGGACTGTTGTTCGTCCCACGGGGGATCCAAGACAGCTGACATGTTCGGGAAGTGGGACAAGCTGGTGGTCCGGCTGGACATCTGGCACCTGATGCGGCGGTTCGCGTCAGGTGCGTTGTGGCAAAAACAATAATTAAACAAACAGCATCACAGTAAGAGACATCATGGTTCCATAACATGATATAACATGCATTTTTCCATAACAGGTGTCACCACCGAGAGCCACCAGCTGTATAAACCCTTCCTGCAGCAGCTGTCTTCGTGCATCTTCTTGTGGGACCCAGGGGACGCAGCCCGGTTGCTCAAGGCGAAGAAGAGGATGCTTGAGGCGCAGGGGATGACCTTCTCGTCCGACGCCGGAGTGTGGAGGCACGTCAGCCGCAAGAATATTGCTCTCCATTGCCGTCGCTGCACGCGTGGAGCGGCGGAGACGGAGCGGCTGATCGGTGACCTCCTGGAAACCTTCGGCGGTGCCAACGGACGAGACACCATGGGGATTTCCCTGCTGGACCAAGACCGCATCCAGAAGATCTGGACGGAGCAGCGGCGCCACCTCCATTGCATCCAGGACCCGCCGGGCGTGGAGCTGTACACTGAGACCGGCAGGATGACCAAGGGGGGGATCAGCCTGCCGGTGTACCGTTGTGCACGAGGCTCCACGTCCCTGGAGTCGTTCCACCTGCATCTCATCCCCTTCACTCCAGGTATGTTTAACATGCTTCACTGTCATGTCAATCTTTCACTGTCATCGACTCGCTGTCATTCACATTGTGTGCACTGAATAAACTGCTAAACAGATCTGTGTTCCTCCTCAGGAGAAAGTGCCAATGCCTGGCACTTCCAGGCATTTCTCCTGGAGGGGTTGACGCGGTGGAACGCCGACAGGGCGGCGTCCGTGGCACAGGAGGGACGGCCGCTGATCCGCTCCTACAATGGCCCCCTGCAGCACTCCCTTGACCAGCTCAGCCAAAGGGTGCTTGGCACGAATGTGGTCAAGGATTACACCAAGCCCAGGGAGTACACGGGTAAGAACACTCAAGCCACCGCGCTTACACCTGTCCACACTGAATGATATTTGTACCAGACTGACTGATGCGATTTGTGTTGTTGTACTTCAGGGGAACTCATCGGCATCGAGTACCTGTACTCCCAGACGGGCAGAGTGCTGCAGGACGTCAGCTTGGACCTTGACATTCCGGACGCGGGGGGGGGGCGTTCCCCAACTTGTCGAGGATGACGAGCTCGCCGACGGCCCGCAGGAGGTGGAGGACCTCACCCTGCCTGGCGAGTTCCCAGCTCCTCAGACGGACCCGCGGTCAGGGCGACCGGCTGACGCACCCGCGCCCGAGCCATCCAGTCCGACCGGTGCCCACGAGCCCGCACCCCACTCCCCCGGCCGGTCCTCGCCAGAGCCTCAGCAGGCTGCTGAGGTAAGCACCCCACCTCTTTGTGGTCTGCGACTGCAGTGCATCTCGCATCACCAAAAACTGCGCTCGCTCTGTTCCATCCAACTGACTTATTGTTTTCCATCTCTTCTTGTGTGTCTGCAGGACTACAGAGGACCGGATGACCAGCCGGGGTACCTGGCCGTGGTCCAGTTGGCCACGGCCTTGGTGGGGTTGCGTCACGACCCGGCCTTGTCCGAGGGGAGGGTAGACGAGCTTATCAGGCTCTACGAGGCCCTGTCACCGTACGACAGGGCCCGAGTAGTTTACCCTCCCCGCTACAGGGACAGGCCAGCTCAGGGGCGCTTCATGGCAGCCAAGCCAAGCCCCACCAGTATACCTGGTGTGGAAAGCTTGAGACGGTAAAGCTACGCTTCCATCATACATTTCCCTGGTGTACAAACAAGCTGCTTTATGTAATGTTGCCCATTATCATGCTCATATCTGTCATTGTTTTTGTCCATTGTCCACAGCTGCCTGGTCAGAGAGACCTCTGGACCTGCCAGCAGTCCCAGCGCAAGCCGGCTGGTAGAGGCAGTATGCACCCAGCTCTGCCGCTTGATCCCCTCGGGCAGCCGTGCGCGCGGTGCCCGGAGGTCGCGGTGGGACAGCATACTGCTTCGGTACCAGCACATCCGGGACCTTGTGCTGGGCCACCAGAGGCTGATGGCTCGGGCGCCCATACAGCTCTTTGAGCTGAACGCCAGGACCCTCTCGCTATTGTATGCTTGATGCTTTTGATGTTATGGTAATGACATGCTTGAATGGCATGCTCTCAAAATTGAACATGTAACTAAAACACTACGTTGAAATCCGTTTTCAGGTTCACCAGGATGCAGCGGGAGAAGGAGAGGACTGTGCTAGCTTCAGGCGTTGCAGCAGAGGGACGACCACCAGCGGCAGCGGCAGCGGGTTCGGCGCCGTGCCCAGCAACAGCGGTGGATCGTTCTCCGGCAGCAGCAACAGGCCAGGCGAGGACGGCAGCGCCAAGGGCGGCGGGACCTCTGGCAGCAGCACCGGCTGTGGCAGCACCGGTGCCTGTTCTGCCAGCGCCAGTGCGCCCACTGGCGCCTTTACCGCATGCCCCCTCAGCTGTTGTCCTGGCCATACCACCGGCTGCTGCAGCTGCAACAGGACCTTTTCCGGCAACACAGCCTCTCTTTCTGGACCTCTCACTGCCCCAGCAGAGTGTGAGGGTGCTCCCCATCCCAACGCTCCCTCTGACAACGCCAGCCCCACACGTCCTCTCGCTGCCGCTGGCCGCCGCACATCACGCCGGCCCTCGGCTGCCTGCACCACCTCCTGCTCCCCCTCCTCAGCCTCGCTCTGCGTACAAAACTGAATGGCTGAGGAGGAAGAGGGCTGAGCAGAGGGCAGCGGCAGGAGCAGTCGTCGCTGCCCGGGCCGGCGTGCCACAAGAACAAAAGTGCAGGAGATGCGGCCAGCCAAAGCGGAGGGAGACCGGACACACCCGCTACAGCAATGTACATTTTTGCTCTGCCGCCGCGGCGGGTAAGAGTGTGGAGGACTGACTGAGGGAGATGAAGGACCAGGGTCGAGCTCCGGACTGATTTCGCATTCTCGCTGGGGCAGGTGTATATAGTTGTTTCAATGTTTGTTTGTTTTTTAAAGACATTGACTTTACCCTCCACAAGGACCGGGACCTTGCCGCGGTGTGGAGGCTTCCTACAAACACCGGTCCACACCTGCCACAACTTTTCTACAGCAAAAAAAAACATTGTGTATCCCATTCACACCTGTACAACATTGCCATGCCTTTGTACTATTCTGATTCTTTGCACTGACAAGTTATACGGGCCTATACTGTGTGTGTATGCTGCCTATCATATGGCTTAAGAAAAAGAAAAGAAAACATTGTCTGTCCCATTTACACCTGTATAACACATTCACACCTGTATAACACATTGTCATGCATTTGTGCTGTCGTGATTTTATGCGTTGACAAGTTACATAGGCCTTTTGGACATGTGGGTATGTTCAATAATGTGGTCACTGTCTTTGGAGTTACGTCCAGTTGCCACTGGCTCTGTTGCCGCCGCGTTGGTACTTCACACTGTATGCTGCTGCTTTATGTATCCATGCATGTGTGTAATGAGCCCTTATACTATGCGTCTGTCTGCTGTGATTTATGTGGTTTAAAATAAGAGGAATGAAGCCTTGTGCCACTGTTCTGCATCACTACCACTGTTCTGCATCTCGCCCCAGAATATTTATGCCATGTGTCTGCTCTGATGCTCTATTTTTATTATTATTATTACTATCATCATCATCATCATCATCATCATCAAAATCATCATCATCATCATGTTTTATTGTATTGTAGTTTGAAATAAATAATCTATTTCACACTGTAGTCTACTGCTGCTGTGTTTGGTGTTTTCTGCATCTATACATCATCATCATCATCATCATCATCAACAACAACAACAACATCAACAACAACAGATATTTAATTGATATTTTTTTTACTGAAGAAAAAGGTGAAACGAATAATACACGGCATGTAACTTTTATTTATACATCGAAATAAAATTATTGACATAATATAAATGTAATATAATGTTTAACATAACAAATTGTAATATATATGCAGAAAAAGGTGAAACAATATAAATACAATATATCTATGCAGAAAAGGGTGAAACAATATAAAAAGGGGAAACAATATGAATACAATATATTATTTAACATACATTTTAATAAGGTGACACAATATAAATACAATATAATGTTTAACACAACAGATTTGAATAAAAGGTGAAACAAATAATACACAGCATGTTACTTTTATGTATACACATGAAATAGGCATAATATGAATATAATAGTGTGTAATATAATGTTTAATATTTGTGCTTCGGTCGGGATTCGATCCTGCGTTTTGATGGTGTCTCGTTTGTACCGCGTTTGTGCGACTGGGCATGCGCGAAGGCACTAATGCGCATGCGCGACAACAGAGAAGAACGATGGCTGAGCTTTTCCCAGGGGCTATGTTAATCTGCTCTGTATCGATCCAATTTTAGTATATATGCTGCCTTAGCAAGCACAAGTTTGGTGCCTAGCTCAAGGCATATCTACACCTCGGGTTCCAGCGAGCTATCACCAAGGTGGTAGGGCCCAGCGAGCCATCTCGCCTCTGCATACCTTTGCTTGACACAATGATTAATGCAAAAGCTCAATCAGTTTAGGAATAGGACACCTTAGAGCTTTAGGGTTCATAAATGGCCAATTCCACCATGATGTATGAGAGCATCTACTGAAAGAATGGGTTGGGCAGACTTATGGATGGTACCAAAATACAAGCTCTGAATGGGCTGTGTCCTCCAGGTTTTCGAGAAAAGACCGAGTTGGCAGAAAAACGGAAAGTGCTTAGCGGATGGTGACAGAATCAACACAAAGTGAGCATTTAATGTTGTGTTTAGACTATTGTCTTTATATCTGGCATTTATAACCACCTATCTTGTGGAACTGCGTTATTTGGACCAGTAACATTAAAATGATCACTTATTTTAAGGTGGATAAAAACATGTGTACAAAATGTTTTGAGCAAATGTATCACATAGTCACACATAGACGTCAAGATTTTGCATATGATTCACAACAACGGTGACAACCAAAACAAAAAAGCTTGGGAATCAAGGATGTTTTGTACTTTGAAAGCTACCCATCATGCATTGCAGCATGAAGCTTTTTTTTATTGTCACCATTGTTGTGAATCATACGCAAAATCTTGATCTCTGTGTTTGACTGTATGATGCATTTTCTCATAACATTGTGTAAACATGCTTTTCTTTTATCCACCTTCAAATAAGTGATCAATCTAATGGTACTGGACCAAATAATGCAGTTCCACAAGATTGGTGGTTATAAATGCCTGATATAAAGACAAAAGTCTAAACACAACATTAAATGCTCACTTTGTGATGATTTTATCATCATCAACGAGGAGCTGATGACAGTCGATCTTACTTTTTCTTGGCTTTCTCTGCCACAACAATGGTGTTATACAAACACACAGTTACAACAGCCACGGTAAAGTTAAAGTAAGAAGAACTGGGACCAAGAGCCCAACTAAAGCAAACACTCATCACCACAATGGTTACTTAAAATAAAACATGATGTTGAAAATATGTCCACAATGGCCACATTTGAACTAGTTTTTAAACTGGTACGAAGGTTCGATGGACGTCTATATCGGACGTGCAGAACACGTCAAAAAAAGACGTCATAAAAACGTTCATTCTGGCTCCTCAGTGGACGTCTTTTCAACGTCCGACTTTTGTGACAAAGACGTTGAAAAGACGTCTTTTGGACATCATGTTGTTTAGTGGGTACTCCGTTGCCAACCAACACTAGCAGAGCTAGCTTCTCTCTACCCCATGCCTTGTCAACAAAATTATTCTAGTCGTGATTTCTAGTGTTTAATCCTAGGTACGAGAGACAGATGTGTTGAAAACGTCAATGAGTACATGAAGCGTCTGACATCAAATGTTTTATTTAGCTACAAGTCCAACGCATACTAGAATCCTTGATGTTCAGCTCAGGGGAAAAGATGTAACGTTAGTTCACTGCACAGGATGGGAATGGAATCCTATTCCTCCTTCCCAAATGCCCCCTCGCCCAAAGAGTGAACTGCCGGTACGCTGTTAACCTTAACAGTCTGAGAAGAGGATATAAGTTAGCCTAGCCTAGCCCAGTTGCCAATTCGTAAAATACACTGTTACATACCAGCTACTTATGGGGCGCTCCAGCGTCTCAGCTCGGACATCCCTTAGAGATAGCATAGCCTCCTCCAACATGTCTCTCTCACCGCACAGCATCCGAAATGAACGGTGCATGGTGATGCATTTTCGCCGATCAATAAATGTTCCAGGTTGACCTCTCTGCAACAGTTCGACTCCGGTGCAGTGTCCATGCTCCGGCAGTGCCCGCGCCCACACACTTCCCCCAAACGATCCTGTACTGTATGTGGAGCCTGAAACTGGTTCAGATTTTTAGTTACTCTTGCTTTCATATTATAGTTTGAATTCATTTTCTACAATATTTATTTCATAATTTAATTAAAAATTAAAAGGTTTTTAATTAAAAATTAATAACAACCTGATAAAAAAAATTGGACCAGGCACAGGGTCAGAGTGTTTGCAAAAACAGGTATTTCATTTTACTTTAAAGGATCATTCAAACAAAATGTTAGTGCAACTCTGTTAAGGAATGCTAAATTATACTCACTGTATTTTTACTTCAGGTGACTATGAAACTGCAAAGAAGTGGTCCAAAAGAGCAGCTGTGCAGTCTTCTGTGGAGAGCTCTGATGACGTTCCCAAGAGAAAAAAACGACCAGTGTGTCTCAGCAGCTCTGATGGAGGTATGAACCTGAGCATGTGAAATAAGTTTACAAGTAAACAATTAAAGTAATTCTAAAATCATTTTTATTCATTTTTTTAAAAGATACTTCTTCAGTACCTCACCCCAAAAAGAAGAGCCGGGTGAACTGTACATCAACTGGTAGGCCTTTCTTAGTTTTAATTATTTTACTTTACCACTTGTGCACAATTTCATATTAAAAAGTGTTTGGGGGTTTTCAGAATACCAAAATCTCATTAGTTGATTGATACCAATACCAGTACATTTCATCGTTTTTCGTTTGTTCCTATTTTTTAGTAATTACCTTCTAATTTACAGTGGAACCTCAGCTGCCATTTCCCCGAGCATTTAAACCCAACAAACAAACCACACTAACACCAGCAAGACCTGAAGATTATACCATTCTTGATGCATCATTAAGACCAGTGCCTCCTAGAGACATCCAGAAGAATGGTAAATGCAAAACATAATTTGAAACTTAGTTTTTACCTTTATTTGAATGAATCAATCTTGATTCTCCCAGATCAACTCCTGAGTTACTCACTCAGAGAATCATCAGCATTGAGAGTGAGATGAAGGCGATGAGGAGCTCAACAGCAGCCCTGTATGAACTGTGCTCGTGCCCTGGGTGATGGGACTAGTCAGCGAGTGGAGGAGATGAGCCTTGATGTGTGTGCCACTATGGAGGAACTCCTCTCTCTCTCGAAAGAAAAAATGAAGAGGAGACATTTCGGAATAGTGTGGTATGTTAATAGTGAACTATCCGTGAAATGCCAAAAAAGTGTTAGAATTAAGTTAAATAACAAAAGTTATTACCATTTTGAAAATGTATTCCATCTTGTAGACACACCATTTAAGTCTTGTTGGAGGTCCAAACCCTGGGGAAAACACCCGTAGGGTGATGCGGGCACTGGCCTCCTACAGTGTCTGGAAGGAGTTTAGTCTGAAGGGGAAGAAAGGGAAGAGCAAGTCCTATATGTTAGTGACACAAAAAACCTGTATTACCAGTACTTTTTTAACCATTGCTGCATAGTTAAGGAATTTAATATTACAGAGGCAGTGATGATGTCCAATCCTAGAATCCAGCAAGCAACAGTGGAGGACATTGTGGCAGACACACTTAAGCTCCAGCAAGCTGTCAGAATGTAAGCTCCTTTGGTGCAGTTTTCTATAAAATAGTTATTATAGTCTAATTACATAATTAAAAAAAAAAGGGAGATTACATGTTTGTCAGGAACCAATCAGACACCACATCCTTCACAACACAACGATCACTCTCACCAGAATTCTAATCACCTGCACCTGTTCACAATCAATAGCCTCTGAATAAAAACACTCACCACAGCTTCATTCACCGTCAAGCCTCCAACAGGAACAGACCATTTCCCGCTGTCTACCAAAGTCTATCTCCTCGTCATCGCCGACCAAGTAACGTATACTCACCTGTGTATTACTGATCTCTGCATTCCTGTTCCACTGTCTTCAGACATCCTACCCGAGTCCTGGTTTCCTGCATTTCCTGTCTGGATCCCTGTTCCCTAGAATCCTGTATTTTCCTGAGTCCCTGTGTTCACGCCGAGTTGTCTCATCCACGACGACACCTGAAAGAGAAAAGACAAGTATGAATGATCTGTGACCGCTTGACATCCAATTAACCTGAAGAGGACCTGCTCACCTGTTATCTGCCCCGCACGTAGAGACCCTCACCGCATCTGCACCTGAACTCTGAGAATACTCACCTATGCACTTGTGTCACGTTCAATAAAGCTGTGTTGGGATTCACTTACCTCTGTCTCCTTGCCTGTATCCTGACAGAAGGCTTGACCAACTACCGCTATGGATCCAACACAACCGCCAATCGATGCGGCGAGTTCGTGTCCTCAGCCCACCGCCACTTCTGCGAACCCCACTTCCACGCTAGTATGCATTGCTAGCCCCGCTTCCCGACCAGCGGCCTTCTCTGGCCGGGCGGAGGATTGCAATGGCTTCATATTGCAGTGTTCGCTCATCTTTGACCAGCAACCTCATCAATTCCCCACAGATCGTTCGCGAATCTCTTTCATCATCCAGCAGTATCTGGAACAGCATTGAGATGGGCTGAATCGCTGTGGGCACAGGAGACTGAGGTTATCAGGTCACTACAAAATTTCATAAATCATTTCAAGGAAGTTTTCGGCCAACCAGTCAGTGATTCCACCATCAGTGATAAGTTAATTCAACTCCGTCAAGGAAAAAGACCCGTTTCAGAGTACTCCATTGAATTCCGGACTCTGGCTTCAGTGAGCGGTTGGAACGAAAAGGCTCTCTTGGCTGTTTATCGCGGCGGACTAAATCCTGCACTTCGTCTCCAAATGGCGATCTATGATGATAACCTGGGACTAGAGAAATTCATACAGCAAACTCTCCGTGTTCATCAACGATCTCAGAGCTGCTATCGAGATGCTCGACTTTCTCATGTCACATCCCCTCATGTCCTGGCAAACCATGAGTCTGAAAAACCCCCTGAGGAAATGCAAGTCGATGCTCATCGACTCACCCAAGCTGAACGCTCTCGTCGCAGAGAAATGAAGTTATGTCTGTACTGTGGTGGTAAAGGTCATTTTCGATTTCCATGTCCCATTCGGCCACCTCAGATGACGGTAAGCTCCGTTCTGGATCACCACGATGTATCGACCCCGCTCACTATCTCTGTAACCTTGAAAATCCTAAATTCCCATGTATCTGCAACAGCCATCGTCGATTCCGGATCAGCGGGGAACTTCATATCAGGACGGCTCAGCGAGAAACTTAACCTCAGGAAGGTCGACATTCCCAAGCCATATTCCATCCATGGAGTGACCGGCGAACCCATTAACAAGGGGTATGTGACATCTCAAATAACACCCATCCAGTTGTCTATTGAAAAGCTTCACCATGAAATGTTCGAACCTTTCATTCTACAAAATAGCCAAACAGACATCATCCTCGGCCGTCCATGGCTATCCGTCACCAACCTACCATTAATTGGCAGTCCGGCAACATAATCAGTTGGGGATGTCATTGCTCGCTTAAGAAAAGCGCACACTCTGCTCCCCCAGCCACGGAACCTAAGAAAGTGCTCACTGTGAGTTCCACCTCCATCGAGAGTCCCACGGAGAATCTGTCCACAAATATTCCCTCTTGTTATTCCTCGTTCTCTGACATATTTAACCCTGTTACTGCCTCCAACTTGCCACCCCATAGACCATGGGATTGCGCCATTGATCTGGTCCCCGATGCATCGATTCCTAAGGGAAAAATCTACTCACTCTCCATTCCTGAGCAAGAATCTATGCGGAAATACATCGAGGAAGCGTTACAACAGGGTTACATTCGTCCCTCTACATCCCCTGCGGCCGCTAGTTTCTTTTTTGTTGCCAAAAAGGATGGAGGGTTAAGACCTTGTATCGATTACAGAGCCCTGAACCAAATCACTGTCAAATTCAGTTACCCACTACCTCTCATCCCAGCAGCCCTCGAACAGCTCAGAGAAGCCAAGATCTTCACCAAATTGGATCTGAGGAGTGCATACAATCTGGTAAGAATCAGAGAAGGGGATGAGTGGAAAACTGCTTTCATCACGCCTGCAGGGCACTATGAATACCTGGTCATGCCGTATGGGTTGGTAAACGCTCCCTCCGTTTTCCAGAGTTTCATGGACGAGGTACTCCGAGACTACCTGGGGCAATTTGTGTTGGTGTATATTGATGATATTCTGATTTATTCCAAGAACCCTGTTGAACACCAACATCATGTGGCCCTGGTACTCCAGAGACTCAGAGAGTTTACCTTGTTTCTAAAGGCAGAGAAGTGTACGTTTCACCAGACTAACGTCGAATTCCTGGGATACCAACTCAGTGAAAGAGGTGTAGAAATGGATAAGCGAAAGACCGAAGCCATCATGTCCTGGCCCACTCCACAGTCGGTGAAAGAGCTCCAGAGGTTCCTCGGTTTTGCAAATTTTTACCGACGGTTCATACACCGATACAATTTCTTGACAGCTCCTCTGACCTCCCTGTTAAAGGGAAAACCGAAGGTGTTACTTTGGACCCCAGAAGCAGAGCGTGGTTTTAACTCCCTCAATGCCGCTTTCACCACTGCACCCTTGCTCCACCATCCAGATCCAGAGAAGGTATTTGTGGTGGAGGTAGATGCCTCCACTACCGGGGTGGGAGGAATTCTGTACCAGTACTCGGGTTCACCCTCCAAGACCATACCTTGCGCGTTCTTTTCCAAGAAATTATCTACGGCAGAGATCAACTACGACATTGGAAACCGGGAGCTTTTGGCTGTGAATCTTGCCTTGGAGGAATGGAGGCATTGGTTAGAGGGGGCGAAACATCCATTCCTAGTACTAACGGATCATAAGAATCTTCAGTACTTGAGAGATGCGAAAAGACTGAATCCACGTCAGGCCCGATGGGCATTGTTTTTCACCCGGTTCCATTTCAAGATTTCATATCGCCCAGGCTCCAAAAATACTAGAGCGGATGCCCTCTCACGCATCCATGCCCCAGAGATCCCGAGGGAGGAACCTGAGGCCATCCTGCCTGAGAAGTTGTTTGTCAACCCCATCCAGTGGGAGATCAACGAGCAATTATTGGAGCTGTCCCGACAACAACCTCGAGTTCCAGGATGTCCCCCCGAGAAGATTTACGTCCCAGAGGACTTCCGAAACTCTCTCATTGCTTCAGCTCACTCCTCCGTAGGCACAGGTCATCCTGGCATAAGCAAAACGTCCACAACTTTCCAACTCAAGTACTGGTGGCCCAATATGCAGCAAGACATCACCACGTTTATACAGGGTTGTATCCCATGTGCCATGTCCAAAGTCCCCAGGAATCTCCCTGTGGGTAAATTAGTACCGCTCCCAGTCCCACATAGGCCCTGGTCCCACATTGGGGTAGATTTCGTTACGGATCTACCAGCATCCGACGGAAACACCTGTATCCTTGTCGCCATCGATCGGTTCTCCAAAGCATGCAGACTAATCCCTCTGAAGGGACTCCCTACGGCCTTTGTCACTGCTAAACTTCTGATGGAGCATGTGTTTCGGAACTACGGCATCCCAGAGGACATCGTGTCTGACAGGGGACCCCAATTTATCTCCCGAGTTTGGCGAGCTTTTTTCACTCTCATGAACGTGACCGTAAGCCTGTCATCAGGGTACCATCCACAAACAAATGGCCGAACCGAACGGAAAATCCAAGATGTAGGACGTTTCCTGCGTACCTTCTGCCACTCCAACCAAAACATCTGGAGTCGTTATCTCATCTGGGCAGAGTACGCACAAAAATCCCTCAGACAGTCATCCACGCAACTAACTCCTTTCCAGTGTGTGTTGGGTTACCAACCTCCATTGTTTCCATGGTCCGGCGAACCCTCAGAAGTACCAGCAGTAAACAAGTGGTTTCAAGAAAGCGAAGGAGTGTGGAATCAAGCCCATCATCACCTTCAGCAAGCAGTGAATCGCCAACGGCATTTTGCAGATGCTCACCGCCGTCAGACTCCTGAATATCAACCCGGACAGTAAGTCTGGCTCTCCACTAAAGACATCCGTCTACGTCAACCTTGCCGCAAACTCAACCCCAGATACATCGGAGCTTTCCCCATTGTAAGACAAGTAAACCCAGTCACCTACCAACTCCGCCTACCTCCAGAACATCGAATCCATCCCACGTTTCACGTCTCCCTCCTGAAACCTCACCACCCACCTGTACCCAACTCAGCCACGGAACCAATCCCTGAGGATAACCCCCCGATACCGCCTATTGAACCAGAACCCATCTATTTGATAAAGGAAATATTGGACTCCCGACGTCGAGGTGTTCGGATTGAATATCTGATAGATTGGGAGGGGTATGGACCTGAAGAAAGATGTTGGGTACCCCGGAACGACGTCCTTGATCCCAATCTGCTCCGAGAATTTCACGCTCAATATCCTGACAAACCTGCACCACGGCCCAGAGGTAGACCACCACAACGTCGGGGTCCAAGGTCCGCTGGCGCGGACTCTGGAGGGGGGGGGGTAATGTCAGGAACCAATCAGACACCACATCCTTCACAACACAACGATCACTCTCACCAGAATTCTAATCACCTGCACCTGTTCACAATCAATAGCCTCTGAATAAAAACACTCACCACAGCTTCATTCACCGTCAAGCCTCCAACAGGAACAGACCATTTCCCGCTGTCTACCAAAGTCTATCTCCTCGTCATCGCCGACCAAGTAACGTATACTCACCTGTGTATTACTGACCTCTGCATTCCTGTTCCACTGTCTTCAGACATCCTACCCGAGTCCTGGTTTCCTGCATTTCCTGTCTGGATCCCTGTTCCCTAGAATCCTGTATTTTCCTGAGTCCCTGTGTTCACGCCGAGTTGTCTCATCCACGACGACACCTGAAAGAGAAAAGACAAGTATGAATGATCTGTGACCGCTTGACATCCAATTAACCTGAAGAGGACCTGCTCACCTGTTATCTGCCCCGCACGTAGAGACCCTCACCGCATCTGCACCTGAACTCTGAGATTACTCACCTATGCACTTGTGTCACGTTCAATAAAGCTGTGTTTGGATTCACTTACCTCTGTCTCCTTGCCTGTATCCTGACAATGTTCAGTTCACTTAGTACTTTTCTTTTACTAAAAGTAGAAACAATGTGAAGTTGACCGTTTAGTCACTGGTTTGATTTACTTAAAGTTGCACAAACAAAGAACATCTGACTGTACATGTGAGTGGAGCATTTCACAGTCTGTCGTTTAGGTCAGTTAGGCTTGGGGTAGGTTTGAATTTTAATTATTCCAATTCCGCTCATTCGAATCTAATTAACGGTAATTTAGGTAAAACAAAAGTTTGGATCTCGTGCTATAAGCTAACATGATTAGCGCATCTCACCTCGTCATAATTTACATATAGTTGACATCTGACAATCCTAACAACAAATAAAATATCAAAATGAAAAATATAATTCATGGTTACTCACATAGAGCACAGCTGGAGTTTTTTCTTATATCGTTCAACAACTGCCGAACAACCGTCCTTCTTCATTTGGTGTAATGGCGGGTTGCGAACCAACATCAATAGGTGCATGTCGCCACCTACTGTCATGAAGTGTGAAGAGAACTGGTTCTCACGTATTCCCTATATCCGATTTTGTAATCCACTAATCCTAATAAACTCACTATTGCATTTATTTGTTTCCTGCATTTTAACCATTTAGTAAATACAATTACTGGATTTATAGTATATTTATAGTTATCTTACATGATTAATACAATGAAACCATCATATTTTAAATAAATTATATTGACCAGCTGAATCTAACATTTAATTTCAACAAACGTAAAAGTCAAATGAAAAAAATTATGTGCAATTAATTGTATAAAACTGAAATAGGCTACTTTTCATTTTGCAGCAGAAAGACCAGAGAAAATGTGTGCAGCAGCATGATGAAGATGATGAAACACTCCTACTTTTGGAAAACAAATAAGACTTTTTGATTTTTTTGTTGTTGAAATTTTCATATTTTCTTCCTTAAAGTAAGATCAAATTAATTAAAATTAATGTATATGCCAAATTTTCACTTCTCAATAACTTGTTAACATTTAATATATATATATGTTAAAAATTATGTTAATTATTTATTATCTTGAGGTGGAGAATGTCATTAACTAACTGCTGATTATTAAATGATATAAATGTTTTCTAGTTGATTGATTCTCGAGGCACACATGTGTGTGACACATTGATGCATGCGGTGCATACACACAATAGTACAGGTAACACTGAATAAATGCTGATTAAATGTATGCAGTGTTTTTTGTTGTTGTTTTTACGTGGTATTTTGGTCGTTGTTACGACTAAAACGGTCCTTTGATGTTACCTCCTCAGAACATACCAGTTAGGCAATTGAGACGTAGGGCCTACTCATCACGTTCTTGCTGACGTACCACAATAACGTTGCCACGACGAATACAGGAATCACAAAGTTACGTGCTGGAACGTTATTTGGCACGTCGTTACGACGAATATGGGCCGGTCCTGTTACGTCTTCACAACGTAACTGTGTTAGCTGGGATATATGATAGCTAGCTAGTAAGTTAGGGTAGTTAGGTAATAAATGTTTTATATCCTTAAGTTTGTGATTAGTTTATTTATTTAATAAACCAACCAATCAATAAATCAATCTACATTCTGAATCTTGCAGGGCTTATAATTTCTGTGGGATGTTATCAATCCTACAGGACAGTATCTGGACAAACCTACAGGACTCAGCAACAGGCACGTCTTAGACATGGGCATTCGGGGCTTCAGTCCCGGATGTTTTTTTTATAGCCCCGGATCTCAAAAAAATTAATTTATTGATAATTATTTATTTTTTTTAAATAAATTTGTATTTATTTAAAAAAACGAACGGGTCTTTTAATCTATCCTTCGGAATCATGTATTAAAGACGATTAAAATGTGTTCAAGCAGATCAAAGTTACTGTGGTTACAATAATATGCTTGCATTTAGAGTGCGCACCAGAGGAGAGAGAGAGAGAGAGAGAGAGAGAGAGAGAGAGAGAGAGAGAGAGAGAACCTGAAAGAGCCATTGGTTAAAGGGTAACTAAACACTAAAACAACTTTTTAAAGTTAATGATCTGTAAGAATGGAGCTTCATAAATGCTGTTCATTGATTCCAGTAAATTTTTTGACTTTTTGGTTTAAAGTGTTTTAATTCTACAATATATGGTGTAGAAACGTCTGAGTGCTGCCCTCTTCAGGTTGAACGGTGGCTACTGCAGTTGAATTTTTCTATTGGATGTTTGCGGTGGTTCGTGACGCAGCGGTTGTTGGTTGCGGGATGCGCATAAGCGCTGTGTGCCGCACTGTATTGGAGTATTTCATAATCATATAATACTTTTGCGCAATGAAAGATTATTAATAGCCTTTTTTGTTCTGTTCTGTCCTATCTATCATATGTTGCTGCCTCATTAAACAGCTGTGCAATACATTTAAATAATGTCTTAATTTTATAGTAGACTATATATAATAATTGATCTTTCTGATTTTTATCTTGTTTTCATGTATTTTACAACAATACAAAGAGCAATGTGTAACGTTTTACCAGATTTAGTGCTACACTTATTGTCTCTTTGTTCCCCACTAAATAATGTTTTTCACTAAATGTTCATATTTTATACAATTATTGTTTTTTCTAGACTAAATTTTACTGAGTTAAAACTGCGCTGGTATCCGATCGGTATCGGTCGATACTCAAAATTGTTGGTATCGGATTGGATCGGTTCAGAAAAAATGGTATCGGGACATCCCTAATAATTTCTGGTAGGCTATATCTAAGTTACCCAGGAGCTTTGTTCACATAGGCTTAGCTTGATGAATCGAGTCGTTGAACACAGCAGGAGAGAACGCAACGTTAGCCAGCTAGCTAAAGCTCCAGTGGAAAATTATTAGCTAACGCTACGGAGGCCATAATATTTTTGACTCATGGCTGAAGTTAAGTTTCTCCAGCTCTCCCCAGGTTGGCAAAAATGCATCTCAAAATGCATCAGATTGATGGTTTAAAATATGGAATATTTTAATTTTTCTTACGGGGGAGCGTGCCCCCGAACCCCCCTAGAGGGGTAATATCCTTCTCACCTTTTTCACCCCTGGCCCGCTTTCATGCCTGCTATAGTTCCTTTTCCAGACTTATACAAGCAGACTGTTGGAGTGATGTGTGTGTGTGTGTGTGTGTGTGCGTGTGTGTGTGTGTGTGTGTGTGTGTGTGTGTGTGTGTGTGTGTGTGTGTGTGTGTGTGTGTGTGTGTGTGTGTATAAATAGATATAGATAAATATAGATAGATAAATATCTATATACACAGTATATATATATATATATATATAGTTTTATATTCATTTTTTAAAATATTATTTAATATTCATGTATTATTTATTTGTGTTTCTGTGAATAGCTGTTACAGTTCTACAAATAAAGCATTCTATCTTTTTACATATCATTTAAAATGCTACAAAAATGCACCTGAATGCAGGAAATGAAGTGTTTAATGCCCAACGTTCCCTGGGGGAGGTCCCCCAGACCCTCCATTGATGATATTATTGCTTATAATTATGTGCCTCTGAGTAGAAGTAGTAGTTACCAAAAGCGGGGGTGGGTGGTGCGGACTGGGCTAAGCCCCCAATGTATCAAGACCCTAGCAACGCCCCTGCTCAGCAATATCCTGTTCTGTAGGATTTTCATTCTGTCTTGCAGGATTCCTGCATTAACCCCGCACAGTGAGTGCAGGATTTGAAAGGGTTTTATTCTAAATATCCCATTATGACATCGGCACGAATGCTATTGAGTCTCGCGCGATCGTACTTTTTGGTCGTACAAAGTACATTGTGAATGTTTTTCTCTTCAGTCGCTGAAACTCTGACTGAAGTCCTGCAGAAGCGAATGAGAGTAAACGCGTTTACTCCAGACGCGCGCGAAGCAGGTAGGAGTTTCACTGTGAGACAGGGACGTGCACAGGAATTATGAGGGGCAGTTGCTCTGACCTGAAAAAAGGGCTTCCCCTACATTCAGTTGTGCTTCTTGCACGTATTCAGTTCTGATGGTAGGCTACGGGCAACTACGCATGATTTGTAGTATGATTGCGTAAAGGGAACAGGAATTCCGGTAGGCAACAGAATCGACTGCTAAACCCAGGGCCGATCCTGAACTCCCCCTGGGGCCCTAAGCAAAAGGGGCCCTCTACCTGACCTGTGACGCCGTGAGCTATGTAAACCATTTGCCATTGCCACACAATCACACCTGACACTTCAGTGCTCCCAATACAATCCTCCCTCCTTTAAACAAAACAGTCAAAGAATAAGTACAACAATATAGAACAGAATGAGGTTCAAACAAACAATATTTATTGAATAGAGTATTTTCTATAGAATGTTAACATAACAAGTGAATATTAACGTAAACATAAATAAGAAGAAAATAATAAATTATAACCCTGAGCTTTGGCTTTTGGGATTAACTTTGGTTCTCTCTACAGCCTGGGTATTTTCTGCATCAGTATGATTTTTATTTATTTATTATTATGCATGTTGAAGCAATTCTTGATTTATGGTTATTATTTACTGAGGGATGTGCATCCATATTGACTAGTATATCCAGCTAATCAACATTTTAAATTCAATATAGCCTATAAATCAATAGTCAATCAATGTCAAATTGCAATACATTGCTTTCTATCTTGCATAATTAGTGCAGTTGTTTAGAGTTTTTAACTACACTGAGACTAGATAATCAGTTTCTTGTTTTATAAATGTGACTTTGATTGGGAGTGCCATCATTCACGTGCATGTATTGTACAGTATGTCTGGTCTCCACATATTTCTGCTTGAAAAAGGCGAGTTTCATTTCATGCACGCGCATATGAACGCACGATAACACACGTGACGCGGTTATGTTTTCCGAGCTGCAGTAAACAAACACCGTTGCACTTTGTCGTTTCTCAAAAACAAACGTAATACATTTTTTTATTTTACTCTCACTTTTGTCAGGCACAAAGTGATGCAAGAGATGCACTGCCTGCCCAGCTAGGTTAGCAAGACCGAAAAACATCAAACTTTGCTGACATCAAACTTAGAGAGGAGAGATCAGAAGTTTACCTGATTGTTGTTCCCGCAATTCACTCTCATGGGTTTTTTCTTCTTCCTCTTTTCGTGACCAGAAGGATAGTTTCGCTTCATTTTGTCATGGATGTTGTACACATTAACTGACACGCTATGACACGAGATGGATGCGGGGCCTTAAGTAATTTGTGGGGTCTTACGCACCGGTCTCGTGCAGCGCTGCAGCCACGTAAACAGTTTGCCCTTCCCTTACTGACTTTCAAGTTCGGTGCACGAATGGAAGTGAATGAGGCTTTGCGATTTAAAAAAATAAAAATAAAAAATGTCTAGGCCCGGTTGCCCGGGCAACCTGAGCAACCCCCCTGTGCACGTCCCTGCTGTGAGATACTTAATGTTACAGTCATTCTACCGATGTAAACAAACAAAGCAGTTGCAAACGATATGAAATTTGCATGAAGGAAATAGCGCGCTGTATTCAGTTTTATCTTTTTGCAGTAATGAGAGTGAGTTAACTAACGTTATGACAGTAATGAGGGGAGTTCACCCAAATATTAACCCGTGTGTGTCCGTCTGTCTGTCGCTGTGTGTGTGTGTGTGTGTGTGTTTGTTTGTTTGTCTGTCTCTCTCTCTCTCTCTCTCTCGGTGTGTGTTTCTCTCTCTCTCTCTCACTCTCTCTCTCTCGCTCTCTCTCTCTCTCTCTCTGTGTGTTTGTCTCGCTCTCTCTCTCTCTCTCTCTCTCTCTCTCTCTGTATGTGTGTGTGTGTGTGTGTGTATATACCTTCTAAGCAGAAGTTATGAGGATAAAAAAAAGAGTCAGGAAATTACATGGTTAATTTGTACATCATTGTAATGTTTAATCATTGTTTAATAAACACATATGGCACCTTTTTCCAAGTCTTCATTTGTCACTCTTTATTTTTTTTTTTTTAAATATCGAAATAATGATCGTACTGTGGTCTTTACACCAAGGTATTATCGTATCGTGAGATTTTGTCGTTACATTCCTATTATTTACAAGTCATAACTTTTGCCAATATTTGGAATAGAATTTAAAAAATGTATACTACAAATATTTTTCTATTAATTTAGTGTGCCTTTACATTGCTTCAATGCGTAACTATTTTAGCGTCATATTTCTATCCCGTGCTGCGTGAATCCAGGTCACTTCTGAAACTTTACAGCATGCAATTGGCGTCGGTTCTCTTAGCAGCATGAAAAATAATAGTGTTATTCAATGGATTATATAGGCTGAAGCCTCGAATGCGAGTCAAGACTGCTCCCTTTACAATCACTAATGCTGTCGCTCTGTCATTTCATCACGATCTCACAAAGTGCAATGAAGCCGCCAACAATGCACAATAAATCTCTAAGGCTACGTCTACATTAATCCGGATACATTTGAAAACGGCGTTTTCGTATAAAAAACACTGTCCATCCACATTAACGTTTTCCAAAAGCTTCTCCTCCACACTAGTGTTAGTGATGGGTCGGTCATGAGTGATTTTTTTCACTGTAAACGAATCTTTAATACGACTCAGGAGCACTGAGTTGTCTCAGAGAGTGATTCGTTCATTTTGTTTTGTTGACCACCCATTTGCAACATCCTATAGGTTCTGTACAGGAAATGGAATTCTCACAAAAGCTCAATGAGATGATACAAATGGAAAAATAAATGATAAAGTCATCGCGCAATTCCTCTGGCAGGATAATGCTATTTAGCAAAATATATCAGCATTCACTGAGTTCACCAGGTTGCACTCAGTCACTATATGTTTGGTCTTTGCAGAACTGTGATATGAAAGTAACATTTTAGCAACAGTGTGAAAGTGAATGGCACATAAGATGCACAATACCGGTATAAACATGAATATATACCGGTACAATATGTGTCACATGACTAAACATGCGTCATCGTTTTCAAATACCTCCGTTTTGACAGTCCACACTACAATGCCAAAATGGCGTTTTCAAATTTATCCACTTTGGAGAGCGTTTTTCAAAAAGCTTAGTTTTCATTTATAAAAACACCGTCTCAGTGTGGACTGAAGGACAAAATGGAGGAAAAAAAAGTGTTTTCAAACGAAAACGTATTAGTATGGACAAGGTCTTATGCACGATTACACAAGTTTTCAGCCCTGATTTTAGCCCTGATTTTCACTCGCTAATATTTTATTAACAAAGTTCGGGAGAGGCACGTTCAGATAATTAACCTAATTGTCATGGGAGGAGCTCATCCAGTCAACTCAATTAGCTAACATCAGGAGGTATACAGCAGATTTTACAGCTGTTCTATGACAGCTTTCCAGCATTTGGCCCCCGCCCAATTGCAACATGTCTGAAATCGAACTCTAGCCGTCTGATGACGAATCCTTTCTCTCCCCTGATCCTCTGCCGCAATCTGGCGCCACTAGGATCATCCCTCCTCCTCCAGTCACAGCCGCCGAACCCCCGGTTTCATCGCGTGGACGTCGTTCCGTCCGAACCAAGTTAAGCATTGAACGTTAGCATTTTGTTTTTTTAATTGTTATTTGGATACCGCCATGAAATATGAAACGCTATTTTCTGGACTGAAGACTGAGAGTGATTTTTGCAGATGTGTGTGTTCAATTTGGCTAACCAGTGTGTGAAATATAGTGTGACAGTGTAGATTTCAGTAGCTAGCTATAACGCAAGAACAAGCTGTGACTTATTTATTTGCTCTGTGATTTAAGGGCTGTTTAAATACATATTTTCTCTTGGAAATAAAGGACTTTTTGTTTTTATCAATTAGCTCATCTTCACAGTTCACATATTTTTAGATGTTTAAATAAGCAGAGGCAGAGTAAATTGCATTCAAATGCCACAAATGTTTGAGATGCAATATGTGTTAATTGTGTTATTATAAGTGAGTGGTAAGAGTAGTTCTCTTACGAGAGTATCTCTCGTACTGCGTAATATCTTACGCTATGTGGAAAACCTCTTTTCCACGAGATATTGAAGCCAAAAATTATCCTTAATTTTGAATTAATGTAAAACGCTGTGCAGCAGCATGCAGACGTAGGCAAGACGGCTTGCGCGCCTATTGGCTGCCCTGCGGCAACAGCAGCAACCTATCGATCCGGAGTGAGAAGCCACGCCGTCTGAGAAAAAGCACACAGCGGGACGAGCCTTGAGTCTGAAGTCGCTGGCATCGCCGCCTTTAGCCGCCGTACCTGCTACGCTTTCCGGCATTATATCCTTTTCTGCAAGTGTGTGTGTTCGCTGCTGCGACACACATTTTTTCACTGTCTCTCTCCCTCTCCTAAAAGAGCTGCGTCTTTTTCAAGATGCATAGATCCTGCGGCTCGTGCCGAGCCACACTCAGTGAAGAGGATCGCCATGTCATCTGCGTTTCCTGCCTGGGTGAGGATCATGCGGCTCTCGCTCTCGTCCACGGCGGATGCCCTCACTGTGAGCTACTGCCGATGGTGACTCTGAGGACTTGCCTGGCATCATTCTCAGAGCCTGCACTTCAGCCAGCTGTAACGCCGAGCCATAAAAGCGCCGTGCCAGCGCGGCCCCGAGCATCAAAACCGCTGCGCGGCTAGCTTTCTTTACGTTACAAGAAAGCTATCCCGCCCCCCGTGGACATGCGTCACCGGCGAAATGAGGAAAGAGTGTGTTTTGGTCACAATCCAGTGGCCATTCTCCATTTCTCAAACATTTCTCAGCTCCTCTTAGTTCGAGCGGCTGAAAAAGTTCAATATTGCAGCAATGAGCCTGTTGTATAACACGCACGCCTGCAAACAAATGCCAACACATACAAACTGTGATGACGCTCTCTTATCTGCTCGAGCTATTTTAAGTTTTTGTCGTTTCCCCCTGTGGCTCAGAGGCAAAACCCAAAGCCTTTGCACGGGAGACCCGTGTTCGATCCCAGGTCTCGCAGCAGATAAAATTTAGTCTCGCCGCGGCCAGACTTGCACCGAAAAGGGAGCAGTCACCCAAACCGAACACAGCCCAGTGTTCATTTCTACACACAAACACAGCCGGTAAAACGAAACCAACCCACATACAGTCAGCTAAGACCCACGGTGTTTAAGTCTCGCCACGGCCAGACTCCACCGAAACTTCTCGCTCGTTCAGTTCCAAACAATGTGACTGTTCCAGTGTATTTCGCG
The DNA here is from genome assembly GCF_051911475.1 of Siphateles boraxobius. Taxonomy (NCBI): domain Eukaryota; kingdom Metazoa; phylum Chordata; class Actinopteri; order Cypriniformes; family Leuciscidae; genus Siphateles; species Siphateles boraxobius. The sequence continues at coordinate 1,709,931 of NW_027509153.1, forward strand.
GTAAACAAGCCGGCACCACAGCCCACTTGCCTGCACACAAATGCCATTTTTACGGCGACCCAGATAATTCCCAAAAGAGTGTATTTTCTGGTATTCCGGTCACGGCCGATGGTGTTATGAGTGTTGTAAGAATGCCCACGTCTCAGTGCCCATTCCCACACACAGACACAGCCCGCCACAGTTCAGGGCTAGCACAAATAAAATCGACTCATGTCGATTGTGCAAAAATGTAGTGAATGTGCCCACGACACAGTGCCAACAAACACTACACGATGCGTGTCCCTCGTTTTCTGTAAAAACGAAACACACACGACGCACATTCGGTCAGCACAAGCCGACGGTGTTGTCAGTGCAGTGAATGTGCCCGCCGTCCCGCGCCCACATTCCTTCACAGACACGCTCAACCCCACAGGGTTTGTCCCGCTCGCTCTCTCTCCACAACCTGTCACAGAGAATTCGAGCGCGACCAGGCTGCCCGCCGTGATCGGCGCGCCTCCCGCCTCACACACTATAAACACAGTGTTTATGTCTCAGCACACCGAAGCTCTGCAGCTGCCGCTATGCCGCGGCCAGAGCCCGGATTTCATTCTACCCCTAGCTATTCACGCAGATGCGTGGGCAAAGCTTCCCGGGGTATCAGAATGGGTGTAGAACACTATAAAAAGAGGCTATCCGCTACAGTTTGCTCGACGTCCCTGCCGTTACACGGCGCGAGTCGAAACCACGGTAAACAACGAAGTATCTCATCTACTTCGAGCCGAAATAGCAAAACTGCTGAGCAAAGGGGCCATAGAACCTTTATCTCAGGCTCAGAGCGAAGGGGGGCTTATACAGCAGATATTTTCTGGTACCGAAAAAAGACGGGGGTCTCAGACCCATTCTAGATCTGCGACAGCTGAACAGAGTGCTTATGAAGCGCCAGTTCAGAATGCTGACAACCAGGAAAATCCTCGCGCAAGTGCGCCAGGGAGACTGGTTTATGTCAATAGATCTGAAAAATGCCTATTTCCAAATACAAATAGCGTCACGTCACAGGCGATTCTTGAGATTCGCCTTCGAGGGCCAGGCATATCAATACACAGTCCTACCGTTCGGCATATCCCTAGCACCCCGTACATTTATGAAGTGCATGGATGCGGCCCTCGCACCCCTGAGACTTCAGGGCATGCGAGTTTTGAACTACTTGGATGATTGGCTGATTCTAGTTTGATCACATTCAGAGCTCATAGAACACAGAACCACATTACTCGAGCATCTCGAGAATCTGGGTCTCACAGTCAATTTGGTGAAGAGTTCGCTGTTTCCTAGCCAGAAAATCTATTTTCTGGGAACAGTGCGGGACTCGCTGTCTATGACAGCACATCTGTCGCCAGAGTGAGAACTGGACATTCAGCGCACCGCGAAATCCATTCGCCGTGGCTCTATAGTCCTGCTCAAAAGGTTTCAGAAAATGCTGGGCCTCATGGCCTTGGCATCTTCAGTACTCCAGATGGGCCTGCTACGCATACGCCCACTGCTGTTATGGCTGAAAGTGCGAGTTCCACCCCGGGCATGGACCTCTGGTCTGTTTCACCTCAGGGTGGACATGAAATGCGTTTCGGCTCTGGAACCTTGGAAAATAGCCGACTGGTATCAGTCAGGCGTGTGTCTGGGGACTCCCTCGAGTGTGACGGTGGTGTCCACGGACGCCTCCACCTCGGGATGGGAAGCTCGAGGGCAGACCGTTCTTCGGCCAGTGGTCAGAACGGGAAAAGCTCCTACGCATAAACTGTCTAGAAATGCTGGCAGTCGACAACGCGCTATGGCGTTTTTGTCCCCAGATAAAAGGCCGCCATGTCTTAGTCCGGTCGGACAACATGTCAGTGGTGGCATACAAAAATCACCAGGGTGGCGTCAGGTGCCGAAACCTTTACAGGCTGACGGAACGCCTCCTGGTCTGGGCTCAGCACAACCTGCTTTCACTGAAAGCAGCGCATGTGCCTGGTCGCCTGAATCTGGGACCATCTGTCCAGAAACAATGTCCCAGCAGGGGAATGGTCGCTGCACCTGCAGACGATCCAACTGCTGAGGGAGACATTCGGAAGAGCGCAGGTGGACCTGTTCGCGTCTCAAGAAAGCGCTCACCGTCTGAACATTTTCTGCAAGAGCAGGGATGCGCTGGCCCATGTGTGGCCCCGCTGCCCCCTCTATGCTTTTCCCCCGTCTCGCTCCAGCCTCAAGTGCTGGAACGAATCAGGGAAAACGGATGCCCAGTGCTACTCGTGGCTCCGCTCTGGACAAACCAGAATTGGTTCCCAGTCCTAATGCGGCGGACCAGCACTGCCCGATACCGGTGAGGAGAGACCTCCTCTCTCAGGCAAAGGGCTCGATTTGGCATCCTCGTCCGTAATTATGGTCCCTACATGCATGGGCCATCAACGGGTACCCGCTAACCTCCCAGGGGGAGTGTTAAATACAATCACGCAGGCTAGAGCCCCGTCTACTAGACGGCTCTATTCCTCAAAGTGGTCAGAGTTCTCTGCCTGGTGTCAAGCTCAGGGCTTTTCACCCGCAGAATGTGGAGTTACGGAAGTGCTCTCCTTCCTTCAGGAGCTGCTGGATAAGGGCAGAACCCCATCCACGCTCAAAGTATACGTGGCGGCCATAGCGGCGTTTGCAAAACCGACGTCTGGCCAGTCACTGGGGAAAAACGACCTGGTCGTGCGATTCCTCAGGGGAGCTCGGAGGCTGAATCCTCCCAGACCCCCCTTAGTCCCTGTGAGGGACCTTTCTACGGTTTTGGAAGCCATGAAAGGTGCCCCATTCGAGCCAATCCATTTGTCAGACATGAAACATCCTTCTCTCAAAACGGTATTCCTTATGGCTCTCGCTTCAGTGAAGCGCGTAGGGGACTTGCAAGCGCTTTCGGTAAGCGCGTCATGCATGGAGTTTGAGCCTAATGGCTCAAAAGTCATACTCAAAACAATGCACGGGTACGTGCCCACATCCCTCAACACACCGTTCAGGGCCCAGGTTATTTCCCTGTGCGCCCTCCCGGTTCGTGATGAGGAGAAGGATGCGAGTCTCCTCTGCCCTGTCAGGGCACTGAGAGCTTATGTGTCCCGCTCGTCGGTCTTCAGACAGACTGAGCAGCTCTTCGTTTTGTTTGGCGGACGCTCCAAGGGACTGGCCGCATCAAAACAGAGCCTATCCAGATGGATAGTCGACGCCATAGCACTGGCTTACACTTCTAAGGGCCTGCAGTGTCCTTTGGGTGTCTGAGCGCACTCCATGATAGGCGTGGCCTCATCGTGGGCGTGGTATAGTGGGGTTACCGAAATCTGTACGGCCACGGGCTGGGCCTCGCCGTCTACATTTATAAGGTTTTACAACCTAGAGGTTCCCGCCTTACAAGCCAAGCTTCTGTCGGTATAGAATTCAGTGCTATCTGCCCCGCTGTGCCGGCCCAGATGCTGAGTTTCGCTTGTGCATCGCTCACTGAGCGATAAAACAGCTCCATGGGTGTTGAATAACCCGTACTATTACCCAGTTCAGGCTGAACACGTTCACCCTGTATGCGTGAAACACTGTTAACATAACTAGCTCCTGTAGGATGCTATTTCATGGGGAATGATGCTTGCAGCCTCTCTTCTCAGACTCTCTGTGAGTCTATGGTGATTATGCACTATATGAGCCCCGGGCTACTGCCCTTGGGACTTTGGTGTCGGATCCCAGTACGCACTGCGTTTTGCATTGTGTTCCCCATAGCGTAAGATATTACGCAGTACGTGGGATACTCTCGTAAGAGAACGTACTTGGTTACTAACGTAACCTCGGTTCTCTCTAGAGAGGGAACGAGTACTGCGTATCTTGCCGTGCATACACAGCTCTGGTTCGCTTCGGCGATGAAAACCAGTTGTACCAGCCTAATCGAGCTATGTTTATAGGGCGTGACCACGCCCTTTCTGGCGGGACGTGATGAAATGGGCGTGAAATGCCCCCATTGGATATGTGTCACGCAGAGCCTCTCTCGATAGGCTGCTGCTGTTGCCGCAGGGCAGCCAATAGGCGCGAAAGCCGTCTTGCCTATATCTGCATGCTGCTGCACAGCGTTTTAAATTAATTCAAAATTAAGGATAATTTTTGGCTTCAATATCTCGTGGAAAAGAGGTTTTCCCCATAGCGTAAGATATTACGCAGTACTCGTTCCCTCTCTAGAGAGAACCGAGGTTACGTTAGTAACCGAGTACGTTATAAAAATAGTTTAGTTATGTAAAAATAAACCTTTGTAGATCCTATATTTAGGCACATTGCTGACACCTTTCTTTTTGACATTTTAATGGAGTCAAAGCTGTTATTTAAGGGGTTCCAGAGCCCCACGAACACCTGTATTTTGCACACTGATTCTAACCCAATTTGACAATGATCCTGCTTTATGTTTGTAGTTATAGCTATTACTTCAAAGTGAATTGACTAACTGATTGATTGAGTGATTGAATTACATTTCCCCCAGGGTTAGGGTTAAGAGAATAGTTATGAAGAGAAGCAGAGATATTCAGAGCTTCTTCAAAAAAGAAAAGAGTCAGAGGCAGCCACAGCTTCTACAGCAGCAGTGAAACGGCTCAGTATAGGTACAGCAGTATTGATGAAGAGCAGTCAGCTCCTCCTACACAGGTTGGTAGGCTAAGTCATGCTTGGATAGTTTGAATTTACCATGTAGGCTCACATTCAAGTTGTTTGTCACTCCAGTTATACAATTACAACTGTCTGAAACATCACTACACAAGAACAATAGTTAAAACAGTTGTAAAAGACAGAAGAACAATAATAAAATGTGCATAATACATAAATACACACACACACACACACACACACACACAAACACACGTTTGAAGAGACAAGGACTTTAATCCACAACAAGGAAATAGCTCTTAGAATATGTGTACCCTATCCTGAACATAATTACTGATTAAAAATAGACGTTAAAATAACCAGAGATACTTGAGGACTATGATAGGTGGAAATGGAATAAAAAAATGACTTTTTAATTTGGTTGGTTGTTTTCTTTACCCTATAATTATCGCTCTTCCGATGTTGTGAGCTGCAGGCTCCCGTCGGATGCAGCGCGACCCCTCCCGGTCGAGCGAAGTAATAACCAAACACCTAAAGCCTTGTTTATACCCGACGCGTCCGCTAGAGCGCGAAGGTGCGCGCGGCAAAAATTACGTCATTGCGGTGTGGGCGGTCGTGTGCGTTTGGGTGCGCAAGACCCCATTTCGCCTGGCGGTGTGCACGGCACTTTTTGTAAAATCTCGCTCGGCGCCGCATCCGAAGATGAACGACTTTGAGCCGAATCTGGCCGAACTGGTACGTCTGTACCAGCATGTTTATGATCCTTCTATACACAGAGACATTTGCATTTTGTGAATAGGAACACATTTGCATTAAGCACCCAGTTTGCACTTGTCTAAAGTAACTGCTTACATTTACAAAATAAGCCTACAATAGCAGAAGTAAGCCCTGCTGATGAAATTAAGGTTTAAACACTCTTCAATAAGGCTTCAGTTGTTTAACTAGTTTACATGCAGTGAAAGTACAATAAACCTACTGCATTTATTACTCTTTTTATATGAATTTCAGCAATTAATAACCGGCAAGCTACTTCTTCACTGCTGATTCCTGGTGGTTTAGAGGAGAATTACTCCAAGTCGCCCCCTGTCGTTTCACAGAATAGCACAACGGCGAGCGCGTCAAGTATAAACGCCTCGTCTGTTTGGAGAGGTGCGCACGCAGTCAGCCGAGACTCGCGCTCGTGCGGACGCGTCGAGTATAAACAAGGCTTTACCGATCTTGCATACCTGACGCGTCATTTTTGCCGCGCGCATCTTCGCGCTCGTGCGGACGCGTCGAGTATAAACAAGGCTTTACTCCGTTTCAGCGCGCGCTCTGATCGGTAAAGTGGCACAGACCTCTCTCGAATCATCTCCTGCAGCAGTCTCCGGCCAAGCATTACTTAACTCCGCCTCCGTTTCCCTCGTAAGCTGATATTAGTATTTAAACATTCTGAATTACAAACATTACATTACAAACAAGACATGTTTGTAAAAATAATTTAAATAACACGGTTTTGGCGGTTATAGAGCTCTAATGACGGTGTTTAACTATAACCGTCGGTCTCACGGTTATATAATAACTGTCACACCCCTATATGTAAGTGTGAACTCGTGAAATGATGTTTTATTAACAAAGTTCGGGAGAAGCACTTTCAGATAATTAACCTAGTAATTGTCATGGGAGTCATCCAGGCAACTCAATTAACATAAGGAGGTATACATACAGTAGCTTTTACCGCTGTTATATGACAGTTTTCCAGCGTCCATCCACCACCCCATCTCCTCACTTAGTTGTCCTATCCCAAACCTGGGATTACTCTGGGTTCGGGCCAAAATCTGTTATCCAAATACAATGTATTATTACAGTATCAACTGAGGGTGCTCTTGCTTGTGTCGAGCGTCGGCCAATAGTGAGCCTATGTGTGACGTAGATCTACGCAATCACACTACGTTGACTGACTAGAGGCCCACAGCGATATAAATATATAGATATGCCTGTTCTGGTAAATTCTTACTGAAGTCCTTAAGTGAGTTTGCTGCCTTTGCTGTGAGGGAGATGCTCACAGAAGCTGCTGCACACCAAGACCTGCAGGTAGAAAAAAATAAGAAAAGCCTTAAATATAAATATGGTAAGCCTTACCAGTAATGTGATAATTATTTTTAAGGTTCTCGACATTTTTTAAATAAATACTGTAATAATAATAATAGTAGTTCAAAGTATGAATAGTTTTTAGTCAAATGACATAAAAAGACCGGGCCCCTCGACACTCTTAAAACTTTTCTCCCTCAAACAGCAAGCTAACGTTACTTATGCAGGCTACACACAGCAATATAAACAACATCTCTTCACGTCGTTCTAGTAAAATAATAACAATAATAAGTAAACAAACCTCAAAATCACTTTGCTGAGAATGATACACCAGCAGCCGAGGAGTTGAAGATATCCTCTGGTAGTGCGCGCGATATTAAAAAATGCGCGTGCGGCGTGTCATCCGGGTGAGTTCGTCAGGTGAAAGGTCATCATGTGGGTCATTTTATTTACGGCTAAATTATTATTCATTAATTTTACTAATAGTTAGATTGGGCAGGCATCCACAAAAGGGCCTTTAATTACAAAAAAAGGATAGGAAATTTTGCCTTGACAAAAGGGCTCTTTGGGCACCAAGGGGCAAAGGGCCAGGTGCTCAAGCAGTGATACACAGCATGTCTTGCTCTCCTGATGCAGGTCTCTCTGTACTCTTGTCTGTAAGTGGACGTATTCTCCGTCTGAAGGCTGGGACGACACCTTCTGGAGCGCCATCGGCTTGGAGGACCTGATGGAAAACTGCTATTGTAAAATCGGTGGGAGAGAGTAAAGCTCAGGTGTCTGTGTGTGTTCAGCCGGTCGTGTTGACTGATAGTGTGTGTGTGTGTGTGTGTGTGTGTGTGTGTGTGTGTGTGTGTGTGTGTGTGTGTGTGTGTGTGTGTGTGTGTGTGTGTGTGTGTGTGTGTGTGTGTGTGTGTGTGTGTGTGTGTGCAGGTGAGCAGACTTGTATTCCTGGGACTCCTGTAGGACGAGGACTGACCGCAGAGGCGGCTGCAGATCTGGGCCTGAGACCGGGAACGGCTGTGGCCGCTTCACTCATAGACGCACACGCAGGAGGGTTAGGTATGATACGCCACACCAGCTGAGTGCTAATGCAGCGCTCGCTCATCCACGTCTCTTTGAAATGAAGAGAAAACTGTGTCATGGCCTCGTTTACACTGCAGGTCTTGATGCCCAATTCTGATTTGTTGCCTATATCCAATTTATTTGACTGTCCGTTTACACGTCTTTTTCAATTGTGACCCATTTCCGATTTGACATACTATCTGAAACATCGCGCATGCTTAAAGTTGGTTCTTGCACAGATGGACGAATGCGAAATATGCTTGATGCTAGCTCTGCGATATATGCAAAGTTCGCCAAACATCAGCATGACTGTGAGGCGGAGGACGACGAAAAGGGCCATCATTGCAGCAGCGCATGTGCTTCAGTTATTGTGTGCGAGAGATCTCGGGACTGCTGGGAACATACAACACGATCTCATGAAAGTGCGTAACTAATTTTATTTCTCGCGCCATTTATACGTCAAAAATAGTTTTGCGTGCATAATACGCACTGTAAACCCCTTGGGTAGGATTAGGGGTGTGGAGTGCGTGCGTATTACACACCATAAAGAACATATTTTTGAAATTACCATTGTTTGGAAGCGCTATATAAATGCCTCATTCATTTATATCATATGCACTCAAAAACTATTTTTGGTGTAAATGGCACGAGAAATAAAATTAGTGGTATAGATATGCACTTTCATGAGATTGTGGCGGGCTTTAACGAAAAGCAGTGGGTCCGAAATGTTAGGATGAGCTAGCCAACTTTTGATATGTTGTGTCATCGTGTGTCCACATTCCTCTCCTATGACGACACCATCCGTCCCTTCGCAGATGCGTGTCGGGGTTGTCTCTCGTCATTAAACCGCGGAGACGTAATGCCTCAGAAAATCCTGCCTTTTACATGACAGTCGCATTGGCACATATATGATTTATATCTGATTTATTTCCACATATGAACGAGGCCTGAAACAGATCTCGAAATATCCGAATGCATGCGTTTTTTCCCTGTTTACACAGTCATATAACACATCCGATCTGTGTCACATATGAGCAAAAAATCTGAATTTGGTCTCATTTCACTGACAGTGTAACCAAGGCCATAATGAATGCATTTACACTGCGTTAAATACGGTGTCACTCCACTTCTGTTTGAGTGTGTGACCTTCGACAACCCGCTTCACTCCTAAATAGATCAGGTCTTTATATTTTTATCACTACAACACATATTGTTATTTTGATAAAACAATCATCATGTGTTCTAAAATAGAAGCAAAGAGACTATACATGTAATATAGGTCTACATTTATGTAATTTTAATGCTCTGGCCTTTGCAGATATTTAAAATATGGCCATCTTTAAGCATGACTCTTTGGATTTATATGAAATGGTAACACTTTACAATAAGATTACATTTTTTAGCATTAACTTAGGTTAATAAATGTTGTATAAGTATTATTCATTGTTAGTTTGTTAATTTCAACATTTACTAATACATTTTAAATTGAGTTTTAATTTTTATTTTATCTGTTATTACCTTGGTTAATGTACTATGAACTAATATGAATGATCAAGGTACAATTGTATTGCTCAAATATTAATACATGCAGTAAAACATATATTGCATAATGCATATAGTTCATGAAAGCTAGCTAATACATCCTTGTTAACAAATGGGACTTCCAAAGTGTTACCTATGAAATTTATATAGGCTATGTTTCTAGGTAATAGCTAAAGAAACACATATCTGCAATATTTTAATGTCTAAATTTATTTCTGTATAGTTAGTTATGTAGAACTTCTCATTTTAATATATTCATATTTATATATTTATTTAATTTAGCACATTTCAGTTCAGCACTGTTTTACTGGAGTGTTATGTTTGTTTTTAATCCAGTATCCATTTAAAAAAATATTGGTTGAATAATCGGTTATCGGCATGTACGGTCAAACCTAAATATCTGTATCTGTAAAATCCACTATCGGTCGACCTCTACTGTAAACAACAAGAACAAGCAGGAACACTTTAATTTCCTCATAATATCCACTGCAGCATCAGCTTTTTTCTCTCTGTGTCTGAAATGCTTCGATCAAGGATTCAGTCTCTCGAAACCCCGCCTCTCTGAGAGCTGCTCTGCTCTGATTGGTCAGATGGCCCAGTCTGCTGTGATTGGTCTGAAACCAAACCCTCATTATCATATCTGAATCTCAGCTCTTGATATACACTGGGATGCGAACATTAACAATACCGTGGGTTTTACCATATCAGGAAGTGAGACTGGAATTACAGGTTGACTCATTTCAGTTCAGAATCGCTTTCTTTTTGGAGACAAAAAATCTATTTATCGGAACTTTGATCATTGAAACGATACTCGGTTACTAACGTTACCTCGGTTCTCTCTAGAAGAGGGAACGAGTATTGCGTAAGCTAGCGTAAGCTAAGCTAAAGTCATCTTTGCTCGAGATATTGAAGCCAAAAATTATCCTTAATATTGTATTTATTGTCAACGCAGTACAGCAGCCAGCAGACTTAGAGCAGGCCATCTTGTGTGCTCATTGGCTGCCCTGCGGCAACTGCTGCAGCCTACCACTGAACCTCGCGTGTGACGTCACGTCCAATGAGGGCGCTTCGCGCCCTTACGTGTCATAGCCCGCCAAAATGGGGGTGGCTTAGCGTATAAAAGCCAGGCTCGTTGGCTGTGTCCTGGTTTCAGCAGCTGAAGCGAAAAACGCTCGTGGCGCCTGCACAGTCAGGTTACGCAATACTCGTTCCCTCTTCTAGAGAGAACCGAGGTTACGTTAGTAACCGAGTATCGTTCTCTTACGAGAGGTTCTCTCGTATTGCGTAAGCTAGCTTACACTACGGGAACCCATTGTCAAGGCCGTGCGCCCAGCCTCCACTTCATGAGTCCCAGGGATTGCCGGGGAACATAGATAAGTGGGAAACAGGTGGCCAGCAATGCGGGCCAGCACATATTATAAGCACATACAGGGTATACAGAGCGGCGTCGCCGGTCCATATAACTATACACTATATAGTGCAGCTCAACCAGGAAGGCGAACGTCGCGTGAGAGAAGTCTGCGCATGATCATCTGGGCAGGACAAACACACTGCTCACACTGACAGAAGTTTAGCCTGCAAGGCGGGAACTTCCAGGTTATAAAACCTAACAAATGTGGAGGGAGAGGCCCAGCCTGCCGCCTCACAAATGTCATGAATGGAAATTCCGCTGGACCAAGCCCACGACGAGGCCACGCCTCTGGTGGAATGCGCCCTGATGCCCAAGGGGCATTGCAGACCTTTAGACTTATAAGCAGATTTGATAGCTTCCACTATCCATCTGGACAGGCTCTGTTTAGCGGCGGCGAGACCCCTGGTGCGCCCACCGAACGAGACAAAGAGCTGTTCCGAACGCCTGAAAGAGGCGGAGCGCGTAATGTAAACCCTCAGTGCCCTGACGGGGCAGAGGAGATCCACATCACCCTCACTATCGGATGCTGGCAGAGCCGAAAGAGAAATGACCTGCGCTCTGAAGGCGGTGCCCAACACTTTAAGGACATAACCATGTCTTGGCTTGAGGATGACTTTAGAGTCATTTGGCCTGAACTCAAGACACGCTGCGCTAACAGATAGCGCGTGTAAATCCCCCACACGTTTAACTGATGACAGAGCTGTCAGAAAAACGGGTTTGAGCGAGAGGTACTTTAGGTCCACGGAGTTTAATGGTTCTAAGGGGAAAGCTTTCAGGGCCTCAAGGACCAGTGAAAGATCCCACATGGGAACCGACGAGGGTCGCGGGGGATTCATCCGTCTAGCTCCTATAAGGAAGCGAATGACGAGCTCGTTCCTTCCTATTGACTGGCCACGCGTCGACTCAGTGAACGCTGCGACGGCCGCCACATAGACTTTAAGCGTGGGTGGGGACCTGCCCTTATCCAACTTCTCTTGAAGGAAGCTAAGCAACCCCGTGACCCCACACATTCGTGGGTCTAGATCTCTATCAGCACACCATTTGGAGAACACGACCATTTAGACGCGTAAAGTCGCCTCGTAGAGGGAGCTCTGGCTTGCGTAATCGTGTTCATCACTCCTTCTGGCAGTACAACGGGTATCCGTTGATTAACCATACGTGCAGAGACCAGCGCTCTGGATGGGGATGCCAGATTGAGCCGCGGGCTTGAGAGAGGAGATCTCTCCTCACCGGAATCGGCCAAGGGGCTGTTGGGGGCAGCCGCATAAGCTCCGGGAACCAGGTTTGATTCTGGGCTATAAGGAGCACCGAGTGGCGCGTTTCCCTGATTCTCTTGATTACCTGTGGTAACAGAGAGACCGGAGGGAAAGCATAAAGTGGGAGGCTGGGCCAGATTTAGGCCAACGCATCCTCGTTCTTTGAAAAGAACAGCGGGCAATGAGTGTTGTCTTTTGACCCAAACAGGTCGACTTTCGCTTTGTCGAAGAGGCGCCACAGTAACTGGACTGTTTGGGGATGCAGGGACCATTCCCCTTGGGGAACGTAGTTCCTGGACAGTTTGTCTGGATCGTCGTTCAAGTGGCTTGGCACATGCGTGGCTCTCAGCGAGTGCAGGCGGCCCTGAGACCATATAAGAAGGCGTTCCGTCAGATGGCAGTGGTTTCTGGATCTGACGCCGCCCTGACGGTTTATGTAGGACACCACAGACATGTTGTCCGAGCGGACCAGTACATGGTGGTCCTGTATGAACTATCACTTGGGTGTTCAGCCAGCGTTTTAGCGGGCGGATGCGCAGGAGGCCCAGCTGAAGCACAGCCGCAGCTGATGCCATACAGCCTAGCATCTTCTGGAATGTCTTCATAGGTGTAATGCTGCCCTCCTGGAAAGACGCGGCTAGCTGTCGAACACGGCGGGCGTGCTGTGTCGATAAGCGGGCCGTCATAGCCACAGAGTCCAGTTCTATTCCTAGGAAGGAAACCTGACTGACTAGTGGGCAGTAATGACCTCTTGGTCCAGTTGACCATGAGACCCAAGCTTTCCAGATGGCTGAGAAGCACAGCTCTGTGAGATAACAGTTCTATCTCTGACTGACTCCGCGATGCGGAGAGCTTCGCTGAAGATGATGAAATCAGTGACGCAGCAAACGAGCCTGGCTTTTATACGCTAAGCCACCCCCATTTTGGCGGGCTATGACGCATAAGGGCGCAAAGCGCCCTCATTGGACGTGACGTCACGCGCGAGGCTCAGTGGTAGGCTGCAGCAGTTGCCGCAGGGCAGCCAATGAGCACGCAAGATGGCCTGCTCTAAGTCTGCTGGCTGCTGCACTACGTTGACAATAAATACAAAATTAAGGATAATTTTTGGCTTCAATATCTCGAGCAAAGATGACTTTCCCCGTAGCGTAAGCTAGCTTACGCAATACGAGAGAACCTCTTGTAAGAGAACTGCAGATCTTTCACATTCGCAAACATATTTATTACACACTACATTAAAGGAAATACACTAAAAAGCATAATTGGGGCTTTTTAAATCCTGTTGACACAGGAGGAGCATTGCAGTGTTTGTGTGCTCCTAATATGGCCCTGATGTTTAGTCAGCCTCTTCTTGGTTTCATCACAGTGTTCCTGTAATAACTGTCCTGACCTGCTTAATCTAAACCTTCAGATGATATATAGCAATAAATAAACAGGCAAAACATGTAAACTAGTGCAAGATTTTACAGGCAAAACCAGGGTTTTTTCATCCACTTGTCAGTTTTGAGCTCTAACTGCTTCCATAGCTTGTCTTCTTTCAAACTAGTGGAAAGAAAACAAGTGCTTATTTTATTTCACTTTATCTATTAGTGTCTGTAAATTTTAATCCTTAAAGACGGTGAACTTGAGTCCGAAATCTCCAATTCAGCAGCTTCACACACGCCAAAATTTTAGTTTATATGAAATCTATATCTATATGAAAGTTTGTTCATATATCATTCACCACATTTATGCAACATTTTTATACAACTGCTAAAAACATGATGAAAATGTATTTGTTTCTGTCTGTTGACAGTCTTTTCTGATTTATAGAGTGATAAAAAGAAAAATCCAAAATCCCTGCTGGAAAAAAACAGTAATATGTCAACAAAATCAAATAAAAATGATGAATCTGGTTTCTGGACAGGAAATATATGCATATGAGTGCATATTTAATTAGATAGTGACTCATTTGCATATTGCAATGCAAAAACAATTGTGTTACTGTACTGTGATTAATTAGCTGGGTAATTATCGTAAGATCTGTGAGTTTAAATTTATGTAGCAGTGTCAGTTATATTTTCTGTAATTTTATTGTCTTGTTGTAGAGGTCATCGGGGCCGATGTGAGGGGACACCAGCTGCCCTGTGAAGAGCAACCAGTCACGTCCCGTTTGGCTGTCATATGTGGGACGTCCTCATGTCACATGGCTGTGAGCTTCAGTTCCTGTACTTGTTTGTGTTCAAGGCATGTGACTGTTGATGTCAGCGTGTGTCTGTATCTCTCAGGTGAGCACACAGCCGCTGTTCGTCCCTGGGGTCTGGGGCCCATATCTGTCCGCCATGCTGCCGGGACTGTGGCTTAATGGGGGAGGTCAGAGCGCCACGGGACGACTGGTGAGTCAATCACATCTATCTTTAATATGGAAGGAAATCCCAGAATGCACTGGACAAAATACATTTAGATTTTATTCAATCCTGAAAGCATAATTGCAAAACAAACCAGTCTAAGAGACCATTCACACAGAACACATTTTTGTGGTTAAAAATGCAAGATGTAGCGCAGTGGAATGGAAAAACACACTCAAAACACTTCAAGCCCCTTAACATACTAAAACAGTGACATTAAAAGTGTAATTTAGTGTACAGCTTATTGATGATGCAGATGAGCACAGAATGTTAACACAATACTAAATGTTTAAGAATTTCCTCTATATTGGTTTCCTTCCTAAACGTTTACTCGTATTGCGTCTTTGCTAGACGCTATGGGGGAAAACTTAGTTTTGAAAACTTAAATGATTTATTGAAGCCTTTTTTCAATAACACAGTGCTACTGCACAGCCATAATAGTGCGGAGATGCACGCATGCTTTTGGCTAGGCAAGTGGGAACTGCACAAACCTATGGCCAACTGGCATGTCTGCGCGAGCCCATCCGGGGCTGGGGGGGGGGGTGTCCCGCCGAACCGTGCGCATAGCCCGCCAAAGAGGCGGGGCTTCTGCCTATACAGCTGCTCATTTTGCCATGGGATTTCAGAAATTTTTCTACTTCAGTAATGATCAACTGCCCTTCATTTATTCCACATGAGTGAAGCTTCGGCACTCTCCGGCGACCAAGAGCCTGATCGTTCGGCGCACGCCCTCAAAACCTACCTACCAGACCTAAATGGACATCGCGTCTTAATCCGGTCGGACAACATGGCGATAGTATCCTACATAAACCACCAGGGTTGGACTCAGGTAGAAGCCTCTGTACAGGGTAGCCAGACGTCTGCTCTTTTAGGCACAACACAGCCTGCGCTTGCTGAGAGCGATGCACGTGTCTGGCAGATTGTCTCGCGACAGCATGTCTGCTCCCTGATTCAATGTGTCCCCGGGAGAATGGGCCCTCCAGCCCCAGGTTCAAACAATTTGGAGTGTCTTCGGCAGGGCAGAGGTTGACCTCTTCGCCTCCAAAGACAACTCTCACTGCCCAATATTCCATGGCCCACAAATAGCCCAGTCTTCCCCTTTATGCTTTTCCCTCAGTCGTGCTCTTCCCACAGGTCATCAACAGGATCAGAGAGGAGAGATGCACAGTCTGTCTGGTGGCCCCCCTTTGGTGGACCCAGCCTTGGTTTCCCGAGATGATTCAGCTGCTAGCAGCAGCCCCATGGCCAATGCCATGGGCTATCCATGTGGGCTATCCACGAGAGTGTCCTAAACACTATATCTGAGACCAGAGCCCCATCCACGAGACTCGTCCACGTACTTAAGTGTTCTGTCTTCTCCAAATGGTGCTCAGCATGGAGCCAAGACCCTACTTCATGTGATGTACCGCTCCTATTTTCCTTCCTACAAGTGCTGCTGAACGCGTGTCGTACCCCTCCACGCTCCGTCTATGTGGCGGCCATAGCAAAGTTAGATGCTCCTGTGGCCGGCCAGATGTTGGGTAGAAGCAATTTGATTGTTCTCTTCCATCCTTGGGCAAGGATGCTCAACCTGCCTCGCCCCCTCACAACACCTTCCTGAGACCTATCAGTCCTGTTACAGTCTTCAGGGCCCTCAAGGGGCCCCCGTTTGAGCCGCTACAGTCGGCCGAATTAAGGGCACTTTCGCTCAAGACCGCACACTTGCTAGCCTTAGCATCGGTCAAGCAAGTGGGCCTGAGATTACGGGAACGAGTATTGCGTAGACAGCTGTGCTATAGGCAGATGCCCCGCCCTCTTTGGCCGGCTCTGCGCTCGGTTCGGCGGGACGCAGCCTGATTGGCTCGCGCAGATGTGCCACTTCGCCATAGACATGTGCCGTTCCCACTGCCCAGCCAATAGCGTGCGTGCATCTCCGCACTATTATGGCCGTGCAGTAATACTGCATTATTGAATAAAAGGCTTCAACAAATCGGACAAAAAGGAATTTTCCCCCATAGCATCTAGCAAAGACACAATACTCGTTCCCGTTATCTCAGGGAACCGAGGTTATGTTAGTAACCGAGATGTTTTATATGGGACAACACTTGAGGAACGTTTCATCTGCTCGCCTGTACACAGTATGCATCATCAATAAGGTGTGTATTGAATGTGATCTTTTAATATCTCTGTTTTGCTACATTAGTACATAGGAAAGCCTTGCCCTCAAGGTGGGTGTGCCTATAAGGGTGTGTTAGAATCGAAATGAAATGGTCCAAACGAGAAGTGCCCCAATTATTGGTCTTTTATTATGAATAAACAATTCACAACCCCAGCGCCGGAGGGAGACAAAACGCTCAGCTCATAATGTCTAAATTAAAGTCTTACGGGGAGGAGTATAAGTCCAGTTAGTATAAATTCATAGAAAAGAATGTGCAAACGTGTCAGTTTTCGGCTGAACAAAGAATCCTTCTTATGTTATAGATTTATGCTGAGGGAGAAAATATATTTCTAACAATGGCCCCATTGATAAGATAATTATCACATAATAGAATTATCATATCACATCATTCTCAGCATATTCATTCTAGTACAATAATACATGCAATATTCTTCAATCAAACATTTCCTTCAAAATCATTAATATTTGACAGTTCTTTTCATCAAAGCATATACAAAAAATTCAAAAGTATTCATAGCACGATGAATCTTAATAGATTCAGTTATAATTATTGCTAATATCAATCAGCAATCTCGTTCTTCGTCTACTTCTCTTCCTCGTTCTCCTTTCGATCAGTGCTTCCACATAGGCTTGTGCGTTCCCCTGGGATGGAGCTGCCTTAACCCGGCTAGCATGGACCCACTGCGGCTGGTGGTCAGTCAGAACACCGGTCCTCGTCACAGCGATAACAGTGGATGGTCCTGAATAGTTCGGCTCACCGAGTTACGTGGGCTTCAGACACCTTATCAGCACCTGTTGTCCTGGAACGAAAGGATGAGTCGGCTTTTCTGAAGGAAGAGGGAGAGAGAGAGAAACATCACCATTTATGCCTTTTAACGTTCTAACTAAGGAATCCACGTAATCCGAGATGATCACCTCCGTGTCACCTGTGGAGAGATTGCCAGCGCGACCTCTGACCCAAGGGGTCGGGAAAGGTCTACCCATCAGAATTTCAAATGGAGAAATTTTTGTGGTTGCTGATGGGGACATTCTCATTTCCGTCAATACGGCAGGCAGCAAATCAACCCAATTTCTGCCTGTATCTAGACACGCATTATTGAGACGTTCTTTTATCGTCTTATTTGTCTGTTCTACGTTAGCTTATAATTGCGGCGAATAGGGAATGTGGAAGTGCCAATTAATATTAAACTCTTTGGCTAACCATTGTGTGACTTTTGAAGCAAACGGAGTTCTATTATCACTCGCTATAACGGTTGGAATACTGAAACGCGGTATAATTTCTTTTGCAAGAACCTTTACAACCGTCTGAGCGTTTTCTTTACCACACGTAAAAGCTTCAGGCCACTTAGAAAATCGATCAACAATCATGAGCAAATATTTGTGATTTCCACATGGAGGCATGTGTGTAAAATTGATCTGTAAATATTAAAAAGGAACCTCAGGATGCGGTAAAGCTTCATGCGGGTTGCCTTGTGTCTGTTTGTTCGTGCACACACCAGGCAAGCATCCAATATCAACAAAGTATTCTTTCGAACATTTGCTATGCAGTATGATTGATTCAAATTTTGTATCACTTTTTCTTTTGACACGTGTGATACACCATGATAATGCCTGCACAGCATTACAACGGTGGATGCTGGTAGAGCGATTCTACCCTGCTTGTCTCTCACAATACCAGCTTGATCTGGTTTTACTTCGTTCGCAGCCCAATGAATCAAGTCAACTTGCGTAGGGTTAGCTTGCAGTACTTTAATGTCCAAATCATTAATCAGCGACAAATTCATCATAGGTACATCGTTGCTCTTTTCATTTACGTATGGACTAAGTATTACTTCTTTAGCAGCCCATTTCGCGACTTCATCTGCAAACCTGTTTCCCTTAGCCTCATCCGATTAACCTGTTTTATGACCAGCTACTTTAATAACAGCAAGTTTCGATGGTTTCGATGGTCAAAATTGTTTTTCCGTCGGAGGTTTTGAAATTTCTTTCTTCCCACAATTTAGCAAAATCATGGACAACGGCGTACGCGCATTTGGAATCAATGTATATATTGATGCACTGAACTTTTGCCAACTGACAAGCTCTTGTTAGAGCAATTAATTCTGCTACTTGAGCTGATTTATATGGCAATGAATATGCCTCAATTACACGATCAGGTAATTTGACAATAGCATATCCACACAAGTATAAATTGTCATTTGGCTTGAAACAGGATCCGTCTATATACCAATTATCTCCCTCCTCCAGGAAAGATGTCGACACATCTGGCCTGCAGGCAGTCGAAGTTTGGATTCTGGTAAGGCAGTCGTGGTCGTCACTCTCAAATTCACCATCTGTCAACAACCTGTGCAGATGTACAGTAGGACCATGAATAACAGAAGTTACTTTCAACGTTAAATTAGCAGTTGCTAATAATATAGCCTCATAGCCTGAACGACGTTGAGCAGTCATGTGTTGAGTAGAAATGTTATGCATAATTGCTCCTACCTGATGTGATGTGTGAACTGTGAGCGGATATGATAAAACAACCCTTTCAGCATCCTGTACCATGATCGCTGCAGCAGCCACTGCACGTAAACAGGCCGGGAGTCCCCGAGCCACTGAATCAAGAGTTTTAGACAAATAAGCTACTGGACCAAAAGTGCCCCCATGCTCTTGGGCCAGGATTCCTGCGGCTGTGCCCCCACCTTCGTGCACGTACAGGTGGAAATCTCGCTTGTAGCAAGGAAGGCCGAGGGCGGGAGGCCTTAACAGAGAGGATTTCAAATGTCTTAACGCTTGGTCCATCTCACTTGTCCATGTAATGTCCTCTTTATCATCCAGCGTAGCGTCTCGCAGGATTTTGTCATACATGGAGCAATTTGGCACCCATAATCGACAGTAATTGACCAGTCCCAGAAAGCTTTGCATTTGCTTCCGTGTTGAAGGGTGCTTGAACAAAGCGATGGCTTTGACTCTGTCCGCAGACAGGCGAACTTGGCCTTGTGACAGTTCATTGCCGATGTAATTGACTTTCCTCTGCACCCACTGAAGTTTCTCTTTAGATGCCTTGGAACCAGCCTCTGCTAAAACGTTGCAGACAATTGTAGTGGCAGCAGCACACATGTCCGCAGAGGCACCAGTGACGAGAATGCCATCAGCGTATTGGAGCAGGCAGGTGTCAGGAGGGAGTCTGACATCCTTCAGCCTTGCGTGCACTACAGCGGAGAAAACAGCCGGAGAATCTCTGAACCGTTGAGGGAGTCTTGTCCATATGTACTGGCAATTCTGAAAACAGAAACCAAAAAGTGGCTGAGTTTGTTGGTCAACAGGAATGCTGAAGAAGGCGGAGCATAAATCAATGACAGATAAAATGCATGTTCTAAAGGAATAGAATTAATAATAGTTTGTACATCTGGCACAATAGGAGCATGTGGTTTTATCAAATCATTAATTTTTCTCAAGTCTTGCATTAAGCGCCAAGAACCATTTGCTTTCTTGATTGGATTAATTGGTGTGTTGTAAGGTGAATGAGTGCGAACCAGAATGCCTTGAGCCAGAAACTGATCAATGAGGGGTCGAATTCCCTCCTCTTTTTCCTTTGAAAGCGAATGTTGTTTTTTAAAAAAAAACAGGCCTATTCATTGTCAAATTGGCCACATAAGGTTGGATATCAAGAAGTCCCACGTCATCCTTATGGGCCGCCCACAATTTCGGGTTTACATCAGCTACTTCCTGTCTGAGCTCAGTTGCAGATACATCCTCGAAGAGAGCACTTCCTGTGTCGGTCGTAAGAGAAAAGGCTGCTGGAAACATGAGTTGCAAAGAGTCAGAGTCAAATCCTAATTTAACACCCAACTTATGCATTAAATCTCTACCTAACAAGCAGAATAAAGAATCAGGTATAATTGCAAAAAATCATGCATTTTGAACAATGATGGTATATCATTAGAAGTAACAAATAAAGGTGGTGTCAAATTACAAACCACTGGAATATTATCTATTCCTATAGAATTTAATGTCCGTCATTCCTTTCCCCATTCAGTCGGATACACAGGTCTCTGTCTTTCAGAGGGAGAAAGAAAGGGAGGCCATCAGAGCGCCTAAACATCGGTTTCTCATTAGTTTGCTGAAATCTCTCAGCTTTTTTTCTGCAAAATCGCTGTGTGTGTCCGCTGTGTGTGACATAAAAAAACACTTTATGTCATTCCTGACATTGGGTGGCGGGCGATTTTGGACAGTGGAATTAACTTGGAACATTGCGGGAACTTTTCCTCTGGAGTTTTCAAATGCCCCAGCAGACGACAGTTCACGCAAGCGTCTACCCAATTCATCAACAGAAATGTTACTAATGTTGGTTATAGTTATTCGAATCATTTGTGCAGTCTCGTTGTGCATGTTATTCAAAAATGTGTTCACAAATAGTAAATAATTTTCATCAACAGGGTAGGATTTATTTTTTATAGGTTCCGAGACAGGAGAAGTTTGAATGCTCTCATATCTGGGAGGGAGGGGCGCTCTGACTTCAGCAGGATGTGAAATAACTTTCTCCTTCTCAGGCTGTTCAGCTTGAGGGGGAGAAAGATTTTTGTTGTTATCCACTTTTGGACCACGATTCCAATAAGATTGCATGTCTTTCCAGATCTTATAGGTACGTTTCATATACGAATAATCCCAATCGGGATCGCCCCAATTTCCAAAAATCATGTATTTTGCTTCACGCATATATGTGTCTTTAAATGAGCCGTCACGAGGAAACGCATCTAATTGTGTTTTGCCAGTTGACCAGCCAGCTAAATTTGACACATATGGCTCCGTAAAAAATGCTTGATTATTTCTAATCATAAAATCTTTCGGAGATTCATTTTCTAACGGTGGACTAATTTTATTCCCCATTGTACACACACAAAAATTTCTCCTTCATGCAACTTAAATAAATTGCAATATAGCCAAATGGAACTGTAGGGTATGGACCAATCAGACACTAATTATTCATTATATACAAAGGTTTATGAAACTCCAAAACTAACAGCCCAAATGAACGAACACAAGGGGCAGAAACAGTGTCATGTTACAGGGCATGATGAGGAGATTTTACGACCTCCGAGGAATGTGGCCACATGCACAAGAGAGAGACTATGAAACAGAAACCCTCTTTGAAACAGACTTTGCTGCATTAATCATAGACTAACTGATCTATAAATGAACATGCATAAAACTGTGAAAGAAACAGTGTAAATGGTTGACTGTCTCGTGTACTATTAGGTATATATTATGGTATGTATCCTGGTATACAACCAACTAACGATCAATGTAACCTCACCTGTATCATGCCTCCTACCTAATTAATCCTCATTTAATGACTCACACTTTGATGTTCATCACCTTCTTCTAGAATGCAGTGTGGATGTGTTATAGCTATCTGAGCATTAATGAAGGTATAACCACGCTAGGGACAAAGACCCGTAAATCAACTAAGAGCCACTTTCCCTCTCAGACATGTCACCTTTCTGATTGGTCGAGTTCAACCCTTAGGGGAGGATCTTTTCCAGGCTTTATTAGAGACAGCCCACATGTGACCTCCCTCACTTAGTTCTTTCATCCAGCCACAACACTGTTCTGGTGATCCTGGGGAACCCCCTCCCCCTCCACAGGGGCCCCAGGGCCCAGCAGGCCTCGATCCAACCAGATATGGGTTCAGGCAGGAGAGAGAAGACTCTCACAAAGAACCAAGGACAATCTCAGGAGTTTTGGAACAAAGACTCCAACCAACAACGACTCCAATCACTCACTCTTCCGACTTCCTCACTTCTCCTGGGTGCTCAGCGTGGCCTCAACAGGGCCCCAGGCCCTGACCAAACTAGCCATGCGTTCCTGGAGAAAGAGAACTCTCAACCAACTTCCACTTCACACTGCCGGAACCATCAACGACTTAAATTTTCAACAACTTCAAGAATTGTTCCCACTACAAATGCAAGTATTCAATTCAATGAAATGTGAAAATGAAATTCTGATGGTTCATAGACCCTTTCTCCGGTTGCCAATTTAATCCTATCACTTACCTATTTCTGTATATGTGTGTGTTTAGTTTATTCATGTTTATGATTTAGTTAATAAAACTTATGCACTTTATGTATTTGGTTCTGATTTGCTTGCAATACGAAGTCCCTTTATGGTTTCGGTTCTTGCTACATGCTCAAAACGCTGTACATATTAAGAAATAATTATTCTTCTGTGGCCAGGGAAGATACCCTTTTCTTAGAATAAATGAATAATCAAAAGAGTTCGTTGGACGAACTGATTAATTGATTGTAATATTAATTTAGCCATGTCAAGTTAATCCAATTAACTGACCCAAATATTCAAAATTAATCATAACAAGTTATTATTGATTATTAATATTTCATATAGCTAGGTTCCTTACAGAACTCAAAGAAAAGTATACAATTTCAAATTAATTGTGTTAGTAAATTGGCAAATAGAGAGAGAAATAAGAGAGAAGAAAAGAAAAGAGAAAGTTAAAAGAAAAAAAATAGTGATTTATTTATTCATAGCCCTAGACCAAAGGGAAATTAAAATAGACTTTGCAAAAGAAAACAAATTATCTGTGTAGCAAATCTATTTTTTTCTTGCAAAAAACGGAGGAAAGTGATCAATTTTCCTTACGTTCTTCCCGCATTTATCGAAAACACGAGGATAACCGGTCCCGTATCGTTTTAAACAAAGACAAATAACATCGAAAGAGGGAGCTCAAGTCTCTTTTGCTTGTTCTTCTCACATTTTTTATTAAAAATACGAGGCTACCGTCCTGTATCGTTTTATACAAGGACAAATAACAAAAAAGAGAGAGAGATCAGTTCCCTTTTTTCTGCTCTTCCCGCATTAATTAAAACACGAGGCTGATTTCACCAAATATGGTAAAAATCACGGCACTACAAATACGTTTTCTCAGCAGACAGTAAGAATCAACTTTCTCTTTTGTAAAAAAAAAAAATTCTTACCTGTCTGGAGAAATCCCTGACGACGCCCCCAAGTGTTAGAATCGAAATGAAATGGTCCAAACGAGAAGTGCCCAAATTCTTGTTTTTTTATTATGAATAAACAATTCACAACCCCAGGCCGGAGGGAGACAAAACGCTCGGCTCATAATGTCTAAATTATACATTATATAGGCAAAGTATTACAGGGAGGAGTATAAGTCTAACCAATAGAACCAAACATTACATCATTGGCATATCATATAGACTTTATATTACAACTTCTTTATATGGGCAGTATGCGCTAGAATCTCCTTGCAAGCCTGGAGCTCAGAGGAAGCTCTTCAATGTGTAACATAGAAACACAAAGAAAGAAAAGGAAGAGAAAGGAGAAGGGAGGGGGCTCCCTTCCTCATTAATGAATACCAGATGTTTAACTTTACATACATAGAAAAGAATGTGCAAACGTGTCAGTTTTAGGCTGAACAAAGAATCCTTCTTATGTTATAGATTTATGCTGAGGGAGAAAATATATTTCTAACAGGGTGTGAAGATTTTCATAGTGAAAACAAGGGTTGTGTACCGAAACCTGGTACCAATATGGAACCGGTACCTAATGGCTCGTTTCCACGGAGCGGTACGTTACGGTACAGTACAGTACAGTACGATTTGGGATGGTAAACCCTGATCTGGCTTGCATTTCCACCGCCAACAGTACCCTTACTTGATAGGCGTTGTAGTGTTACAAATTTATTAAAATGTTTCAATTTAGGTTCAACAGTATTTTATCTGAGAAAGTTACCATTTTGAGGCATAGGACATTAACCGTTTTGTTACTTCTCATCTGATGTCACAGACCTGCCTGTTCCTGTCTGTCCTGCTCTCTCTATTGTAAGTTAAATTGATTAGAGCACTGAGACTATCACCTTTTGTCTTTATGCACTGCCTGGCCATTAATCTCTATGATAATGTGAAGGTATCGGTGAAGAGTCAGGCTGATTGGATTATGATATTTACATTACACTGTTATGCTGATTGGATTAGGATGGGTAACACTCTCAGTCTAGGGCAAGTTCCTAAACTTGTATGCCTCATTTACATGCTTTTGTTTCAGAGTGTCTCCACCTTTATGTAATTCCTCCCCCTGAAAGGGTATATGAACTAAAATGTATACTGCCTTAGACTTGGGTAAGATTTTGGACGAAGCAGACTAAAGCAAATAAAGAATCCTGCTTAAAAGATAAGCCAAGTTTCCTGGTCTTCGCTTCTGAGTTTTTCTACACTTAAGAAGAACAAGGTTTACAACAGTATCCTCTCCCCAAATTTGTCACTAATAAAACTCAATAAAAAATATTTAAAGAAAAGGCTTATATTTACCTTTTAATAGTTTGTTTACATCTACCTTGTAAATATATTTTTTTATTAAAAATGTTACAATTACAACAACAATTCAAGTGCAATCTTTCTTTGTAAAAACTAAAGTATACATTTTATCATACATATTTCAAAGTTAAGGATTCATTACTTTGGATATAGCCTAGGCTACATTGGAACAAACACATAATAACATATTATTTGATTACTTTATTTTTGACAAAACATACTATAGGCCACCTATTCTTAACCATAGGGCCGCGGCCCGAGCGCCACCTGGAGGGCCGCAAAAAACTTTACGTTTTTCACCTGTGGGCCGCGAGGGCCGCGGGACCAAACTAGTTATCAATTGAAGACACCAGAATGACCACTGTTATCCATGAGACAGTTACGGCCGCTTCACACCGCAAGCGTCAGCGGCACGTGAGCAGCGCATATTTTTTTCTTGCATGTTAATCAATGAGTGCATTCACACTGCGAGCAGGAGCAGCGCGTGAGCGTCAAGCAGGAGCGTCGCGTGAGCAGCAGTGAAGCGGGGGATTCGGCGCCGAGTCTATTTTTGCTGCGATGCTCACGCTCCATTAAAGTGAATGCACACTTTAGATGGACAAAATAAATTTTATTTCACACAAAAAGTGCCCAAAATGCACAGAATAAGCATGTCTAGTGAGTTTTAACAAGAACTAGAGTAGGCAAAAAAGGCAAGGAATATAGGCAAATTCAGTTTGGGTGAAAGTATGGTGTATTATAAAAAACTAAAAAACCTAAAGTAAAATAGCCAGAAAATATTATATAAAAACTTTCTTTTAGTTTATGAAATACACAGACAGCTACATAGGCTAGCACAACCCAAATCAAACCCGAGTGTGCGGTTTTGTGTGTGTGTGTGTGCTTTATCTGCGGAGTTTGCATTCTTGTAAACCTATTGAAAATATGCTATGACTGAAACGACAAGATTGGAGCTGTTTTCTTGGTTGTTTTGTTGTTTACTGACATTTATATGGTTTACCAACTTCTAAAATCAAATGTATAGTTGTCTTTGTAAATAATTGTTCGCTTATATGTAGCTTTGGAGCCGCTACTGTGACACTGTACAAACGCTTCCAGTGTGAATACTCTCGCGTGTCTGCAGCTGCAGTGACGATGTAGTTACGCTGACGCACTGCTCAAGCGCCGCTCACGCTTGCGGTGTGAAACAGCCGTTACAATGCACCATCCCACCACTAGTGGCAGTAATGCCAACACTGGAGGCTACTCTGAGAGTGAGCCTTTCCCCCATTCCACCCAGGCTGGATCTGATCATATCTGTGAAGCAGGCCCAAGTGTCTCATTAAGAGGGGAACATAAACAGGGAGTTGTAGCTTGTTCAAATTAGACTGTTGTGATTGTTATTGTTCATTTATAACAGATATGAAGAGCAACTTCAGGTTCTACCATGCAAAAATGTAGACTGCTGAAACAATTATCAAATTATTTTGCAGATTATAAAGCTATACTTTTTAATTTGCACTTTATTTAAATTTTAATTTACAACTTATTTATTTTGAAAAATATTATTATGCATTTATTTATTTAAGCAACACATTTTATTGTTTTTATTTTTATTTATATACATTTTCACAGGCAGTGATTCAAGTGATACAGCAAATTCTCTTTTGTCTTGTCGCGCATGAATGGTTCAAAAGCATTCGCACGTATAAGAGCGGGATCATGTAACACTAGCCAAAGGATGACAAAAATAACAGATGCTGCGTTAATTGCGTTAATAGCCCTATTTGTTTATTTCATATAAAATCGCAGCATTTTGCTTCATATAATCGCATTGGCTTGACATCGCGATTGCGATACGATTAATCGTGCAGCACTAGTTAGGCTAATATGCCTGACTTGAGCCTTTAAATTTGTTCCTGATGCAGATTGATTTGTTCCATGAATTGTTGTGTGTTTTGCATCTTGTTGTAGCCTATGTGCAGGTTTACATACACAATAACCTGTTAAACTGCAAGTGGATTTCATTTAGGTATTGAATACAAATCAAACCAATGGTGAGATCAATAAACCAATACAGTGCTAATATTTGAATGGGCCCTGGGCCACTTTGTACTGTAAAATTTGGGCCCCGACATCAAAAAGGTTAAGAACCCCTGCTATAGGCTATTTAACATATCAGCAAAATTGGCAAACAAAAGCTTATTTGAGATGGCAAAGATTTTACAGTAAAAATGTATAATCTATCCAAAACTAGTCAACGAAATTTTGTCTTTCATATGTCTGTAACATAGGTCTTTCGTTTATATTAGAAATATAAATGTTAATTTGCAGTTTAATACGTTGCTTATGCAAATACATTTTATTTCAACATATTTCAGTCGATTTTTACTCATCGCAGTATAGCAATATAGTTTGCTAAAAGCGGATCATTCATTCACACACAGAAACGCGATTCAAATTTAAACTGTCTTTTTGCGAGTTGTGGTAAACAGCGCATCTCTGCTGTTCATTCATTCACACACAGAAACGCGATTCACTTGAGAATGAAAAAAACTTACTACAGTATTCCTCAGTATTATCCTACAGTATTATAATACATATTTTAAAGTTAAGGATTCATTAGTTTTTATATAGCTTACATTGGAACAAACACTATAATAACAACTTAGTTGATGAGTTTATTTTTGACAGAACATAGCCTACTATATATTTAAAATATGAGCAGAAACTGGATGACAAAAGCTTATTTGATATTTTAGAATAAAATCTTTATAATCTATCCAAAACTACGAAATGTTATCTATGGGATCAAATTACCGCCAAATGTATTGCGGCCACGGATCAAAATATATTAAGCGTGAATCAAAAAATAACAAGCATGGAAAAAAAAAATTTAAACACATTAAAAAATATTTTTCATGCTTTCTTTAAAATTATGTTTTCCTTGGTTTTATTACTCTGTACTTTGCGCTCTCTTTCATTTTCTGCTCATAATTTATTTTTTGGTACGCTTGTGCTGTTTTCCTCTTCGCTCATCTTTCCATGTTCTGGGCTTGCTCTTCCAAATGTTGCAGTTCGAGTTTCATGTAAATTAGGGCGGGCTTAAGCGTCACCATTGGTCCACTGGTTCTAGATTGACAGCTCCTCCTCTAGCCAATCAAACGAAGAGGGGAGTTGACGTCACTCCAATGCGACTCGCGCTACTGTACTGATGTTCTCTCGTAGCTACAGGTGAAGATAACCATCAGCTCAGCTGGCAAAAATCTTTCCGTGGCAGGACACCGTTAAACTGTATGTGTGCCTGGAACTCGACCTGTTACGTCTACCTGGCGATCCGTTATCGTTAAATTCGTCACTTTAACGACGACGACCTGTTGTGTCGTTAGTTGACAGTTGTGCCTGTCTGACGATCCATCATATTAACCTTTAAAGATGAACTGAACTGAAAAAAATCAACGTTGATAACATGTTGTTTATGACAATTAAAAGTAATTTACATTAAAAATTGTAACTAAAAATATCAATATAGCTTTTTTTAAGCAGCACAAAAATTGCGTTTGTTACGCTGGCAATTTCGATGACGTCACTGGCATGGTAGGACCCGCGAAGGTATATAGGCAACAGCTGCAAGTCCTATATACACACACGAAAATGAGTAATTTTAATGGCATGAGTTACGCATTTGAGCATGTGAGGGACATGCCAGTTGTATCTGACTACCACCACATGGAGAACGACCAGTTTCAGGCTCCACATACAGTACAGGATCGTTTGGGGGAAGTGACTGGTGTGGGCGCGGGCGCTGCCGGAGCATGGACACTGCACCGGAGTCGATCTGTTGAAGAGAGGTCAACCTGGAACATTTATTGATCGGCGAAAATGCATCACCATGCACCGTTCATTTCGGATGCTGTGCGGTGAGAGAGACATGTTGGAGGAGGCTATGCTATCTCTAAGGGATGTCCGAGCTGAGACGCTGGAGCGCCCCATAAGTAGCTGGTATGTAACAGTGTATTTTACGAATTGGCGACTGCGCTAGGCTAGGCTAACTTATATCCTTTTCTCAGACTGTTAAGCTTAACAGTGTACCGGCAGTTCACTCTTTAGGCGAGGGGGCATTTGGGAAGGAGGAATAAGATTCCGTTCCCATCCTGTGCAGTGAACTAACGTTAACGTTACATCTTTTCCCCTCAGCTGAACATCAAGGATTCTAGTATGCGTTGGACTTGTAGCTAAATAAAACATTTGATGTCAGACGCTTCATGTACTCATTGATGTTTTCAACACATTGTCTCTCGTACCTAGGATTAAACACTAGAAATAACGACTAGAATAATTTAGTTGCCAAGGCATGGGGTAGAGAGAAGCTAGCTCTGATAGTGTTGGTTAGCATCGGAGTAGCCTACCATTCCAGTGACGTAGTTGAATGTTGAAATCCAACATGGCGCGCCCGTGTAACAACAACAACATTTTCAAAATACCATTTTATCCCTTTCAACAAATTCTGCCATTTAAATAATTGTACCAATGAGAATAAATAAAATACATCTGTTATATCACATTTTTTCAAATTTCAGTTCAGATCATCTTTAAAGCCCTGGCCTTACTTCTGGAATTTGCACTGTGAGCGTCGATCACCTGCGAGCCACACAACAGTGTTTCATTAAAGAATTCCTGATTTGAACGAGAAGTTTGAATGAATGACTCACTTATAAAGACAGTAACTTGCCACCACCTACTGGCCGCTTTACTTTCATATTTAATCTATGACATGGAAGGGCAATGACGGTCCTCCTGGATGCAGAGTTTAGCTCCTCCAACCCTAATCAAACACACCTGAACCAGCTAATCATCATCTTTAGGATTATTAATACTGCTAGCTAGGTTTTTATCGGAGTTGATGCTAAATTCTGCAGGACAGCGGCACTCCAGAAACGTTACCTATCCCTGATCTTTTCAATAATTTTCATGTTGCTGTATTAAAAATTTAAGCTATATTTAAAACATTAATCCTAGAGTAATATGCAATTATGTAGCTATGCAAATGAACAAAATAACTATAATAAATCACTGCATATCAAATCCACCTGGTTTCTGTAATCTCCTCTGTACACTATCATTTTCATTAATCTTTAGTCAAATGGTACATCTATCTAGTCTAGAATTAATTTATCAGGCTACCTAGGCTATATGATCGCTTAACAACAACAATTAAGAAAATATTTCAGGATGGCGTATTTAACTGTAACGGATCACCAGGTAGGCTGTGCATCTTTTTTCCTTTTACAAAGGCTACAGGTTTATTTTAAATTTTAGTTGTTGTTCTTTGTTTTACATACTCTGAACTGTACCACAAATGCCTTTGTATTCGTCTTGTACTTTTTGCACTGTATGCCTTGTCTGTAATGGAACTAAATAATATAAAAGCTGTGTGTAGCATTGAAAGGTCAAAGTCCTAAATTCTTCAGACGGGTAAAATGGTCGTTTTTAACTTAATTTTAGCAAAGAAATGTAGTGTTTCAAAACTGCATGATGTTTTAGAGCTGCTTTAGGATAATCATGAGCCATTGTCTAACACCAATTACCAGTGTGCGCATTAAAATGTAGGCTACCTCAAAAAAGGAGGAATTTAATTATTTGTATATGTCCAGAGTTCAGATAGCTTTACTGCTTAAAAGTCCTTGTAAAGTTTAAAATAAACTTTTTGTGAAAAATATTTTTTAATGTGTTTAAAGTTTTTATTCATGCTTGTTATTTTTTGAATCACGCTTATTATATTTTGATCCGTGGCCGCAATACATTTGGCGGGAATTTGATCCCATTTTTGATTCACGCTTATTATATTTTGATACGTGGCCGCAATATATTTGGCGGGAATTTGATCCCATAGTTATCTTTCATATTTCATCTGTAACATAGTAGGCTAAACATAAACAACAGCGCCCATCTGTGCCGTTAATTCATTCACACACAGAAATGTGATTCAAAATCAAGTCTTTTTGCATTTACAGACATTAGAACAAAGCACAAGAATAAAAAACTTAGGGTAGCTACTCACAATTCTCGGCTAGATCGGTCGCTCTTTAAAATGAAAATAAACCAGTACATGTTCTGAGGTAAATGTCCCAGGATTACTCCTCACAGTCACAGCCTCACAAGCCGAAAAGGTACATTAATCTGATGATTAAATTTGTTGTGTTATCGCGTTTATGAGGGACGTTGACACGTTTGCATGTGTCGCTTCAGATCATTTGCGTTTGAATACCGCACGCTCTCCGTGGGCGTGTCACATTAGCAGAATAATGAGCTGAGAGAACGATAATGAGATCGGCTGACACCCCTCTCTTTTTTATAGATTACATAAACAGAGAATATTTATTTTAGTTTTGAATTAGATATTTTAAAAGTACAAACTTAAATGATTATAAAGATATATTGCTCATGCTTGGGTGAATAGTATTCGCTGAGTTTTGTTTAAGTTTAGAGACGTGCTCCAGAAAAAAGGTTAACCGAGATGGAGAGACAGAAAGCACACCCTGTTTATTTTCTTTATTTTACAAAAGCACAATGTTTTATTTCGATTGTAAGTGGACACATAAAAAAATAGACATTCAACAGTTTATTTTTTTATATTTCTTAAGTGTGTATGACCAAAAATGACAGAGTATTTTAAGTCTATTTTCCTGCTACTGTATGTGAAAAAAATCGAGCAAAACGTGCCGGCGCGTTTGTCGACCCCAGAGGGTTAAAGAAATCTTAAACATCATAGCCACACAAATGGGGTTCAGGCAATGCGTATTGGTTATATTCACTGCATGCATAACGTTAGCCTATTCATAACAAAACGAAATATAAAACAACCCTGCCTCTTTTCATTTAAATTCTAAAAATATTACAATTATTAATATGGTCCAGGCAATATGTGCATTTGTACTAAACAACAAATGTTGCAGTAAACAACATTACAGTGCTCATCTTCACTGTAATAAAATTAAAAATGACAAAACTCAACTCTGTCTCTTTTTGTTAAACTTCAGTTTTATCAATAATAGCCATTATAAAAGTATAAGTAAAAGGTACATGAAGCTATACAATAAGAAATAAAGCAAACCATTCAGTCAAAAGTCAGCGCTCTAGTCTAACGTTACAACAGTAAAGTTAAATAGCCTAAATATATAAAGTTTTGGAACTTCACTTAGCCCTCAACCATTGGCCAGGGAACAAATGATAGATTCACGAGACCAAAGATCGCCCGTTAGGTCTACACAAGACGAATTATATCTCATATTAAACCACTACAGAGACGTCAGCAGCAAACATCATAACGACTAGCCGAGGAAAGGCTGTTCCAGGCGGGGTACATGAGCGCCGAACGCCCTGTGATCGCCTGGAATGGATCTCACAACCTAGATCAAATTTTCATAAATCTTTATAAATAAACCACAGATTTGAGCTTTAAACAACTACATTCTCACCTGAAAAACTCTTAAAATGACATTTTGAGACACAATGACAGTAATATATTTCAACTGTATATTAAAAAATGGTGCTTCTTATGTTGTCATTCCCCTTCTAGCACGTGCAAGTGACTATTCTCTGTCAACCAATCAACATTCTGCAGTGAGTCTAGCTCCACCCTTTAGGTACCGTACCACTGTGCTAAGTACCCCAACGGAAGGGTACTGAAAAAGTGGTATGGCTTTTGGCAGTGGAAACGGAAATAGTTGCGTACCATACTGTACTGTACCGTACCGCACCGCTCGGAAACAAGCCATAAGTAACCGACATGTACTCGGACTTATGCCTCAGCTGTCGGTTGAAATACTTCCCTCTGGTTCTCCGAAACGGACGTAAGAAGCATCATCACCGCACGTGATCGCTAGTTAACCCTTTAACACGTACGATCGTTCACGCCGGTGTGATTAGACACATAAATAGACTACCTACTAGCAAACAATACATTTATTGTTTGTAAAATACACAACGATGTCCATGGAAGCAGCAATAACAATCCTTTCAATTATAAATTGAAGACGTGTTTATATGCATATTGTGTAGGTAACTATAAAATTTACTCTATTCTTCTCACACTTCATTGGCCACTTTCATGTATTTTGGGAGAAGTGGATGAATTGACGCGCTATAGGCCTAAATCTGACAGATGCAATTCTCTGAACTGCGGTGCGTACTAACATGGCGAACATTATGCGTTAGATCAACTAACATGAGTCATGACCATTATAAAGGTTTCTTAAAAGACAAAACACATTCACTTACATGTATTTAAGAATAAAAAATATCAGCCAAGGACTGACTCGCCCGTCACGCAACCAATCACAATCACGTTTTGTTCCGCACCATGTTTAGTGTGAAAATGTAAAGTTGATGTCCCTACAATAACAGACCTACATACATCTAATAAATTAGTCAGGAGTCAGGAGAGGTGTCATATTTGGCCAGAGAAGACAAGAAATGTGTTAATATTTCTGCAAAAGAGAAGCTAGTTTGTAGCACACCAAGAATACACACTACTTTGCTGTTATTAGAAATGTAACTGCTATTTAGTGTTAAATTATTGTAGTTGGGTTAGGTGGCTTGGGTTTTATTGTGAATTTATTATGAAAATTTGTTGTGTTTTGTATTTAGTACACTTTAAATATTTCAGTATACTTTAAAAAAATCTATATATTGTTAATTTTTAAGATTATTTTATTTATTTATTTTTCAATAAAAAAGCCGTTCTTTAATGTCATTCACCATCGTTTTGAGGCTCTTTTTTTAAAGTATCGGTTCAGGCACCGTTTAGGCAGCGGTACCGTTTTAAAAGTATTGATTTGGCACCGGAAAAAAAAAAAACGATAGCCAACTCCAGTGAAAACTATGAATAGTTGTGCGTTCACTGTGTTTTTATCCTTGTTCGACTCCTTTGTGAGTCGAGTCTCCTGTGCGATCTGTGTTTGTTTGATGCTCAGAGCTTCAGTCATTTATGAGGTTGTGCTTTGTGTTAAGACGCTGCTTGAGAATGTTGACAGAAAGACAGTTTATTTGGGTTTGAAACAGAGCCATGATGTCTTGGTTGATTAATTGATTGATTGGTTGGTTGGTTGATCGATTTGATTGGTAACTTGGTTGGGTTTTTTTCTTGATTGATTTATGATTGATTTGATTGGTTGGTTGTTTGTTCCCCTTCAGGGACTACCGCTGCGTGAAATCGCAGTGGGAACGCCCTCAGCGTGACGCGTCTGAAGCATGAATGAAATCAGTCAATGGAGAGAATGAGCGTACGGCGAGTGACGTCATCGACCAGGAAGCTATAAATATCCCCTGAGTACACAACACTCCAGCTTTTAGTTACTTCAGCAGCTCTGTGTGTGTCTGAATCTGTCGATTGTGTTTGTCTGTTTTGTCAGGAGTTTTCACTATATATATTTTATATAAAAAAACCAATATGAGCGAGCAGTATAAGAAGTGTGTTCCCCCCTGTACTCGGCACATCACGGGTGGGGATTCACACGAGCTAAGTGTGGCTTGTTTGGGAGTGCAGCAATGCCCTGTCGGCTCTCGAGGGAGTCGATTGTCAGCATTGCGAGCGTTTTCCCTTGAGAACTCTGCGCTCGCGGCGATCGCTCTTTGAGGAGAGTGATTTGCTGCGAGCTCCCCGAGGCTCGGGTCCCGCTTCTGTTGAGGCAGAGCGGCGGCGCTTGTCTTGGGGCTCGCAGATGGATCTCGCTGGCGACGTTGAGACGGGCTCCGCCCTATCTCAGCTATCTCCGACGAGATCTAGTGCCTCTCACCCGGCTCTGGAAGCACGCGCTGCGGCGGTTACTTCTGCCCGGGTGGAGGCACATGATGATGTTGAATTGAGATTTTCCAGTTCTGAGGAGCTGGATGTCGAAAGTTTATTATCAGAGAAAACTAGTTTATCACATTATACTGCAAATGAAGAAGGTTTGATGGATGTATTATCTCGGGCTGTTGAAAAGCTAAAAAAAAAAAAAAAAACAGTATCGAGTGGCCAGCTGATAGACAGGTTTCTAGAATTAAAAACAATCTAGATGATAGATTTCTGTCTGCACGACCTCAACCTTCTAGCCGGTGCTTACCGTTCTTCCCAGATCTTCATGCTGAGGTTTCAAAGACCTGGGTTAGACCGGTTTCAAGCAGAATTTACACAAATCAGTCCAATGCTTATGGTAACATTGTTGGTGCTAAATCTGCTGGTTATGTGACGATACTGTAGGCGGAGGAGACGCTTGCGAGCTATCTCTCTCCTGCTTCATCGTCTTCACTTAAAGCACCGGCTCTTCCACCAAAAAATAAATAAATAAATATATATACCTCTGTGCTGGTGGGGAAGGCTTACTCGGTGGCACGGCAGGCGGCTGCATGTTTGCATACGATGACTTTTATGCAGGCTTTTCAGGCCGACCTGCTCAAAAGGAAATCTGAGGGGAGTCCCCGCCGAGAGAGACTTGCGTTCACCTCCCTTAAGGGTGCCCTGTCTCTCCCGGCGCCCTCAGGGGCCCGTCCTACTAACCCTGCCGAAACAGGGCGTAGAAGGGTCTGGCGAGTGCTTTCCCGAGGGACGCTCGCCGCCTCTAAGGAGGGTTCTAGTCTGTTCAGACCAGTCGTTCCCTGCCGGTGCGCCGTTACAGGGCACTGTGTCTGTCACGCAGAATGTTCAACCAGAGCAAAGTCTTTCGTCGAGTTCGTCTTCAAAAAGAGCACAGCAGAAGCGGAGTGTCACGTCTCGTGCCCCCCTGCAGAGAAACTGGAGGGACGAGGCGGGGTGCTCTCCAGCGCGGCCTTCTCGGGGCAGGACTGATCTGAGGACAGTCATTGTCGCCAGAAAGGCCGCGTCGAAAAAGTCCTGACGGGCTGAACGTCAGGACTCTGAGGGTGGTCCCCATCGGGAAAAACTTGAGTTCACCGCACAAAAACACGGTGCCCTGTCTTTCTCGATGCCCTCAGGGGTCTGTTCTACTAACCCTGCCTATACAGGGCGTAGAGAGACTCGGCGAGCGATTTCCCGAGGGACGCTCGCCCCCTCCAAGGAGGGTTGTGGAGTGCTCAGACCAGCTGTTTCCTGCCAGTATGTTACAGGGCGCTGTGTCTGTCACTCGGGATGTTCATCCGGAGGCCAGCCTCGAGAGGCTGGTTCCCTTAGTAGAGTTCCTGGCGGAATGGGTCCCCCACCCAGCAGGGAGTTAGGATACTACTTCATCGAAAAAAAAAAAAATCCTGACGTGCTGAACGTCAGGGTTCTGAGGGTGGTCCCTATCGTGAAAGACCTGAGTTCACTGCACAAGAACACGGTGCCCTGTCTTTTCCGATGCCCTCAGTGGTCTGCTCTACTAACCCTGCCTTCACAGGGCGTAGAGAGACTCGGCGAGCGATTTCCCGAGGGACGCTCGCCCCCTCCGAGGAGGGTTGTGGAGTGCCCAGACCAGCTGTTCCCTGCCAGTACGTTACAGGGCGCTGTGTCTGTCACTGGGGATGTTCAAATCAGATCCGAGGACTGGTTTGTCATGATAGATCTAAAGGACGTTTACTTCCATGTATCTATCCTCCCTCAACACAGGAAGTTCCTGAGGTTCGCTTTCGGGGGCGAAGCGTACCAATATCGGGTTCTTCCGTTCGGCCTAGCACTGTCACCCCGAACATTCACGAAGTGTACGGATGCTGCTATAGCCCCGCTGAGGTTACAGGGCATCCGCTTTCGGTACTATATAGACGATTGCTTGATTCTAGCTCAATCGGAACAACAGGCGGTTCGGCACCGAGATGTCGTTCTTGCTCATATCAAGTGACTGGGGCTGAGGCTCAACGCCAAAAAGAGTGTTCTTTCTCCATTACAGAGAACCACTTTTCTAGGTGTAGTGTGGGATTCAACGACGATGCAGGCACGATTGTCACCTGCTCGTATTGCTTTGATTCTCGCTGCAGTAGATCAGGTCAAGCTAGGCCAGTCATCCACTGTAAAACAGTTCCAGAGACTGCTAGGTCTCATGGCAGCTGCGTCCAACGTGATACCTCTTGGCCTCTTGCACATGAGACTGTTACAGTGGTGGCTCAGGACCAAGGGATTCTCCCCGAGGGGAAATCCGCTTCGCATGATCGTGAGTTTGCGACGGTGTCATCACGCCCTGATCATGTGGAAAGATCCTTGGTTTCTGTCCCAAGGCCCTGTGTTAGGAGCTCCTTGTCGTCGCGTTATGCTAATGACAGATGCCTCTCTCACGGGTGGGCTCAGGGTCTGTGGGAGGACCATCATCGTCTGTGGCACTTAAACTGCCTAGAGATGTTGACGGTGTTTCAGGCTCTGAAACACTTCCTCCCAGACCTAAGGGGCCACCATGTTCTTGTCCAGACAGACAACACATCGGTGGTTTCTTATATCAACCATCAGGGGGGTTTGCGTTCTCGCCCGCTTTACAAACTGGCACGTCAGATCCTTCTATGGTCCCAGGGGAAAATTCTTTCTCTGAGAGCTTTTATCTCCCGGGGTATTTAAATCAGGGGGCAGACATCCTGTTAAGACAGGGGCCGAGGCCCGGGGAATGGAGTCTTCACCCCGAGGTGGTGGAACTCCTATGGAAACATTTCGGTCTTGCCGAGGTAGACCTATTTGCTTCTCGAGAAACATCACACTGCCCGCTGTGGTTCTCTCACAGCAATCCAGCCCCGCTGGGGTTGGATGCGATGGTACATCCGTGGCCGAGGTCACGCTTGTACGCTTTTCCCCCGATCGCTCTGCTCCCAGGAGTTCTGGAGAGGGTTCGCCGGGACGGGCTCAGTCTCCTGCTAATAGCCCCGTTCTGGTCGGCCCGGGTATGGTTTGCGGACCTAGTGTCTCTCCTCAACGGCTCTCCCCTAGAGATACCGATCAGGAGAGATCTGCTCTCTCAGGCGAGTGGGTCGATCCTTCACCCCCGTCTAGAGCTATGGAGGCTGTGGGCTTGGCCTCTGAGGGGGCCCAGCTCATAGATTCTGGTCTCTCGGCTGAGGTCGTTGAGACCATCCTCCGATCCAGAGCTCCCTCCACGAGGAAGTTATATGCCGCGAGGTGGAAACTTTTCACCTCTTGGTGTGGAGAGCGCCAGCAGGACCCAGTTAACTGCCCGGTTGGTACAGTCCTGGATTTCCTGCAGGACCGTCTCTCCACAGGGTTATCCCACTCCACACTGAAGGTGTATGTGGCGGCCTTAGCTGCTTACCACACCCCTTCAAGTGGAGGTTCCCTCGGGAAACACCCGCTTATGTCTCGCTTCCTTCGTGTCACCTTGAGGCTGAGGCCTGCAGTTCGCACAAGGGTACCAGCTTGGGATCTGGCCGTCATCTTAGAAGGTCTCTCCCTTGCTCCTTTCGAGCCCATCGAGGAAGTTTCGGAAAAGTTTCTTACTCTAAAGACTATCCTTCTTCTCGCTATCTCATCTCTAAAAAGAATTGGAGATATTCAAGCACTTTCGGTGGCTCCCTCGTGCCTGGAATTTGCTCCTGGTTGGTTAAGGCCTTTCTCTTTCCAAGACCAGGTTATGTTCCTAAGGTTCCAACTGTTTCAGTTAGACCTATAGTTCTGCAGGTTTTCTGTCCTCCGCCTTTTCTGACGTCAGACCAGGAGAAAATTAATTTGCTGTGCCCAGTTTGGGTTTTGATGCTTACGTCCACAGAGCTGCCCTGTGGAGGAGATCGGAACAAATGTTCGTCTGTTTGGGTCACCTAAGAAAGGGTGTATCTAGAAAAAGGATGAGCAAGTGGGTGGTCGAGGCCATCCCACTTGCTTATGGTTCGGCCCATCAGCCTTCACTTTGGCTGTAAGGGCTCATTCCACCCGGAGTATGGCTGCTTCTACAGCTCTTCTTTCAGGAGCTTCTCTTCAGGACGTTTGTGATGCGGCAGGCTGGTCCTCACCGCACACTTTCGTTAGATTTTATTCCCTCGATCTTAGCTCCACTCCCGGGGCTCAGGTTCTCTCGTCGGTTTGTGTCTCCTAATGACACACGACGGGGATTTGGTCGTATGGGGATGTGGGTATTGCGTTCCCACTGCGATTTCACGCAGCGGTAGTCCCTGAAGGGGAACGTCCCGGGTTACGTATGTAACCCTAGTTCCCCGAAGGGACGGACGCTGCGTGTCCTGCCATACTCTCGGCATCCCCTTGGGTCGCTGCTTCAGTAACTTTTAAGCTGGAGTGTTGTGTACTCAGGGGATATTTATAGCTTCCTGGTCGATGACGTCACTCGCCGTACGCTCATTCTCTCCATTGACTGATTTCATTCATGCTTCAGACGCGTCACGCTGAGGGCGTTCCCACTGCGATTTCACGCAGCGTCCGTCCCTTCGGGGAACTAGGGTTACATACGTAACCCGGGACGTTTTATTGGTTGATTTTTCTTGGATGATTGGTGGTTTGTTTGTTTTTTCTACTTGGTTGGTTGTTTTTTTCTTGGGTTGATTAGTTAATTGATTTGATTGGTTGGGTAGTTTGTTGTTTTTTTATTGGTTGGTTAATTGATTCGATTGGTTGGTTGTTTTGTTATTTTCTTGGTTTATTGGTTGGTTGGTAGATTTTGATTAGTTGGTTGGGTTTTTTTCTTGGTTGATTGTTTGTTTGGTTGATTGATTCGTTAGTTTTTTTCTTGGGTTTGTTGGTTGGTTGATTGATTTGATTGGTTGGTTGTTGTTTTTTCTTGGTTGATTGATTCGATTGGTTGTTGGTTTTTTCTTGGGTTGGTTGATTAATTTGATTGGTTGGTTGGGTTTTTTTCTTGGTTTATTGGTTGATTGATTGGTTGTTTTGTTCTTGAAAGGGGTGGTTGTTTGGTTTTTGTTGTTTTTCTTGGGTTGGTTGGTTGATTTGGTTGGTTGTTTTTTTTTACTCGGTTTATTGATCGGTTGATTGATTCGATTGGTTTTTTGGTTGATTGGTTGTATTGTTCTTGGATGATTGGTTAGTTTTCTACTTGGTTTGGTTGATTGATGGATTGTTTTTATTGGTTGGTTTAGTTGATTGGTTGATTAGTTGGGTGGTTATTTTCTTGGTTTGGTTTATTAGTTGGTTGGTTGTTTTCTTGGTTGGTGGGTGGTTGGTTGATTGGTTGTTGTCTTTATTGGTTTGTTGGTTGATTGGTCGTTTTTTTACTTGGTTGGTGGTTTTCTTGGTTGTTTGGTTTATTAGTTGGTTTCTTGGTTGGATGGTTGTTTGTTTGGTTATTTTCTTGGTTTTTGGTTGGTTGTTTCCTTGGTAGTTTGATTGATTGGTTGGTTTTGTTGGTCGTTAGGTTGGTTGTTTGGTTGATATTTTAAATTGGTTGTTTGGTCTGATTGATTGGTGTAGTTGATTGGTTGGCTGTTGTTTTTTTAGTTTATTGGTTGGTTGGTAGTTTGGCTGCTTGGTTCCAGACAGTCATCACTGTACTACAGGACATTGTGACAAACGTTACAATAAACACATAATACGCTATATATACAGATGGTTTACATGAAAATATATGAATATCTTAATTAGAGCGATGTCATGTCCTTTCAGGTGGACCATGTGGTGAACGGACACGCCGCTTCCAGGCAGCTGAAAGAGCAGGCGGAGAAGAGGTGAGCATCAGTCGCTCTGATGCGTTTCTGTTCTCACTCAGTCTGATCGCTGATCTTTTCTCTGCAGTGGGAAACACGTTTACTCCTGCCTGAACCTCCATCTGGAGCACATGTCTGGAGACGCAGCACAGCTGGGCAGCTGACGGCCGGCCTGCACATCTGGCCTGATTTCCACGGCAACCGCTCTCCTCTGGCCGACCAGACATCACGGGGATCGGTGAGGAACGCTGTGCTTATTACAGTGCTGATGAAAAAATATAATAGTTTTCATTGTACTGCCTTTAATTTAATTTAATTTTTTATTATTTATTAATAAAACTGATAACTGGACGTACATTTTCTGCAGAATATGTGAGTGGTGCTTACTGCGGCAAAATTTGGCACCAGGCAGTTGTTCGGATGTTGTGGGTGGTTGCTAGGGTTGTTAGTGTAGTTGGTAGGCAGTTGCTATGGTGCTGCTAGAATGAGAATATTGAGAATGAACTCCAAATTAACATTTATAGTAATGACAATCTTTTTTTTTAATTATATTTTTGGGCTTTTTTCCTTTATTTCAGAGGACATAAATGTGGATTTAACAGGGACATTTGCTTAATGTCATGAAAATAATGTTAATAGCCCTAGAAAGTACTTTTTTCTTTATGTTCTAGAAAGAAAGATTTTCTTTACGTTTAATATAATTTCTTATTTTTAACCATTAAGAAAAAAGACACATCAGATAGTTTTAGCTTTTATAACTAATGTTTGCAGTGGTGGAGAGTTGATTGATGATGTCACTGCTGGTGTGTGCAGGTTGTGGGACTCACTTTATCACAGACACTGGATGATTTAGCTCTGCTGTATCTAGCAACTCTTCAGGCCATCGCTGTAAGACACACACCACACACACACACACTCTCTCTCACATACACACACACAAACACACTCTCACTCACACACTAACTAAGTGTTCAGTATTACAGTGTTAATGTGATTGTGTGTCTCTGTTGTATGAAGCTTGGCACCAGACACATCCTAGATGCCATGAAAGAGGCAGGATATGACATCACAACCCTCTTCCTGTGCGGGGGGCTGAGCAAGAACGCGCTGTTCGTACAGACACACGCCAACACCACGGGTCAGTGCTCACTCACACACACGCTCATATATCTGACATGACATGACCAACACCACGGGTCAATGCTCACTCACACACACACTCACTCATTTATCTGACATGGTAGAGACCTGCGCGGGACGGATTTTATCCCGTTCCTGCAAAAATATATGTTGTTTTCTCCCGCTGCTGCCCCCAACAATCAAGTTTCGTCCCGCTCCCGCCCGCAAAATCCCGCGGGTAGACGTATAAGTACTGCCTGCTACTCTGTGATTTTTTTCACTTGCTCCCCTGTTGAATATAAAAAATAAAATAAAAAATAAACGGAAAATAAACAAATGTTTCGTTTTATTTGCATTTAATTCAATGGATGAACATGAACAAGGAACTTAGAACAAATAAATACAGTAAAAAAGTAAGAAATGTACATAAATAAAAATATACCATAACATGGCGTGTGTCATGCGGTGCAGACATTTTGCCTCTGTGTGGTAGGCTTGGCTGTTCTGCGCCTATGAACCACGCGAGAGTTAGCTTCCGACCATGTGCCTGTAAATCGTTTTTATTTTAGTTATCCTTGTTGGTTGTGCATTAGATAAATAACGGTTTATTTGTTTCTAGTTATTTTATTTTGTTCTATATTTCCCACAAATAATTTTATTTTCCCGCAACCCGCACACAATAATATCTTGCTGCCCGCACCCGCATTCACCCATCAAATATTGTCCCGCGCCGCACTCGGTTGCGCTGGGTCCCGGGGTAGTCTCGCAGAAGTGCAGGTCTCTACACTCAGGTATCTGACATGACATGACCAACACCACGGGTCAGTGCTCTGAGGGATGTGTGTGTGTGTTTCAGGGCTGCCGGGAGATGGTTCTCACTGCGGAACATGAAATCCACGGGGAGGAGTCGGATCCACTCCTCCCACCTTACATACACCTAAACCTAGCCAACTCCGCCCCCTGATCCCTAAACACACCCCTAATCCCTAAACCCAACCCTAATCCTACCCATCTCCACCCCTTGGATCTTGATCCGACTCCTCCCCGTGGATCTCATGTACTGCATTGAGGTGCTACTGGCTGCAGAACACAAAGCAGCAATTCGTAACAGAAATATGGACTATGAAATTGCGAGGCATTATGTACAAGCTAATCATGGTTCCAGTGCGTCCTTAAAATTTTTGGGTATTGAAAAAATTCTACCCTCCCAGCGAGGAGGTGACATAGTGAAGTCCCTACTACAATGGGACGCTTTCTGGATTTTCACTCTTAACACAGTAGAACCAAATGGCCTTAATGAGGAACTGGGCCTTTCATGCTTTCTATAATTCATGTTTTTTATAATTCACATTCTTAGTTAATTATAGACATGTTGTTAGCGGGTCTGCATGTACACTTTTTTTGTGTATATGTTTGTGTGTGTGTATATATAGGCTATCTATCTATCTACAAACAGGGGGGGTTGGGGTTCGTGTACTTGCGCGCGCCTAGGACTGAAGCACCTTTTAGATAGGACGCGGAACGCTGCGCTGCGCTTTGAAACCTATTAATTTCAAGGACTTCCAAAGATACATAACAGCTACAAGTATATGCACTATGCAAGCACTATATACATGATTCACCCTATTATACTTTATCGACACAAATTGATAAGTCAAACAGCAAACTGCAATCCCCAAATACTCTTTTAATCGACGATTGCTTATGGCTTATAAGTAACTTAAATAAAACTAGCTACATTACTAGTTCTCATTAAAGAACTACATTCGATTCTATTCGATACATTCAGGTGCCAAAGGCTTACTCTCAGTACGGTTGACTCTTCTCAGTCTCTCAGGTGCCAAAGGCTTACTCT
This sequence comes from Siphateles boraxobius, assembly GCF_051911475.1. Classification (NCBI taxonomy): domain Eukaryota; kingdom Metazoa; phylum Chordata; class Actinopteri; order Cypriniformes; family Leuciscidae; genus Siphateles; species Siphateles boraxobius. The sequence continues at coordinate 1,753,290 of NW_027509153.1, forward strand.
CAGTACGGTTGACTCTTCTCAGTCTCTCAGGTGCCAAAGGCTTACTCTCAGTACGGTTGACTCTTCTCAGTTTCTCAGGTGCCAAAGGCTTACTCTCAGTACGGTTGACTCTTCTCAGTCTCTCAGGTGCCAAAGGCTTATTCTCCGTACGGTGAACTCTTCTCAGTCTCTCAGGTGCCAAAGGCTTACTCTCAGTACGGTTGACTCTTCTGATTCTCTCAGGTGCCAAAGGCTTACTCTCAGTACGGTTGACTCTTCTCAGTCTCTCAGGTGCCAAAGGCTTACTCTCAGTACGGTTGACTCTTCTCAGTCTCTCAGGTGCCAAAGGCTTACTCTCAGTACGGTTGGTTCTTCTCAGTACAACAGGTGTAGGAAGCTTACGGCTGTGAAGGAGCGTCGACTGGACAGCAAGTAGGTACTCCACGTACGTTTGGTCTTCCCAATACGTCGGTGCAGTAGGCTTAGGGCTGTGAAGGAGCGTCGACTGGCAGCAGGTAAATCCTCTCAATACAGTTGGTTCTTCTTAGTTCAACAGGTGCAGAAAGCTTACGGCTGTGAAGGAGCATCGACTGGACAGCAAGTAGGTACTCCACGTACGTTTGGTCTTCCCAATATGTCGGTGCAGAAGGCTTGGGGCTGTGAAGGGCGTCGACTGGGCAGCAGGTAACTGGGTTTATTCCCACTCCCAAGAACAGCGAGGATGAGACGAGAATGCACCGGCCTCAGATGGAACACACTCCGAACAGCAGGTAACTGGATTTTCTCCGTCCCCCAGAACAGCATCAATAATGAAGCAGAGTACAACAGGATTTAGATACACAACACTCAGAACAACGGGTACCTGAGGTTTCCTCCGTTCTCCACAACAGCAACGATGAGACAAATGCAGCGGGCTTCAGATGGGACGCACTCAGAACAGCAGGTAACTGGATTTTCCCCGTCCTCCAGAACAGCATCAATGATGAATCAGAATACAACAGGCTTTGGATATTCAACACTCAGAACAGCAGGTAACTGGATTTTCCCCGTTCTCCAGAACAGCATCAATGATGAATCAGAATACAACAGGCTTTGGATATTCAACACTCAGAACAGCAGGTAACTGGATTTTCCCCGTTCTCCAGAACAGCTTCAATGATGAATCAGAATACAGCAGGCTTAAAGTCCGTTTTCACTTAATCTCTTCCTCAGAAAACTCCCGACTGTAACACAAGGCAAGACCGATGGACATGTGACAGAATTCTGTACAGTAAGCATTCAATAACTCCACTTCAACCACACACAGTGGGACACAGCATTAACTCACGTCACTCTCATCCACTCCGTGAAATTTAAGGTCACGGCCAACCTCCTCGCTCTGGACAGCGGGTTTCAACAATTCAGCGACTGCAATCACAAATCCTAACAGCTGTCTTCTCATTCAGACATCTGGACTCCGTTTTTTATGTCATTTCTCCTCATATATAATCTTTTCGTGTATGACCCACATATAATACAGCCAGTAGAAGGTTGGTACTTATCTTCACCCCAGTAAGTGGACTCGATAATACTTCATAGATGACTTCGCCCTCTGCCTCTCTGTTCTCCGTCACCCAGTTCTTCGTAGCGGATTCCCTTCCCACGGATCGATCTCGCCAGCCAATTTGTCCCACAGAAATCTCTCACTCTCTCTCAGCAAGAAGAAAAGTTTGAACGCCGCAGCAATCCCACCCAACCCACTCAGTCTCTCAAAGTTTTGCTTTTGTCTGTTCCTAAAAGCGACATGTCCCAATCGTCACACAGTCACTTAATGCGCCGCACCTTCTGTCACTTTGCCATCAGCGGCTGCTGTTCCTATGGTAGCGACGCATCTGAGGCCGGCTTGGTGTTCAGTTGAAACCGCTCCGGGCGGAAACATCCCCCCGTGGGCTGTGTAGTTCCGTCTCTAGTTCGTCACCTTGTGACAACTTCACCAAGGATACGGCTCACTTCAGGACTCAAACGGGAAGTAAGAAGGTAAGAGTTCTTCTCAATACAGAATCCTTTCGTCAGTGCACAGTAGTGGGACAATGATTCAAAGGCTTACTTCACCAGCGATGCTGCATACTTCCAGACTCAGACGGTAAGTAGGAAGGTAAGGATTCTTCTCAGTATAGGATACTTTCGTCAGTGCACAGTAGTGAGACAGTGATTGAAAAGCTTACTTCACCAGCGATGCTGCATACTTCTAGACTCAGGCGGTAAGTAGGAAGGTAAGAATTCTTCTCAGTATAGGATACTTTTGTCAGTGCACAGTAGTGAGACAGTGATTTAAAAGCTTACTTCACCAGCAATACTGCATACTTCTAGACTCAGACGGTAAGTAGGAAGGTAAGAATTCTTCTCAGTACAAGATACTTTCGTCAGTGCACAGTAGTGGGAGACGGTGGTTTAAAAGCTTACTTCACCAGCAATGCTGCATACTTCTAGACTCAGACAGTAAGTAGGAAGATAAGGATTTTTCTCAGTATAGAATACTTTCGTCAGTGCACAGTAGTGAAACAATGATTTTAAAAGCTTACTTCACCAGCGATGCTGCATACTTCTAGACTCAGGCGGTAAGTAGGAAGGTAAGGATTCTTCTCAGTATAGGATACTGTCGTCAGTGCACAGTAGTGAGACAGTGATTTAAAAGCTTACTTCACCAGCAATGCTGCATACTTCTAGACTCAGACGGTAAGTAGGAAGATAAGAATTCTTCTCAGTACAAGAAACTTTCGTCAGTGCACAGTAGTGGGAGACGGTGGTTTAAAAGCTTACTTCACCAGCCATGCTGCATACTTCTAGACTCAGACAGTAAGTAGGAAGGTAAGGATTCTTCTCAGTATAAGATACTTTCAGCAGTGCACAGTAGTGAAACAGTGACTTAAAAGCTTTCTTCACCAGCGATGCTGCATACTTCTAGACTCAGACCGTAAGTAGGAAGATAAGGATTTTTCAAAGTATAGAACACTTTCGTCGGTGCACAGTAGTGAGACAGTGGTTTAAAAGCTTACTTCACCAGCGATGCTGCATACTTCCAGACTCAGACGTTAAGTAGGAAGGTAAGGATTCTTCTCAGTATAGAATACTTTCGTCAGTACACAGTAGTGAAACAATGATTTAAAAAAATTACTTCACGAGCGATACTGCATACTTCCAGACTCAGATGGTAAGTAGGAAGGTAAAGGATTCTTCTCAACATAGGATACTGTTCGTCAGTGCAAAGTAGTGAGACAGTGATTTAAAAGCTTACTTCACCAGCGATACTGCATACTTCCAAACTCAGCTGTATCACTCTGGGCTTCTGATGGAGAGCAGATATAATAACTTTTCACAAACGTGTAAGCAGGGGTTGGGGCCGCTTCTCAGTAAAAGCACACCACACTCGTGTTCACTTCAAATCCACAGCCATGAATCAATGTATATAAATAAGGCAAAAACACTGCAATTCACTCACACGATAGGGCTGATCAGAGGCCTCAATCCATTCGTTACACTCCCGTGGGGGATATTTAATCCTCAGTTCCTCCTCAACACACTCTGAAACACATAGCTTCCCCAACAGTCAGATTTACATTCACTGCATCCTCTTCAAGCTTTTCGAATGTTCATAAGATGAAATCAATTCACTTATCTTTCTCTCTTCCCCACATCCAGACAACTTCCCCGAGTAAAGCTTGAGCCCCAAACTGCTCCAAAAACAAAACAGACCACATCCACGTCCCGTTCCCCGAAACCTCTCTGGATAGCCCTTTTATCTTTGGCTTGTGAAGCCGGACACCTGTGTGAACGCCGCTCCTCTCTCTCTTGCACCTGCAGTGCATTAGCGCTAATCAGGCCGGGCAATGTTTCTGCCACACCTGGAACTGGAGTGGGATGTGTCGCAAACAAATCGTTCCCTCGAGAAACTCGTGACTCACCAAGAGGGTTCCGCTCACTACGCGTTTTTGTCACCCGTGACATCCCCCCCGCCAATCGGTTCTAGTCCCGAGAACCGGTGTTCTTCAATTCCATTCGCCATACCTCTCAGGAGGCTGTCCTCGGGTGTCCCGCTGAGACCGTCGGAGTGGCGAGGGCGGAGCCACTCTTGCTTCAACTTCAGGGTCCCTCGGGACCACAGACCACCCTACCATGAGTACCTCTGGGGCGGGTGGCGCACTTGGGGCCTCGGCCGCTAGCTGCGAATAGTTCGGACATGGACGGAGCAAGTTTCGATGGAGCACCCGTATCGGTCCTGGTTTCCCCTCGGGTCGTACCGAGTAAACTGGAGCATCAGGCCCTTGTCGTCGTTCCACCACATATGGCGTCGACTCCCAGCGATCGCGGAGCTTCCCCTTCCCTGAGCGCCGGTTGTCCCTTACCAGCACTCGCTCCCCTGGTAACAAAGGGGCCTCTCGGGCAGTCCGGTCGTATAGCCGCTTGTTCTTGGCGGCTGCTGCACTCAGATGATCTGAGACTCGTCGGTAGGCATCGAGCAGTTGGTGGTGGTGCCGATTCACCCAGTCAGTGGTACTATACCCTCTTTCTGCAGCCTCGGTCCCCAGGAGCAAGTCCACAGGTAAGCGGAGATGGCGCCCAAACATAAGGTAGGAAGGAGCATACCCGGTGATACTGTGCACACTATTGTTATAGGCTTGCAACAGAGAGGGGAGACTCTCGGCCCATTGGCCCTGTTGTTCACTCTCTAGGGTCCCCAATAACCCCAACAGGGTCTGGTTCAACCTTTCGCACCCCCGTTACCCTGAGGATGGTATGAGGTCGTATGGGTCTTCCGGCACCCATAAAGGTGGCTCAGCTCTTGGATCACTCGGGACTCAAAATTTGAACCTTGGTCTGAGTGTAGGGTCTCTGGGGAGCCAAAAGGTTGTATCACTGCCCTCCAAAGGGCGCTGGCTGTGGTAACTGTCGTCTGATCTACAGTGGGATTGCCCTAGGCGTATTTAGTTAATAGGTCAGTCATCACCAGGATATTTTGAAATCGATCCGTCGGCCGACCTAAAGTCAGGAAATCGATTCCTATGATGTGCAGAGGTGCTTTGGGCCACAGGGGGACCAATGGGGCTCGGACTTCCTTCCTGCGTTTGAACAACGTACACAGTGGACAACTCTGAACGAACTCCTCAACTTTCTTTTCCATCCTAGGCCAGTAGAAATACCTCCTCAGCAGAGACAGCGTCTTCTCTTGGCCCTGATGGCCAGTATGGGTGTGGAATGCAGTCAATAGCTCCGAGACTTGGCCCTCCGGTACCACCACCTGGTGTACTGTCTCCTGTGTTCGGAGATCTTGCATCGAATGGCAGATTACCCCTTCTCTAAGTCGCAGCCTCTTCCACTGCCTTAGGAGATGTTGTACTCCCACCGTCTGAGCCCGCTTTCCTCTGCTCTCGGCATGTATCCCTGTCTAAGGTACAACGTAACCTGACACAGGTCTGCATCTCCCAGCTGCAGCCTTCTCCACCGCCCGGGGTCCCACCCCCAACTAGACGGAACAGCCCTCAGGGTCCCGGGAGCTTCCACCATTGCCATCAGCAACTCGTCTTCAGGGCCAGGGGTACAAAGGGGTGTTTGGTTGTCCCTCCGGATGACTGGGAGTCTGGACAGGGCGTCCGCATTTACGTGTTCTCTGCCGGGTCGGTATTTAAGCTGTTAATCATAATTTGCTAGTTGTGCCACCCAACGCTGTTCTACTGCCCCCAACTTGGCGGTCTGCAAGTGTACTAATGGATTATTATCCGTAATCACCGTCACCTTGGCTCCCAACAGATAATCTTTGAACTTCTCCGTCATGGCCCACTTCATTGCCAGTAGTTCGATTTTGAAGGAACTGTAATTTGCCGCGTTCCGCTCTGCGGGATGTAAACTTTGACTTGCGTATGCAATCACTCTCTCCACTCCTTGGTGCTCTTGGGCCAACACGGCTCCCAAACCTGCATTGCTGGCGTCAGTGTACAGAAGGAACGGCTGGGTGAAGTCTGCGTAGGCCAAGATAGGGGCCCTCAGAAGTTCCTGCTTGAGGTTCTGTAAGGTGGTCTCACAGGTGGAATCCCAATGCACTGACGGGGAGCCTTTGCCACGGGCACGTCCGGAACCAGCAAGGAGTTGGTTCAATGGCCAAGCAAGCCCAGATAATCCTTTTATAAAGCGTCGACAAAATCCCACGAACCCCAGGAACGACCGCACCTGTCTCACTGCCCGGGGTGGCTCCCACCCTTGGACAGCCGCCACCTTCTCCGGGTCGGGGGATATCCCTGCAGCACTGACACAATGTCCCAAGAACTGTACCTTCTTCCGCAATAACTGGCATTTGTCTGGCCTAAGCTTTAGCCCATATTTCTCCATGGCCCTGAACACTTCCTGTGTTCCTCCTCCTCCCTAGGTGGTCCTCCTCCCACCTAGATGGTGCAGGTGAGTGCGGAAGTCAGGGGAGAAGACGATCACATCGTCCAGGTATACCGGCGTTGAGTCGACCAGTTGTCCCCCTAGACAGTGCTGCATCAAGCGCTGAAAGGTCGCAGGAGCATTGCACAGGCCGAACCGCATCCGGTCCCATTCAAATAACCCAAACGGGGTGGTGAAGGCTGTCTTCTCTCTATCTCGGTCGTCTACCTGCACCTGCCAGTATCCACTCGCCAGGTCCAATGTGGAGTACCACGCCGCTTGTGTGAGACAGGTGAGTGAGTCTTCAATCCGTGGCAACGGGAATGTATCTTTCTTCGTTACACTGTTGAGTTTGCGGTAGTCAACGCAGAACCTCCAAGCTCCCGTTTTCTTCTGAACCAGAACAATTGGCGCCGCCCTGGGACTACTGCTCTCTCGAACAATTCCTCCCTCCAGCATCCCTTTCAACAGGGCGCGGACCTCGGCATAGAGGGTGGGTGGCACCGGACGATACCGCTCTTGGCTAGGCATCGCCTCACCGGTAGGTATTTGATGCCTCACTACCCCTGTGCAGCCATAGTCTTCTTCGTGGGTCGAGAACACATGTTGCCATTTTCTCAAGAGCTCCTGGAGCTGTAACACCTGTTCCTCCTCCAGATTTTCACCCTTCAGGGACTCTCCCATCAAATGGGTCGGCACCCCTCCTCCCACAGAGCCTGGTTCTGCCTCAACTGGGCGGACGGCGACTTCCACCACCGCAGAGCTCACCTGCCTGAAGCAGACGTACTGATGCTTGTGAACCTGGGCAGAGCGTACCGAGGAAACTCGAACCAGACGTTGGTGTCGACGAAGGAGCACGGAGTAGGGATTGGCATTCCGCACCTTTACTGAGACTCGCCCACGGTGGATGGCCGTTAGCCCGTGAGCCACTTCAATGGGTTGACAGTCCTCATGGGGCTCTACCAGGACACAGGTACCCGTCCCACAGGGTCCTGCAGGTACTCGGACCCAAAGCACGGTCTCGCTCTGGGCTGGGACAGACAAAGCGTACCGACAGGCTACTCGACCGATGCCTTCTCTCTCCTTCACTTGACTAGCCACGTGCACTCTTCGGCAATCGGCCAGAATCCGGTCCCTGTCCTGCTTCGCCGATGACAGAGAAGTCCGAGCTGGCCGTCCCAGAAACAATTCCTCCGAGCAATCCAGTATAACGTTCATCCCTAGGAGTGCTCGATGAATGCCCAAGCAATGATCTCGGACGATAACGACCCCTTTCTGTTGGACGGGAACCCCTTGGACCAGAAAGTCTACCACGATGTACCCAGTGTAAGGGATGTCCAGACCATTTGCCCCCGTAAAGTCAGACTAGAAGCATCCACTGCTTGGAGCCGATGATCTGCAACCAACTCCTGGGCCAGGCTCTCCGAAAATAACGTAACTTGAGAACCTGTATCGACCAGACAATCTATCGTGACTCCGTTAGCTTGAACCTCCACGGTGGGACAGCGCCCAACCCTGTCGTCTCGTAAAACAGGAACAGGAGGAGGGTCACACAAAGGGGTCCCGGCCACTTGACCCACAGTAGCCGGTGGGACTAAAAACCCCCTTGAGAACCCCGACGGAGCCCACACTGACGACTGATGTGTCCCAGCTCCACAATTAATACAGATGGGCCTTCCCTGGTCATCCCACTGGAACCGGGGGCCCACAGGACGTAGGGGGCGGCGCACAGGAGCTCGCCCCTTCTCCGAATACGACCTCTCTCTCACCATCGATCCGCCCTCGACTCGACCCCGACGAAGTTCACCCAACAGCCGGCCAAACTGCTCCCACAATTTCAAGGAGTATGCCCGAAGAGTCTGCTTAGGCCCCTGTTGATAGTTAAAGAACTGGGCACGAAGAGTGGCCACCGGGGTAGAGTCTCCATATAATCCGGACAGGAAATCGAAGATAGTTTTCGCGGTAGACCGTGTGGCTTCTGATGCAGCAAGAACTTCTCTTTTGGCTTCTGCTTCCAAAGACCCCAACACAAACATTACTTTCTGTGATGCACTCAGTCCCTGTAATCCGGCCAGATATTCCGTCTGCGCCTTCCAATCGTGCAAGCCCAACTCCGATCCTGGCCCTCCATAGCGCTGTGCCCAGGGAGCTCCCATAAAGATCGGTATGACTTTTGAGACAGGTGAAGGCCATCGTACCAAGGAGCTGTAGGCAGACTGCCATGCAGAATGACCTCTGTTCTGTTGTTTGTGGAATTTACAGACTGTCACACTGCCTGCAGAGCAGATTATGGGAAGGAGCCATCTTCTAAAAAGCACATGTGTCTCATCAATAGGTTTCTGTAGTGTAGTGGTCATCACGTTCGCCTAACACGCGAAAGGTCCTCGGTTTGAAACCGAGCAGAAACAGTGGTTGGATTCTGACAGAAAATTTAAACTGTTTGCCACGCTAGGTGGGTGCAGCACTCATTTCTTTTATATGCTTTTTAATAAGCGTGCACCTAAAGATTTATGTCTGCAACCTGAAGACGTGTTTCCGTAGTGTAGTGGTTATCACGTTCGCCTCACACGCGAAAGGTCCCCAGTTCGAAACTGGGCGGAAACTGTGGGTGGTTTTTGCAAAAATTTCGTATGCGATTTTCTGTTGAGCAGGTCAGTACACTTGCAGGGATGTTTGTGGTTTAATCTCTTTAGAAAAGGACAAAAATAAAACAAATGACCATTGAGGTTTCCTGTACAGTAATATAAAATGTTTGGTCTGCCAACAAAATTAGCAGCATTTTGCCATGTTAAAAACACTGGGCAATCTATAGTTTCAGTCGCTTTTGAACAAGCGTACCCTAGAAGCGGTGGGACTGACGTCCAAATCAAGTTTCCGTAGTGTAGTGGTTATCACGTTTGCTTTACACGCGAAAGGCCCTCAGTTCAAAACTGGGCGGAAACAAGTGGAGGCATGTTAAATATAAATGCTGCAATTCGATACAAAACCCTTACTTTTAAGACAGGTGAAGGCCATCGTACCCAGGAGCTGTAGGCAGACTGCCATGCCGAATGACCTCTGTTCTGTTGTTTGTGGAATTCACAGACTGTCACACTGCTTGCAGAGTAGATTATGGGAAGGAGCCATCTTCTAAAAAGCACATGTGCATCATAAATAGGTTTCTGTAGTGTAGTGTTCATCACGTTCGCCTAACACGCGAAAGGTCCTCTGTTCGAAACCGAGCAGAAACAGTGGTTGGATTCTGACAGAAAATTTAAACTGTTTGCCACGCTAGGTGGTAGCAGCGCTCATTTCCTTTATATGCTTTTTAATAAGCGTGCAGCTAAAGAATTATGTCTGCCACCTGAAGAAGTGTTTCCGTAGTGTAGTGGTTATCGCGTTCGCCTCACACGCGAAAGGTCCCCAGTTCGAAACTGGGTGGAAACTGTGGGTGGTTTTTACAAAAATTTCTTATGCGATTTTCTGTTGAGCAGGTCAGTACACTTGCAGGGATGCAGGCACATTTTCTGTCAAAAATAAAACAAATGACCGTTGAGGTTTCCTGTACAGTAATAAAAAATGTTTGGTCTGCCAACAAAATTAGCAGCTTTTTGCCATGTTTAAAACACTGGGCAGTCTATAGTTTCAGTCGTTTTTGAACAAGCGTACCCTAGAGGAGGTGGGACTGACGTCCAAATCAAGTGTCCGTAGTGTAGTGGTTATCACGTTCGCTTTACACGCGACAGGTCCTCAGTTCAAAACTGGGTGGAAACAAGTGGAGGCATGTTAAATATAAATGCTGCAAATCGCTACAAAACCCTTGTGAAGGCCATCGTACCAAGGAGCTGTAGGCAGATTGCCATGCCGAATAACCTCTGTTCTGTTGTTTGTGGAATTTACAAACTGTCACACTGCTTGCAGAGCAGATTATGGGAAGGAGGGATCTTCTAAAAAGCACATGCTCCATCAATAGGTTTCTGTAGTGTAGTGGTCATCACGTTCGCCTCACACGCGAAAGGTCCCCAGTTCAAAACTGGGTGGAAACAAGTGGAGGCATTTTAAATGTAATGCTCCAATTCGCTACAAAACCCTTGCTTTTGAGACAGGTGAAGGCCATCGTACCAAGGAGCTGTAGGCAGACTGCCATGCCGAATGACCTCTGTTCTGTTGTTTGTGGAATTCACAGACTGTCACACTGCTTGCAGAGCAGATTATGGGAAGGAGCCATCTTCTAAAAAGCATATGCCATGATATCACGTTCGCTTTACACGCAAAGGTCTTCAGTTCAAAACTGGGCGGAAACAAGTGGAGGCATGTTAAATATAAATGCTGCAATTCGATACAAAACCCTTACTTTTAAGACAGGTGAAGGCCATCGTACCCAGGAGCTGTAGGCAGACTGCCATGCCGAATGACCTCTGTTCTGTTGTTTGTGGAATTCACAGACTGTCACACTGCTTGCAGAGTAGATTATGGGAAGGAGCCATCTTCTAAAAAGCACATGTGCCTCATCAATAGGTTTCTGTAGTGTAGTGTTCATCATGTTCGCCTCACACGCGAAAGGTCCCCAGTTCGAAACTGGGCGGAAACTAAGCTTGGTTTTTGCAAAAATTTCGTATGCGATTTTCTGTTGAGCAGGTCAGTACACTTGCAGGGATGTTTGTTGTTTAATCTCTTTAGAAAAGGACAAAAATAAAACAAATGACCATTGAGGTTTCCTGTACAGTAATATAAAATGTTCGGCCAACAAAATTAGCAGCTTTTTGCCATGTTAAAAACACTGGGCAGTCTATAGTTTCAGTCGCTTTTGAACAAGCGTACGCTAGAAGAGGTGGGAATGAGATCCAAATCAAGTTTCCGTAGTGTAGTGGTTATCACGTTCGCTTTACACGCAAAAGGTCCTCAGTTCAAAATTGGGTGGAAACAAGTGGAGGCATGTTAAATATAAATGCTGCAATTCGCTACAAAACCCTTACTTTTAAGACAGGTGAAGGCCATCGTACCAAGGAGCTGTAGGCAGACTGCCATGCCGAATGACACTAGGTGGGTACCGTCCAAATCAAGTTTCCGTAGTGTAGTGGTTATCACGTTCGCTTTACACGCGAAAGGTCCTCAGTTCAATACTGGGCGGAAACAAGTGGAGGCATTTTAAATTTAATGCTCCAATTCGCTACAAAACCCTTACTTTTGAGACAGGTGAAGGCCATCGTACCAAGGAGCTGTAGGCAGACTGCCATGCCGAATTACCTCTGTTCTGTTGTTTGTGGAATTCACAGACTGTCACACTGCTTGCAGAGTAGATTATGGGAAGGAGGCATCTTCTAAAAAGCACATGTACCTCATCAATAGGTTTCTGTAGTGTAGTGGTTATCACGTTCGCCTAACACGCAAAAGGTCCTCTGTTCGAAACCGAGCAGAAACAGTGGTTGGATTCTGACAGAAAATTTAAACTTTTTGCCACACTAGGTGGGTGCAGCGCTCATTTCCTTTATATGCTTTTTAATAAGGGTGCACCTAAAGATTTATGTCTGCAACCTGAAGACTTGTTTCCATAGTGTAGTGGTTATCACATTTGCCTCACACGCGAAAGGTCCCCAGTTCGAAACTGGGCGGAAACTGTGGGTGTTTTTTGCAAAAATTTCGTATGCGATTTTCTGTTGAGCAGGTCAGTACACTTGCAGGGATGTTTGTGGTTTAATCTCTTTAAAAAAGGACAAAAATAAAACAAATGACCATTGAGGTTTCCTGTGAAGTAATATAAAATGTTCGGTCTGCCAACAAAATTAGCAGCTTTTTGCCATGTTAAAAACACCGGCCAGTCTATAGTTTCAGTCGCTTTTGAACAAGCGTACCCTAGAAGTGGTGGGACTGACGTCTAAATCAAGTTTCCGTAGTGTAGTGGTTATCACGTTTGCTTTACACGCGAAAGGTCCTCAGTTCAAAACTGGGCGGAAACAAGTGGAGGCATTTTAAATGTAATGCTCCAATTCGCTACAAAACCCTTGCTTTTGAGACAGGTGAAGGCCATCGTACCAAGGAGCTGTAGGCAGACTGCCATGCCGAATGACCTCTGTTCTGTTGTTTGTGGAATTCACAGACTATCACACTGCTTGCAGAGTAGATTATGGGAAGGAGCCATCTTCTAAAAAGCACATGCCATGATATCACGTTCGCTTTACACGCAAAGGTCTTCAGTTCAAAACTGGGCGGAAACAAGTGGAGGCATGTTAAATATAAATGCTGCAATTCGATACAAAACCCTTACATTTAAGACAGGTGAAGGCCATCGTACCCAGGAGCTGTAGGCAGACTGCCATGCCGAATTACCTCTGTTCTGTTGTTTGTGGAATTCACAGACTGTCACACTGCTTGCAGAGTAGATTATGGGAAGGAGGCATCTTCTAAAAAGCACATGTACCTCATCAATAGGTTTCTGTAGTGTAGTGTTCATCACGTTCGCCTAACACGCAAAAGGTCCTCTGTTCGAAACCGAGCAGAAACAGTGGTTGGATTCTGACAGAAAATTTAAACTTTTTGCCACGCTAGGTGGTAGCAGCGCTCCTTTCCTTTATATGCTTTTTAATAAGCGTGCACCTAAACATTTATGTCTGCCACCTGAAGATGTGTTTCCGTAGTGTAGTGGTTATCACGTTCGCCTCACACGCGAAAGGTCCCCAGTTCGAAACTGGGCGGAAACTGTGTGTGGTTTTCGCAAAAATTTCGTATGCGATTTTCTGTTGAGCAGGTCAGTACACTTGCAGGGATGTTTGTTGTTTAATCTCTTTAGAAAAGGACAAAAATAAAACAAATGACCATTGAGGTTTCCTGTACAGTAATATAAAATGTTCGTTCTGCCAACAAAATTAGCAGCTTTTTGCCATGTTAAAAACACTGGGCAGTCTATAGTTTCAGTCGCTTTTGAACAAGCGTACGCTAGAAGAGGTGGGAATGAGATCCAAACCAATTTTCTGTAGTGTAGTGGTTATCACGTTCGCTTTACACGCGAAAGGTCCTCAGTTCAAAATTGGGTGGAAACAAGTGGAGGCATGTTAAATATAAATGCTGCAATTCGCTACAAAACCCTTACTTTTAAGACAGGTGAAGGCCATCGTACCAAGGAGCTGTAGGCAGACTGCCATGCCGAATGACACTAGGTGGGTGCCGTCCAAATTAAGTTTCCGTAGTGTAGTGGTTATCACGTTTGCTTTACACGCAAAAGGTCCTCAGTTCAAAACTGGGCTGAAACAAGTGGATGCATTTTAAATATAAATGCTACAAAACCCTTACTTTTGAGACAGGTGAAGGCCATCGTACCAAGGAGCTGTAGGCAGACTGCCATGCAGAATGACCTCTGTTCTGTTGTTTGTGGAATTTACAGACTGTCACACTGCTTGCAGAGCAGATTATGGGAAGGAGCCATCTTCTAAAAAGCATATGCACCGCATCAATAGGTTTTGTAGTGTAGTGGTCATCACGTTCGCCTAACACGCGAAAGGTCCTCGGTTCGAAACCGAGTAGAAACAGTGGTTGGATTCTGACAGAAAATTTAAACTGTTTGCCACACTAGGTGGTAGCAGCGCTCATTTCCATTATATGCTTTTTAATAAGCGTGCAACTAAAGATTTATGTCTGCAAACTGAGGACTTGTTTTTGTAGTGTAGTGGTTATCACGTTTGCCTCACACGCGAAAGGTCCCCAGTTCGAAACTGGGCGGAAACTGTGAGTGTTTTTTGCAAAAATTTCGTATGCGATTTTCTGTTGAGCAGGTCAGTACACTTGCAGGGATGTTTGTGGTTTAATCTCTTTAGAAAAGGACAAAAATAAAACAAATGACCATTGAGGTTTCCTGTGAAGTAATATAAAATGTTCGGTCTGCCAACAAAATTAGCAGCTTTTTGCCATGTTAAAAACACTGGGCAGTCTATAGTTTCAGTCGCTTTTGAACAAGCGTGCGCTAGAAGAGGTGGGAATGAGATGCAAACCAAGTTTCCGTAGTGTAGTGGTTATCACGTTCGCTTTACAAGCGAAAGGTCCTCAGTTCAAAATTGGGTGGAAACAAGTGGAGGCATGTTAAATATAAATGCTGCAATTCACTTCAAAACCCTTACTTTTAAGACAGGTGAAGACCATCGTAACAAGGAGCTGTAGGCAGACTGCCATGCCGAATGACACTAGGTGGGTGCCGAATGACCTCTGTTCTGTTGTTTGTGGAATTTACAGACTGTCACACTGCTTGCAGGGCAGATTATGGGAACGAGCCATCTTCTAAAAAGCACAAATAGGTTTCTGTAGTTTAGTGGTCATCATATTCGCCTAACACGCGAAAGGTCCTCTGTTCGAAACCGAGCAGAAACAGTGGTTGGATTCTGACAGAAAATGTAAACTCTTTGCCACACTAGGTGGGTGCAGCGCTCATTTCCTTTATATGCTTTTTAATAAGCGTGCGCCTAAAGATTTAGGTCTGCAACCTGAAGATGTGTTTGTAGTGTAGTGGTTATCACGTTCGCCTCCCACGCGAAAAGTCCCCAGTTTGAAACTGGACGGAAACTGTGGGTAATTTTTGCAAAAATTTCGTATGCGATTTTCTGTTGAGCAGGTCAGTACACTTGAAGGGATGTTTGTTGTTTAATCTCTTTAGAAAAGGACAAAAATAAAACAAATGAACATTGAGGTTTCCTGTACAGTAATATAAAATGTTCGGTCTGCCAACAAAATTAGCAGCTTTTTGCCATGTTAAAAACACTGGGCAGTCTATAGTTTCAGTCGCTTTTGAACAAGCGTACGCTAGAAGAGGTGGGAATGAGATCCAAACCAAGTTTCAGTAGTGTAGTGGTTATCACGTTCGCTTTACACGCGAAAGGTCCTCAGTTCAAAATTGGGTGGAAACAAGTGGAGGCATGTTAAATATAAATGCTGCAATTCGCTACAAAACCCTTACTTTTAAGACAGGTGAAGGCCATCGTACCAAGGAGCTGTAGGCAGACTGCCATGCCGAATGACACTAGGTGGGTACCGTCCAAATCAAGTTTCCGTAGTGTAGTGGTTATCACGTTTGCTTTACACGCAAAATGTCCTCAGTTCAAAACTGGGCGGAAACAAGTGGATGCATTTTAAATATAAATGCTACAAAACCCTTACTTTTGAGACAGGTGAAGGCCATCGTACCAAGGAGCTGTAGGCAGACTGCCATGCCGAATGACCTCTGTTCTGTTGTTTGTGGAATTCACAGACTGTCACACTGCTTGCAGAGCAGATTATGGGAAGGAGCCATCTTCTAAAAAGCACATGCCATGATATCACGTTCGCTTTACACGCAAAGGTCTTCAGTTCAAAACTGGGTGGAAACAAGTGGAGGCATGTTAAATATAAATGCTGCAATTCGATACAAAACCCTTACTTTTGAGACAGGTGAAGGCCATCGTACCAAGGAGCTGTAGGCAGACTGCCATGCCGAATGACCTCTGTTCTGTTGTTTGTGGAATTTACAGACTGTCACACTAGTAGTTATAACCATTCGGCTTATGTCAAAATGATTTATGACCCTATGATTGACAGGTGGGCGGGGCTAACCTTTGACCTTCCGGAGGGTGTTCCGGAGGTCCTTTGATGTAGGGATTAACCTTTGACCTTCCGGAGGGGTTGTTCCGGAGGTCGCTTAATTTAGGGATTAACCTTTGACCTATCGATCGATCAAGTTGACAGTTGTCTTTACCCTATTGACCTTTGTATGATATATGAAGTTGCCAGTTGTCTTTGCCAGTTGTCTTTGCCCCATTGATTTTGACCTATTGACCCCGGGGGGAAATAACTTCTTGGTGTGGGAAATCCCCTCCGTGTCGGGGTGAGAAAATAATTTTTCTAATGTCGCATATAGATTAGAATAGATTAGAATTACAAATGTAAAATCATCTTACCGTTTCACTATGGTGAAGAATTTGATTAAAGTTGACAGTCTCCGCACTGTGTGTGTGTGCGTCTGTCTGTGAGTGTGTGCGTGTCATCCGATATCCTGGCATTCCTGAGCACGCTATATAAATAGGGACTGTGTGTTGTAGCCAGACCAGAAAGAGAACCATGAGCTACATGAGCATGGATGGTTCATCCTCCCCTAAAACCCCAGAGATGGCGCTGACCAGCAAGATGATGGAAAGTCTGACTATGGCACCGAGAAAGGCCATTGGACACGTCCGTTTGACAAACTTTCTCCATGAAACTTCGGAATGGACTCAAGCTGAATATATGATGTGTAGTAACCGTGTATTCGGGTACAAATTTCATAAACCCTCACGAATTGTTATACTCTACACCGCCGACGGCGTGGGTGAGTTTCAGCCTGGGGAAGATCCGTGTGTTGTATTTCCTGAAAAAGACTGGACTCTATTTTACACGTTTGTCTGGAAGGATCTGCACGACATCGGCGAAGAGCCTTTGTACACTGCCGAGTGGGACGGTGTAAGCCCAAACACCCGGTACCGTGTGGTAGGTGACCATACTAAAAAGAAGCCGAATGATTCTGTCTACATATTCTGCTGTAAAGACAAGACAAAGCTAGACAGCACTCGATCAGGAGTTATCCGGCCTAACGAGCATCACGATCTGTACGAAATGCAATTTGTGTTCAATTGGTGCGATCTGAATCTGCTGACTAGTGTTTTTTCAGCCATCAACAAAATGTTCAAATGGTGTGACCTGCACGACGGATACAACAAAATCAAAGTGCAGCTGTTCCACCCCGAGAGATGCGCGCGCAGCAGTTCGTTTACTAAGCCATCCACGCCCATTCACTACAGTCATCCTAAAGCTCGACTGTCAGACCCTCCCAAGCGTCTTTATAAACCGTGGTTAAAATTCTAGAACGTTCCGCCCTCTTCTACAACCTCATAAATTCCAGCGACCAGACCCTCCCGAGCAAACACATATAAACCATGGCTGAAGACGGAGGTCCAGAACCCACACACGTGTGCAGCTGCGGTATCTCTTTCGGCAGCATTCTCGACCCTGACGATAGCGTGATCGACCATATTCTGACCGACGACGCCGGACCATCGGGTCTCCACAAAGACTGGCCCCCGGCCAAAACTACCAGACGTCGCATAGCCTTGGCACCGTGCTTTGAAAACGACTGGGCTCAGACTAAAACTACCAAACGTCGCTTAGACTGGGATTTGGAGATCGAGTGCGACTGCGCTTGCACTAAACCTTCACCACCATCCAACAAAAAGCTTGGATCTCACAACCTGACTTACGAGTCCGACGGACGCAACGACCCCGATGCTAAACCCAATTTAGATGCTACAGACGGATGTTTCAGCGACGTTGGATTCAAAATCATAAAAGCAGCGGTCGTGGTGCTGTTGCAACATCTCATTGGTGATAAGCTCAAGGAGGAATGTGAGGGGTGTGCGATTGATCATCCTAGCCAGCTGCAGCATTCCTGCCTGTTTGACCCTCCCAACTACTTCTTCGACACACACTTTGATGAACTGTCAGGCAAGCTGTTTAAACCCAATTTTCATACCATCATTACTATTATCCTCAACCGGTGTGGGTTAAAATCTCGACCCCACCGTATTCAAGGAACAGTCGGGGGTATTCTGCATGAATTAAAAGACGAACCATTCATCACAGCCAAGCTAGAAGAAATCAGGGGGAGACTTCTGGACAAACCCTGCAAGGAGATCATCTACGACGTCGTTGATCTCTGGGAAGGTCTCTCCATCGTGAATGGGGAGTGACCAAACCTCCTCCGACATGGGCGTTGTGGGGAGTATAACACACTTTATAGCATCCATGTTTAAAGATCATTACAAAGACCAGATCATCGGTCTTATGAACAAGATTATTGAGGACGCATCCGATTCCCCGTTTGAAATTTTACGTGATGATGACGACAGTACACGTGAGACCAATCTCAAGAAAATGATGATAAATGTAAGAGGTCTGGGTCGTAACAATACATGGTGCTCTATGATCTCCGCATGTCTTGACGATGACGAACAAGTATTCTATGTGATAAAACAGGTTCTCGATTGGCTGTACGGTTCACAGTCTGACATCGGTGTCTATGATACGTTATCCATGTTCACGTTTGTAGTTGATGTATGTATCCATTTGGTCAAAAAGTCAAAGGGGTTAGACACTGATGATGAGGAGATGGTCGAACGTCCATTGATTAACAACGTCGACCAAATTATTGAACTGTTTACCGATTATGTCCTAAACAGAAACATGTTTGTGTTCCGCGACTTTTTATTCTGGCTAGATTGTGATTAGACTGTTGTATTATATCCGTTTTACTTAGACTGTAACGTCATTATATCCATTTTTTTACTATGTTGTATTATATTCATTTTAACCTTGAGTGTGCATGTAGCATGATTATATCCATTTTTACTTAATGTTTGTTGTATTATATTCATTTTTTTTACCTAGCGTGTACAGACATGTCATTATAACCATTTTTACTTAGCCTGTATATTCTGTAACGTCATTATATCCATATTTTTTTAATAAAAGATTGATTCAAATCATCCGTACCTCTCATTCTTTCACAGCGGGTGAAACATCATCATCATCATGTCCGAGCTCATGAAAAAGGCTTATTATACACCGTCCAACCCAGGTTCTTTAGGGGGTAAAAAACGATTAAAATATGCCGTCTTAAAAGATAGCGGAGTCCGCCTAAGCGATAAACAGGTTTCAGAATGGCTGGCTGGTGAGGATGCTTACACATTACACAAAACAGCGCCGATAAAATACAAACGAAATAGGGTGGTTGTATACGGAATCGATACTCAGTTCCAGGCTGATCTGGTCGACATGACCGCTTATGCCAAGGATAATGACGGTCATAAATATCTGCTGACCTGCGTGGACGTTTTCACCAAACACGCGTGGACCAGGGTGTTGAAGAATAAGAGCGGGGTTGAGGTTACCAAAGCGTTCGAGTCTATACTCGAAGAGGGGCGTGTCCCACAGAAATTGCAGACGGATCAGGGGAAGGAATTTTTTAACAAACATTTTCAAAATCTCATGAAAAAGCATGACATTAATCATTTCGCTACCGCCACCGATTTGAAAGCCAGCGTCGTTGAACGATTTAATAGAACGTTAAAAAGTCGCATGTGGAGATTTTTAACGGCTACCAATTCACGACGATACATAGATGTTTTACAGGACATTATTCAAGGGTATGGGTAAATGGACAGTCCATTTTTAGGCTAATTATGCATAATTGATAGCTTTGATGTACATCAGTGTGTTGTATTGTGGCCCCTGTCTAGTGTACATTAGTTTTTACCTAATAAAACCATTGTAATTATGAAATATGACCTATTAATGCATTGCCCATGGACAGCCTATTTGGACCCCGTCAAATAAGTTACAGGTGGGCCCTTACTTTGCCCACCTGTAACTTATTCGACAGGGTCCAAATAGGCTGTTCATGAACAGTCCATATTTAGGCTAATTATGCATAATTAATAGCTTTACTGTACATCAGTGTGTTGTATTGTGTTCCCTTGTGTGGTGTACAGTAGGTTTCACCTCATAAAACCACTGTAATTATGAAATATGACCTGTTAATGCATTGACCACGGACAGCCTATTTGGACCCCGTCAAATAAGTTGCAGGTGGGACTTCACCACATGTGATGAAATCGCCTAATCATTACGGGGATTCACCCGCTGAAAATGTCTAAGTTAAAAACAGCATCCCACTTGTAGCTTATTCGATAGGGTCCAAATAGGCTGTTCATGGACAGTCCATATTTAGGCTAATTATGCATAATTAATAGCTTTAATGTACATCAGTGTGTTGTATTGTGTCCCCTGTGTGGTGTACAGTAGGTTTCACCTCATAAAACCACTGTAATTATGAAATATGACCTGTTAATGCATTGACCACGGACAGCCTATTTGGACCCCGTCAAATAAGTTACAGGTGGGCCCTTACTTTGCCCACCTGTAACTTATTTGACAGAGTCCCTGTAAGCTGTCCCTGGACATGCCATTTTAAGTCTAATAATGCATAGTTCTTCTGATGGGACACATAGGCCATTCGTGGCCACACAGGCGGTCAGTGGGATGAATAGGCCGTTCGTGGTCACATAGGTGCACAGTGGGATGAATAGGCTGTTCGTGGTCACTTAGATTGGCCGTGGACAGACGGGCCGTTCGTGGTCAAACAGGCTGTCAGTGGGACGAATAGGCTGTCCGTGGTCACTGGGCGGGGCCACGGGCCGTCACTTAGATTGGCCGTGGACGGACGGGCCGTTCGTGGTCAAGCAGGCTGTCAGGCTGCGTCGAATCGACTGAGGGCGGTCGGCGAGTCACCCCCTGTGGCCGACGCCCGTAGCCCGGCACCGTCGGCCGGTCCCCCAAAAATCACCTACGGGGCGTCGCGCAGGGGTCCACTAACCTCCTACCACGGACTACCTTTTAAGCTGTCCGCGGACCCCTTCCCTAACCCGGTGGCCTAAAGGGCGTAAGGGTTTTGTAGCGAATTGCATCATTTATATTTAACATGCCTCCACTTGTTCCCACCCAGTTTTGAACTGAGGACCTGTCGGATGTAAAGCGAACGTGATAACCACTACACTACAGAAACTTGATTTGGACGCCAGTCCCACCTCTTCTAGGGTACGCTTGTTCAAAAGCGACTGAAACTATAGACTGCCCAGTGTTTTAAACATGGCAAAAAGCTGCTAATTTTGTTGGCAGACCAAACATTTTTTATTACTGTACAGGAAACCTCAACGGTCATTTGTTTTATTTTTGACAGAAAATGTGCCTGCATCCCTGCAAGTGTACTGACCTGCTCAACAGAAAATCGCATATGAAATTTTTGCAAGAACCACCCACATTTTCCGCCCAGTTTCGAACTGGGGACTTTTCGCGTGTGAGGCGAACGTGATAACCACTACACTACAAACACGTCTTCAGGTTGCTGACATAAATCTTTAGGTGCACAATTATTAAAAAGCATATAAAGGAAATGAGCGCTTCATCCACCTAGCGTGGCAAACAGTTTAAATTTTCTGTCAGAATCCAACCACTGTTTCTGCTCAGTTTCGAACCGAGGACCTTTCGCGTGTTAGGCGATCGTGATGACCACTACACTACAGAAACCTATTGATGGAGCATGTAGTTTTTAGAAGATGGCTCCTTCCCATAATCTGCTCTGCAAGCAGTGTGACAGTTTGTAAATTCCACAAACAACAGAACAGAGGTTATTCGGCATGGCAATCTGCCTACAGCTCCTTGGTACGATAGCCTTCACCTGTCTCAAAAGTAAGGGTTTTGTAGCGAATTGCAGCATTTATATTTAACATGCCTCCACTTGTTTCCACCCAGTTTTGAACTGAGGACCTGTCACGTGTAAAGCCAACGTGATAACCACTACACTACGTAAACTTGATTTGGACGTCAGTCCCACCTCTTCTAGGGTACGCTTGTTCAAAAGCGACTGAAACTATAGACTGCCCAGTTTTTTAAACAATGGCAAAAAGCTGCTAATTTTGTTGGCAGACCAAACATTTTTTATTACTATACAGGAAACCTCAATGGTCATTTGTTTTATTTTTGTCCTTTTCTAAAGAGATTAAACCACAAACATCCCTGCAAGTGTACTGACCTGCTCAACAGAAAATCGCATACGAAATTTTTGCAAAAACCACCCAAAGTTTCCGCCCAGTTTCGAACTGGGGACCTTTCGCGTGTGAGGCGAACGTGATAACCACTACACTACGGAAACACGTCTTCAGGTGGCAGACATAAATCTTTAGGTCCACGCTTATTAAAAAGCATATAAAGGAAATGAGCGCTGCTACTACCTAGCGTTGCAAGCAGTTAAAAATTTCTGTCAGAATCCAACCACTGTTTCTGCTCGGTTTCGAACCGAGGACCTTTCGCGTGTTAGGCGAACGTGATGAACACTACACTACAGAAACCTATTGATGAGGCACATGTGCTTTTTAGAAGATGGCTTCTTCCCATAATCTGCTCTGCAAGCAGTGTGACAGTCTGTGAATTCCACAAACAACAGAACAGAGGTCATTCGGCATGGCAGTCTGCCTACAGCTCCTTGGTACGATGGCCTTCACCTGTCTCAAAAGTAAGGGTTTTGTAGCGAATTGCAGCATTTATATTTAAAATGCATCCACTTGTTTCCGCCCAGTTTTGAACTGAGGACCTTTCGCGTGTAAAGCAAACGTGATAACCACTACACTACGGAAACTTGATTTGAACATCAGTCCCACAGCTTCTAGGGTACGCTTGTTCAAAACCGACTGGAACTATAGACTGCCCAGTGTTTTTAACATGGCAAAAAGCTGCTAATTTTGTTGGCAGACCGAACATTTTATATTACTGTACAGGAAACTTAAATGGTCATTTATTTTATTTTTGTCCTTTTCTAAGAGATTAAACCACAAACATCCCTGCAAGTGTACTGACCTGCTCAACAGAAAATCGCATACGAAATTTTTGCAAAAATCACCCACAGTTTCCACCCAGTTTCGAACTGGGGACTTTTCGCGTGTGAGGCGAACGTGATAACCACTACACTACAAACACGTCTTCAGGTAGCAGACATAAATCTTTAGGTGCACGCTTATTAAAAAGCATATAAAGGAAATGAGCGCTGCACCCACCTAGCGTGGCAAAGAGTTTAAATTTTCTGTCAGAATCCAACCACTGTTTCTGCTCGGTTTACGAACCGAGGACCTTTCGCGTGTTAGGCGAATGTGATGACCACTACACTACAGAAACCTATTGACGAGACGAATGTGCTTTTTAGAAGATGGCTCCTTCCCATAATCTGTCCTGCAAGCAGTGTGACAGTCTGTAAATTCCACAAACAACAGAACAGAGGTCATTCGGCACCCACCTAGTGTCATTCGGCATGGCAGTCTGCCTACAGCTCCTTGGTATGATGGCCTTCACCTGTCTTAAAAGTAAGGGTTTTGTAGCGAATTGCAGCATTTATATTTAACATGCCTCCACTTGTTTCCACCCAATTTTGAACTGAGGACCTTTCGCCTGTAAAGCGAACGTGATAACCACTACACTACGGAAACTTGGTTTGGATCTCATTCCAACCTCTTCTAGCGTACGCTTGTTCAAAAGCGACTGAAACTATAGACTGCCCAGTGTTTTTAACATGGCAAAAAGCTGCTAATTTTGTTGGCAGACCGAACAGTTTATATTACTGTTTAGGAAACCTCAATGGTCATTTGTTTTATTTTTGTCCTTTTTTAAAGAGATTAAACTACAAACATCCCTGCAAGTGTACTGACCTGCTCAACAGAAAATCGCATACGAAATTTTTGCAAAAAACACCCACAGTTTCGAACTGGGGACCATTCGCGTGTGAGGCAAACGTGATAACCACTTCACTACGGAAACAAGTCTTCAGGCTGCAGACATAAATCTTTAGGTGCACGCTTATTAAAAGCATATAAAGGAAATGAGCGCTGCACCCACCTAGTGTGGCAAACAGTTTAAATTTTCTGTCAGAATCCAACCACATTTTCTGCTCGGTTTCGAACCGAAGACCTTTCGCGTGTTAGGCGAACGTGATGACCACTACACTACAGAAACCTATTGATGAGGTGCAAGTGCTTTTTAGAAGATGGCTCCTTCCCATAATCTGCTCTGCAAGCAGTGTGACAGTCTGTAAATTCCACAAACAACAGAACAGAGGTCATTCGGCATGGCAGTCTGACTACAGCTCCTTGGTACGATGGCCTTCACCTGTCTCAAAAGTAAGGGTATTGTAGCGAATTGCAGCATTTATATTTAAAATGCATCCACTTGTTTCCGCCCAGTTTTGAACTGAGGACCTTTCATGTGTAAAGCAAATGTGATAACCACTACACTACGGAAACTTGATTTGGACGTCAGTCCCACCGCTTCTAGGGTACGCTTGTTCAAAAGCGACTGAAACTATAGACTGCCCAGTGTTTTTAACATGGCAAAAAGCTGCTAATTTTGTTGGCAGACCGAACATTTTATATTACTGTACAGGAAACCTCAATGGTCATTTGTTTTATTTTTATCTTTTTCTAAGAGATTAAACCACAAACATCCCTGCAAGTGTACTGACCTGCTCAACAGAAAATCGCATACGAAATTTTTGCAAAAACCACCCACTGTTTCCGCCCAGTTTCGAACTGGGGACCTTTCGCGTGTGAAGCGAACGTGATAACCTCTACACTACGGAAACACGTCTTCAGGTGGCAGACATAAATGTTTAGGTGCACGCTTGTTAAAAAGCGTATAAAGGAAATGAGCGCTACACTCACCTAGCGTGGCAAACAGTATACATTTTCTGTCAGAACCCAACCACTGTTTCTGCTCGGTTTGTATCGAATTGCAGCATTTATATTTAACATGCCTCCACTTGTTTCCGCCCAGTTTTGAACTGAAGACCTTTGCGTGTAAAACGAACGTGATATCATGGTATGTGCTTTTTAGTAGATGGCTCCTTCCCATAATCTGCTCTGCAAGTAATGTGACAGTCTGTGAATTCCACAAACAACAGAACATAGGTCATTCGGCATGGCAGTCTGCCTACAGCTCCTTGGTATGATGGCCTTCACCTGTCTCAAAAGTAAGGGTTTTGTAGCGAATTGCAGCATTTATATTTAAAATGCATCCACTTGTTTCCGCCCAGTTTTGAACTGAGGACCTTTCGCGTGTAAAGCAAACGTGATAACCACTACACTACGGAAACTTGATTTGCAAGTCAGTCCCACCGCTTCTAGGGTACGCTTGTTCAAAAGCGACTGAAACTATAGACTGCCCAGTGTTTTTAACATGGCAAAAAGCTGCTAGCGGCAGACTGAACATCTTATATTACTGTACAGGAAACCTCAAAACCTTTTATATTACTGTACAGGAAACCTCAATGGTCATTTGTATTATTTTTGTCCTTTTCTAAAGAGATTAAACCACAAACATCCCTGCAAGTGTACTGACCTGCTCAACAGAAAATCGCATACGAACTTTTTGCAAAAACCACCCACAGTTTCCGCACAGTTTCGAACTGGGGACCTTTCGCGTGTGAGGCGAACGTCATAACCACTACACTACAGAAACACGTCTTCTGGTTGCAGACATAAATCTTTAGGTGCACGCTTATTAAAAAGCATATAAAGGAAATGACCTCTGCACCCACCTAGCGTGGCAAACAGTTAAAATTTTCTGTCAGAATGCAACCACTGTTTCTGCTCGGTTTGGAACCGAGGACCTTTCGCGTGTTAGGCGAACGTGATGACCACTACACTACAGAAACCTATTGATGAGGCACATGTGCTTTTTAGAAGATGGCTCCTTCCTATAATCTGCTCTGCAAGCAGTGTGACAGTCTGTGAATTCCACAAACAACAGAACAGTGGTCATTCGGCATGGCAGTCTGCCTACAGCTCCTTGGTACGATGGCCTTCACCTGTCTCAAAAGCAAGGGTTTTGTAGCGATTTGGAGCATTACATTTAAAATGCCTCCACTTGTTTCCGCCCAGTTTTGAACTGAGGACCTTTCGCGTGTAAAGCAAACGTGATAACCACTACACTACGGAAACTTGATTTGGACATTAGTCCCACCGCTTCTAGGATACGCTTGTTCAAAAGCGACTGAAACTATAGACTGCCCAGTGTTTTTAACATGGCAAAATGCTGCTAATTTTGTTGGCAGACCGAACATTTTATATTACTGTACAGGAAACCTCAATGGTCATTTGTTTTATTTTTGTCCTTTTCTAAAGAGATTAAACCACAAATATCCCTGCAAGTGTACTGACCTGCTCAACAGAAAATCGCATACGAAATTTTTGCAAAAACCACACACAGTTTCCACCCAGTTTCGAACTGGGGACCTTTCGCGGGTGAGGCGAACGTGATAACCACTACACTACGGAAACACGTCTTCAGGTTGCAGATATAAATCTTTAGGTGCACGCTTATTAAAAAGAATATAAAGGAAATGATCGCTGCACCCACCTAGAGTGGCAAACAGTTTAAATTTTCTGTCAGAATCCAACCACTGTTTCTGCTCGGTTTCGAACCGAGGACCTTTCGCGTGTTAGGCGAACGTGATGAACACTACACTACAGAAACCTACTGATGGAGAATGTGCTTTTTAGAAGATGCCTCCTTCCCATAATCTGCTCTTCAAGCAGTGTGACAGTTTGTAAATTCCACAAACAACAGAACAGAGGTTATTCGGCATGGCAATCTGCCTACAGCTCCTTGGTACGATGGCCTTCACCTGTCTCAAAAGTAAGGGTTTTGTAGCGAATTGCAGCATTTATATTTAACATGCCTCCACTTGTTTCCACCCAGTTTTGAACTGAGGACCTGTCACGTGTAAAGCGAACGTGATAACCACTACACTACGGAAACTTGATTTGGACATCAGTCCCACCTCTTCTAGGATACGCTTGTTCAAAAGCGACTGAAACTATAGACTGCCCAGTGTTTTAAACATGGCAAAAAGCTGCTAATTTTGTTGGCAGACCAAACATTTTTTATTACTGTACAGGAAACCTCAACGGTCATTTGTTTTATTTTGACAGAAAATGTGCCTGCATCCCTGCAAGTGTACTGACCTGCTCAACAGAAAATCGCATATGAAATTTTTGCAAAAACCACCCACAGTTTCCGCCCAGTTTCGAACTGGGGACCTTTCGCGTGTGAGGCGAACGTGATAACCACTACACTACGGAAACACGTCTTCAGGTGGCAGACATAAATCTTTAGGTGCACGCTTATAAAAAAGCATATAAAGGAAATGATCGCTGCACCCACCTAGAGTGGCAAACAGTTTAAATTTTCTGTCAGAATCCAACCACTGTATCTGCTCGGTTTCGAACCGAGGACCTTTCACGTGTTAGGCGAACGTGATGACCACTACACTACAGAAACCTATTGATGAGGCGCATGTGCTTTTTAGAAGATGGCTCTGTTCCCATAATCTGCTCTGCAAGCAGTGTGCCAGGTTGTAAATTCCACAAACAACAGAACAGAGGTCATTCGGCATGGCAGTCTGCCTACAGCTCCTTGGTACGATGATAAAAAATCTGATAAAAAATCACAAAGCCCATAATAAGAGCAACAAAAGAGATGAGAAACGGGGAAAAGAACAAGAGGTATTAAATTTATTTAAAGAAAAGGGAGCACAATTGATAAAAGAACTTAGAAAGAGAGTAGGGAAAAAAGAAAGCATAATAGAGACCCCAACCCCATATGCACCATCCTATGACTTGACTGGTAAACAGCTCCCACTAGTGACTGGAACAGTGGCTATAAAAGGCAAAGTGAATTTTGAAAATGAGAAGGAAGAAGAAATAAAGGTGAATCAGGACTGTAGAGGAGCAGACATGAGTGACCCTCTAATTTTATCAAGATGGGATGCTGTGAGCCGTGAGGGGAGTCAGGGAAGTGCCTTAGACCTCAAACACCTGATTGACGCTCATGGAAGCCCTGCATTGTCTAACCAACAGACCAACAGAGACTTCGGAAACATCAAAGACGAAGATCTAATTCAGCCAGCCCACACAGGGAATACAAGCATGTGTCTGGAACCCTCCTTTTAGAAGAAGCACCCCCAAGCGAACCACACTGGAGGAGCGGAGACAATTTGAGAGAGATACCAGCACGCAAACTGAGTCCATATAAAGATGAAGAGGAACAACTGGAAGAAGATCCCTTACAATGCCCCATCCTGATCAAAGGACATCAAGGACAGTACGTGCCATGGGCAGGACAAGATCTGGAGGGACTGATAGCCCGCCTCCCTGACCTACATGAAGGGGCTGGCAAATGGATCAGACTGCTGGAAGAAGAGACAATGGGAAAGATACTAGCCAGTGGAGATGTCAAGGCCCTGCTGGCAAAGAGCGTTGGAGGTGCAAAGACTAATGAAATCCTTAAAGCCTCTGGACTTGGAGCTGCAGTCAATTCGACCAGGATGGATGCCACACCATTGGACAGGCATAGAGCTGCACTATGGCGGGCTCTTCGAGAACATTATCAAACTCAGATGGATCCGAAGATGCTGAAAGGGGAACCAACAGGAGATGAGGAAAATCCAATCACCTATGTTCAAAGACAGTCAAGAAAGTGGAAGCAAGAGCTGGAGAGATACCCTGAACGGGATCCAGTGATAACAGCACTGTTCAGATCCTCCATAATTGACGCCATGCCTCCCTCTGTAAAAGCCAAGCTGGAGGATGTGGTCGGGTTGGCCTCAAAGACATCAAAGGAGTTCAGTGACCATGTGGCTCACGCAGTGGAACAGTACAGGAAGAATAAACTAAAGCTGAAGAATCAAGAAAGAGAGCTTCAAAGAAAATTGACTCAGCTACAACTGGATGAACTGATTAACAAGAAGAAGAAAGTACAGGCTGCAGTAAAGGAAGTTGAAGATCAGTCTGCAGTGATGGCTGCTGTGAACATACCAAGTCAAGCGCCACAAGTCATACAGCAAGCTCCAGTCAACATGGGTCAGAATGTGCCAGTCAACGTGGGAAAACCCATAACAACCGAATGCACCTATCGTGATCTATCTTCCTGAACAACAAGACAACAGAAACAGAGCAATGTCAGCACCAGGAAGGGGAAGAGGAAGAGGAAGGACATATAGCAACCAACAGAGGAACATGGATCAACCTGGACACACCAAGAGAAATTGCCCAGTGAACCCATGGCCACAAGATGAGATGCAAGGCCAGATGCAACAACCTTGGCAGCAGAGATCCTTGAATCAGCAACACCAAGTATCAGGGCCAGTCAACCCATGGCGTGGCCCAGACCAAGGTTACTAGGGGTGCCCAGAGAATCCTACGGGGAGGAGTCAGCTGCCAATGCTGACCAAGAACCTATGCTGCGGGTTAAAATAGAGGACAAGATAATACCCATTATGCTTGACACAGGGGCAACATTCACATGGTTGAGCCAAAATTATGCCTCTCACCTACCCAGGTCTGGAAAATACGTCAACACAGTGAGATTTTCGGGACTGACACAGCTAATTCCAATGACAGCCCCTGTCAGCATAAAAGTCAAAGACTCTGAAATAAAGATTCCAATACTAGTGTCTGACCAAACGCCAGTCAACTTGTTGGGTAGGGATGCTATATGCAAATTGAACTTACAGATATGGTGCTCTCCTGAAGGGATATATATATATATATATAAAAATACAGGTATAAAACAGATGTTAGTAATGGGTGGAGCTGAGCAACAAGAACAATAGACAAAAATATTTTGGATAGGGAATATAGATTGGGTAGTAGGGGACACACTTGAAAAATGGGGAAGATACAGTATATAAAAGAGCTACTTCAGAAACCAGTTTCCCCAGAAACCGAATTCCATTGTACAATGAGATATGATCCCCTTAGAGATCCAAAAATGGAAAAAGAGTGGTTAGGAGGAACTAAAGGACAGACTGTGTGTCTGACTTCAAATTACATAATTGTAGGACCAGAGAGAGCAGCGTTACAAATTGAACACTGTGAATTCACTAATACTTGGTTTAGAGTAGATGATTCAGTACCACATGTTACATTATTTATAAATGAGGGGGGTCAAGCACAAGATCTAGGCCCAATGATGTTAAAGGTAGAAGGAAAGCTTTGGTAAGCCACTGATAACCCTTTCATTTTTCAAACAAAATATATGACATATCTCAAAATCATCTGCACAACCAAAATGGTAGGGATTCCAAAATTGATAGTTGAGACAGTAGAGAAAAGCGAACTGAAGTCTAGAATGGACGAACTTATCTCAGAGATGGAACAACAAGTGCCTGTACAGTTATGGTCAAAACATGACACAGATGTTGGCCTAGTTAGATCAGCAAACCCCATTAGAATTGCAACTAAACCAGGAGTTCAATTACCAAGAAAGCAACAATACCCATTAAAGCGTGAAGCAGTGGAAGGGATAAAGGCAACAATTGATGGATTGGTTGAGGCAGAAGTACTGATTGAGACAATCAGTTATTGTAATACCCCAATTTTACCAGTTGAAAAAGCCAACAAGTCAAAGTGGAGGTTAGTGCATGACCTAAGAGCAGTTAATGAAGTAGTTGAAGATTGGCCAGCGGAGGTTCCAAATCTGCATACGCTTTTGACAAATGTTCCACCTGCTGCTAATTATTTCACTGTGATTGACCTCTGCTCTGCATTTTTCAGCGTTCCATTAGCAGAAGAAAGCAGACACCTTTTTTCCTTCACTTACCAAGGTAAACAGTATACACTAGAATGCCTCAAGGATTTAAACACTATTTACACTCATCATAAGACTGCTGAATTATTAGAACAAGGACGATTTGTTTTGACACAGGCCAGATGCTTAGCATATTCTACATTGACAACTTATCCTGATATCACGATAAAGCGATGTACCACAACAAATCCAGCTAATTTTGTCCCGCTGGAGGGGGAAGGAACACCTAGTGAGTGTGTTTCTGTCTCTCTAGCTTTTACTCGTCTGAGACCAGATTTGGAATCAACACCAATTGTTGATCCAGACGTAGATTATTTTGTGGATGGCTCATGTTTTAGAGACCACTTAGGTAACCATGCTGGCTTTGCTGTTGTACAAAAAGATGGAGACAATTTTACCCCTGTGATAAGTCAACATTGTGAGCAACCTTGCTCCGCACAATTGGCTAAACTGAAAGCACTTACTGAAGCTTGCATATTGGCTAAAAACAAAGCAGCCAACATTTATACTGATTCTGCATATTTTACCCCTGTGATAAGTCAACATTGTGAGCAACCTTGCTCAGCACAATTGGCTAAACTAAAAGCACTAACTGAAGCTTGCATATTGGCTAAAAACAAAGCAGCCAACATTTATACTGATTCTGCATATGCCCACGGCGTATGTCACTTATTTGGTGCGGTGTGGAAGCAAAGAGGATTTAAAAAGAGTGATGGAACCGCAATTCAACATGGAGACCAAATTACTAAATTGATTACAGCTATGATGTTTCCTACAAAATTGGCCATAATTAAATGCCAGGCCCATAAGAAAGAAAATGACTTTGTCATCAAAGGCAACATTGCAGCTGATATGCATGGAAAACAAGCCTCTGGATGCCAATTAGCTGTAATGGCACCCTAAGTCCTGATCCAGCCTCTCCCCACAGTAGAAAGTATTGCCCAAATGCAGTCCAGAGCAACACCACCTGAAATATATTTATGGCAGCAAAGGGGGGCGACAAGAGATGCAAACAACATATGGAGATCACATGAAGGCCACATGATAGCCCCCACCCCATTGTAAGAGTAAAAAGATACATGTTGGTTATCATAGACAGGTTACAGCCAAGAGGGATACCACATGAGTTTAAAGCTAGAGACAAGGCAGCAGCAGGACTTGAATCAATATTTGTATGGATAACGCCAAATACGAATATGGAATGGATTAATTACATATATTACAATCAGCATATATTATAATACAGATCAAGCACTTGTTGCCTTAGGTCACCAACTTAAATACACTAGCAGAATGACATGGCAAAACATACAAGCCCTGAACTGGTTACTGGCAGAAAAAGGATGTCTAAGTATGTCTAATGTTTGGATCTGATTGTTGTACCTTCATCCCAAATAACACAGTCCCAGATGGATCATTTACTAAGGCTGTGAAGAAGTTGAAGGCCCTAAGACAAGAGGTTTCTGCGAATACGGAGAGAGACAGAAATTTGGGATACTGGTTTGATTCCATATTTGGATCATGGAAAGAATGGCTTATTGAAGTGAAAGTGAAAGTGACACGTGATGGCCAAGTATGGTAAACCATACTTGGAATTTTACCCCTGCATTTAACCCATCCAAGTAAGTGCACACACATTAGGAGCAGAGTAGTGAGTAGTGAACACACACACACTGCAAACGTGAATACACACACCCGGAGCAGCAGGCAGCCTTGAGTGGCACCCGGGGTGCGATTGGGGGTTAGGTGCCTTGCTCAAGGACACCTCAGTCATATTCCTGCCGGTACTGGAATCGAACCAGCAACCTTTGGGGCAGTCCAACTCTGTTACCATTAGGCCATGACTGCCCCTTATTAAGGTGGGAATAATAATAGCAGTGACTATTGGTGTTTTCTTTTTGCTGTTCTGCTGTGTTGTGCCTTTTCTCAGATCCATGCTGGCTAGTGCAGCTGCAAAACAAATGATCAATGTGTCAGTGAAACCATCAGGCATTGACATTGGATGCACCAACTCAGGAGTATATCCAATTGGCCCAGGCTTGGACGAACTGGATGACTTCCTTTGAGAGGTTGGATGAAGAAGCAAGGAATAAGGGTACCTTATTACTTTTGATTTTGATAATATTTTTACTCTGTTTTTGACAAGATAGGGAGATAGCCCCACTGTGTATTTTGATTCGGGGATAAAACTAGTTAGAACAATTAGAGCATGGGTAGAGTAGGAAGTTAGTTAGAGTGTTACTATTTACACTTTAAATATATTCCTGTAACAAGTCAAGAAATTTAGAACTTACATGCATTAGACCATTGGAACATGTATATAGTTATAAGTGCAAAAGAGGAATTATTTGCAAGCGCGGTCATCGTCTGTTGAAGAAACACGAGCTGACTCAACTGGTGGTTTAAAAACCCGCTGTCTGCTCTAACACCAGATAGCGCCCCTGGCTGGACTGGGGCACCTCTGGCAACGATGGAGCAACCCAGATAGCACTCCAGGCCACCGGAAGCGCCTGCTCAGTTCCTCTGGCAACGTGGGACAGCTGCTGGAATTCAAGTTCATACACTGTGATTGTGTTATTGAATGTTTGATAACCTGAAGTAATGCATCCCCTTAAACTGATGATGTGATAGGAAGGTGAGATCTTTTACTCCACTCTAGCCAATTGGGGGTGGAGATGTTTGGTCTTACTATTCCTCCAGAGTGTACCCTTATGATGAAGGTTTATTGATAAAGTTGGATGGTCTAGTTCGGCCATTTTTGATAGGTAATACAGAAAGAGATCTATTCATGAGGACACACCCTGGGTAAGAACGGTTTGAAGGTGGGACTAGAGAGAGTCCCAAAGGGGGGATGTGTTGGGGAATTTCATTTGTCTCATACATGGGTCTGAATATAAAATGCTGTAATGCTGGAGAAAACCAGGCCTAAAGATATGAGATGAACAGAAAACTAGGCCTGAGGGGAGGAGATGAACAGAAAACTAGGCCAAAAGGCAGGTTAGGTAAGGACAGGAGAAGAAACTGGGTGAAAGGGCATGGAAAAGTACCTGAAAATCATGTATAAAGCCATTTTTAAAAGATACGAATGCGCAAAGAAGGTTGCCTCAATTAAAAAATAAAATAACGATGCAGGTGTTTTTAATCATGGTGACAGGTCAAGGAGGAGCAAGTAGAAAAAGATAACTGTATGAGCGCTAATTGGACACTTAACGATAAGAAAAAGGTATAAGACCTGAGCACTGGGCCCTTGTGAAGTCAGATGAGTGGCCGTCATCTCACTTTGTTGAACTGCTCAATAAAGTTATTCTTCTGAGACCTGAAACTTCGACTCTGAAAGATTTCTTCTGAGACCTGAACCAGACTTTGAAGACTTGAACCAAAGATCGAGAATTTGCCACAACAATAACCACTACACTACGGAAACTTGATTTGGACGTCAGTCCCACCTCTTCTAGGGTACGCTTGTTCAAAAGCAACTGAAATTATAGACTGCCCAGTGTTTTTAACATGGCAAAAAGCTGCTAATTTTGTTGGCAGACCAAATATTTTTTATTACTGTGTAGGAAACCTCAATGGTCATTTGTTTTAGTTTTGTCCTTTTCTAAAGAGATTAAACCACAAACATCCCTGCAAGTGTACTGACCTGCTCAACAGAAAATCGCATACGAAATTTTTGCAAAAACCACCCACAGTTTCCACCCAGTTTCGAACTGGGGACCGTTCGCGTGTGAAGCGAAAGTGATAACCACTACACTACAGAAACACATCTGGCTGCAGACATAAATCTTTAGGTGCACGCTTATTAAAAAGCATATAAAGGAAATAAGCGCTGCACCCACCTAGCGTGGCAAACAGTTTAAATTTTCTGTCAGAATCCAACCACTGTTTCTGCTCGGTTTCAAACCCCCCGCACCTTTTGCGTGTTAGGCGAACGTGATGACCACTACACTACAGAAACCTATTTATGGAGCATGTGCTTTTTAGAAGATGGCTCCTTCCCATAATCTGCTCTGCAAGCAGTGTGACAGTCTGTGAATTCCACAAACAACAGAACAGAGGTCATTCGGCATGGCAGTCTGCCTACAGCTCCTTGGTACGATGGCCTTCACCTGTCTCAAAAGTAAAGGTTTTGTAGCGAATTGCAGCATTTATATTTAACATGCCTCCACTTGTTTCCGCCCAGTTTTGAACTGAGGACCTTTCGCGTGTAAGGCGAACGTGATAACCACAACACTACGGAAACTTGATTTACATGTCAGTCCCACCTCTTCTACGGTATGCTTGTTCAAAAGCGACTGAAACTATAGACTGCCCAGTGTTTTTAACATGGCAAAAAGCTGCAAATTTTTTTGTCCGACCAAACATCTTTTATTACTGTACAGGAAACCTCAATGGTCATTTGTTTTATTATTGTCCTTTTCTAAAGAGATTAAACCACAAACATCCCTGCAAGTGTACTGACCTGCTCAACCGAAAATCGCATATGAAATTTTTTCCAAAACCACCCACAGTTTCCGCCCATTTTCGAACTGGGGACCTTTCGCGTGTGAGGCGAACGTGATAACCACTACACTACGGAAACACGTCGTCAGGTTGCAGACATAAATCTTTAGGTGCACGCTTATTAAAAAGCATATAAAGGAAATAAGCGCTGCACCCACCTAGCGTGGCAAACAGTTTAAATTTTCTGTCAGAATCAAACCGCTGTTTCTGCTCGGTTTCGAACCGAGGACCTTTCGCGTGTTAGGCGAACGTGATGACCACTACACAACAGAAACCTATTGATGAGGCACATGTGCTTTTTAGAAGATGGCTCCTTCCCATAATCTGCACTGCAAGCAGTGTGATAGTCTGTAAATTCCACAAACAACAGAACAGAGGTCATTCGGCATGGCAGTCTGCCTACAGCTCCTTGTCAAAAGTAAGGGAAATTAGGTAGTTCATTGAAATATCTATATTAATTTAAGTTGCCATTTGACGCTTAAGCACTCGGAGGGATCTCTGCTCCAAATGGACGCCCATTTGCCGCTTAAGTTAATGGTGAAATGGACACTTTGCGTTTTTGGGGTGTAAGGCGTATGAATGCATTGCATTGCCCATAGGGCCCTGGATGGACAGGCTGGTGGTGGTGGACAGGCTGTAAATTCCACAAACAACAGAACAGAGGTCATTCGGTATGGCAGTCCTTACAGCTCCTTGGTACGATGGCCTTCACCTATCTCAAAAGTCATGCCGATCTTTATGGGAGCTCCCTGGGCACAGCGCTATGGAGGGCCAGGATCGGAGTTGGGCTTGCACGATTGGAAGGCGCAGACGGAATATCTGGCCGGATTACAGGGACTGAGTGCATCACAGAAAGTACAGTTTGTGTTGGGGTCTTTGGAAGGAGAAGCCAAAAGAGAAGTTCTTGCTGCATCAGAAGCCACACGGGCTACCGCGAAAACTATCTTCGATTTCCTGTCCGGATTATATGGAGACTCTACCCCGGTGGCCACTCTTCGTGCCCAGTTCTTTAACTATCAACAGGGGCCTAAGCGGACTCTTCGGGCATACTCCTTGAAATTGCGGGAGCAGTTTGGCCGGCTTTTGGGTGAACTTCGTCGGGGTCGAGTCGAGGGCGGATCTATGGTGAGAGAGAGGTCGTATTCGGAGAAGGGGCGAGCTCCTGTGCGCCGCCCCCTACGTCCTGTGGGCCCCCGGTTCCAGTGGGATGACCAGGGAAGGCCCATCTGTATTAATTGTGGAGACCCGGGACACATCAGTCGTCAGTGTGGGCTCCGTCGGGGTTCTCAAGGGGGTTTTTAGTCCCACCGGCTACTGTGGGTCAAGTGGCCGGGACCCCTTTGTGTGACCCTCCTTCTGTTCCTGTTTTACGAGACGACAGGGTTGGGCGCTGTCCCACCGTGGAGGTTCAAGCTAACGGAGTCACGATAGATTGTCTGGTCGATACAGGTTCTCAAGTTACGTTATTTTCGGAGAGCCTGGCCCAGGAGTTGGTTGCAGATCATCGGCTCCAAGCAGTGGACGCTTCTAGGCTGACTTTGCGGGAGTAAATGGTCTGGACATCCCTTACACTGGGTACATCGTGGTAGACTTTCTGGTCCGAGGGGTTCCCGTCCAACAGAAAGGGGTCGTTATCGTCCGAGATCATTGCTTGTGCATTCATTGAGCACTCCTAGGGAGGAACGTTATACTGGATTGCTCGGAGGAATTGTTTCTGGGCCGGCCGGCTCGGACTTCTCTGTCATCGGTGAAGCAGGACCGGGACCGGATTCTGGCCGATTGCCAAAGAGTGCACGTGGCTAGTCAAGTGAAGGAGAGAGAAGGCATCGGTCGAGTAGCCTGTCGGTACGCTTTGTCTGTCCCAGCCCAGAGCGAGACCGTGCTTTGGGTCCGAGTACCTGCAGGACCCTGTGGGACGGGTACCTGTGTCCTGGTGGAGCTCCATGAGGACTGTCAACCCATTGAAGTGGCACACGGGCTGACGGCCATCCACCGTGGGCGAGTCTCAGTAAAGGTGCGGAATGCCAATCCCTACCCCGTGCTCCTTCGTCGACACCAACGTCTGGTTCGAGTTTCCTCGGTACGCTCTGCCCAGGTTCACGAGCATCAGTACGTCTGCTTCAGGCAGGTGAGCTCTGCGGTGGTGGAAGTCGCCGTCCGCCCAGTTGAGGCAGAACCAGGCTCTGTGGGAGGAGGGGTGCCGACCCATTTGATGGGAGAGTCCCTGAAGGGTGAAAATCTGGAGGAGGAACAGGTGT
Organism: Siphateles boraxobius; assembly: GCF_051911475.1. Taxonomy (NCBI): domain Eukaryota; kingdom Metazoa; phylum Chordata; class Actinopteri; order Cypriniformes; family Leuciscidae; genus Siphateles; species Siphateles boraxobius. The sequence continues at coordinate 1,790,642 of NW_027509153.1, forward strand.
TACAGCTCCAGGAGCTCTTGAGAAAATGGCAACATGTGTTCTCGAACCACGAAGAAGACTATGGCTGCACAGGGGTAGTGAGGCATCAAATACCTACCGGTGAGGCGATGCCTTGCCAAGAGCGGTATCGTCCGGTGCCACCCACCCTCTATGCCGAGGTCCGCGCCCTGTTGAAAGGGATGCTGGAGGGAGGAATTGTTCGAGAGAGCAGTAGTCCGTGGGCGGCGCCAATTGTTCTGGTTCAGAAGAAAACGGGAGCTTGGAGGTTCTGCGTTGACTACCGCAAACTCAACAGTGTAACGAAGAAAGATACATTCCCGTTGCCACTGATTGAAGACTCACTCACCTGTCTCACACAAGCGGTGTGGTACTCCACATTGGACCTGGCGAGTGGATACTGGCAGGTCCAGGTAGACGACCGAGATAGAGAGAAGACAGCCTTCACCACCCCGTTTGGGTTATTTGAATGGGACCGGATGCTGTTTGGCCTGTGCAATGCTCCTGCGACCTTTCAGCGCTTGATGCAGCACTGTCTAGGGGGACAACTGGTCGACTCAACGCTGGTATACCTGGACGATGTGATCATCTTCTCCCCTGACTTCCGCACTCACCTGCACCATCTAGGTGGGAGGAGGACCACCTAGGGAGGAGGAGGAACACAGGAAGTGTTCAGGGCCATGGAGAAATATGGGCTAAAGCTTAGGCCAGACAAATGCCAGTTATTGCGGAAGGAGGTACCGTTCTTGGGACATCGTGTCAGTGCTGCAGGGATATCCCCCGACCCGGAGAAGGTGGCGGCTGTCCAAGGGTGGGAGCCACCCCGGGCAGTGAGACAGGTGCGGTCGTTCCTGGGGTTCGTGGGATATTGTCGACGCTTTATAAAATGATTATCTGGGCATGCTAGGCCATTGAACCAACTCCTTGCTGGTTCCGGACTTGCCTGTGGCAAAGGCTCCCCGTCAGTGCATTGGGATTCCACCTGTGAGACCGCTTTCCAGAACCTCAAGCAGGAACTTCTGAGGGCCCCTATCTTGGCCTACGCAGACTTCACCCAGCCGTTCCTTCTGTACACTGACGCCAGCAATGCAGGTTTGGGAGCCGTGTTGGCCCAAGAGCACCAAGGAGTGGAGAGAGTGATTGCATACGCAAGTCGAAGTTTACATCCCGCAGAGCGGAACGCGGCAACTTACAGTTCCTTCAAAATCGAACTACTGGCAATGAAGTGGGCCATGACGGAGAAGTTCAAAGATTACCTGTTGGGAGCAAAGGTGACGGTGATTACGGATAATAATCCATTAGTACACTTGCAGACCGCCAAGTTGGGGGCAGTAGAACAGCGTTGGGTGGCACAACTAGCAAATTATGATTAACAGCTTAAATACCGACCCGGCAGAGATCACGTAAATGTGTACGCCCTGTCCAGACTCCCAGTCATCCGGAGGGACAACCAAACACCCCTTTGTACCCCTGGCCCTGAAGACGAGTTGCTGATGGCAATGTTGGAAGCTCCCGGGACCCTGAGGGCTGTTCCGTCTAGTTGGGGGTGGGACCCCGGGCGGTGGAGAAGGCTGCAGCTGGGAGATGCAGACCTGTGTCAGGTTACGTTGTACCTTAGACAGGGATACATGCCGAGAGCAGAGGAAAGCGGGCTCAGACGGTGGGAGTACAACAGCTCCTAAGGCAGTGGAAGAGGCTGCGACTTAGAGAAGGGGTAATCTGCCGTTCGATGCGAGATCCCCGAACACAGGAGACAGTACACCAGGTGGTGGTACCGGAGGGCCAAGTCTCGGAGCTATTGACTGCATTCCACACCCATACTGGCCATCAGGGCCAAGAGAAGACGCTGTCTCTGCTGAGGAGGTATTTATACTGGCCTAGGATGGAAAAGAAAGTTGAGGAGTTCGTTCAGAGTTGTCCACGGTGTACGTTGTTCAAACGCAGGAAGGAAGTCCGAGCCCCATTGGTCCCCCTGTGGCCCAAAGCACCTCTGCACATCATAGGAATCGATTTCCTGACTTTAGGTCGGCCGACGGATCGATTTCAAAATATCCTGGTGATGACTGACCTATTAACTAAATACGCCTGGGCCATCCCCACTGTAGATCAGACGACAGTTACCACAGCCAGCGCCCTTTGGAGGGCAGTGATACAACCTTTTGGCTCCCCAGAGACCCTACACTCAGACCAAGGTTCAAATTTTGAGTACCGAGTGATCCAAGAGCTGAGCCACCTTTATGGGTGCCGGAAGACCCATACGACCTCATACCATCCTCAGGGTAACGGGGGTGCGAAAGGTTGAACAAGACCCTGTTGGGGTTATTGGGGACCCTAGAGAGTGAACAACAGGGCCAATGGGCCGAGAGTCTCCCCTCTCTGTTGCAAGCCTATAACAATAGTGTGCACAGTATCACCGGGTATGCTCCTTCCTACCTTATGTTTGGGCGCCATCTCCGCTTACCTGTGGACTTGCTCCTGGGGACCGAGGCTGCAGAAAGAGGGTATAGTACCACTGACTGGGTGAATCGGCACCACCACCAACTGCTCGATGCCTACCGACGAGTCTCAGATCATCTGAGTGCAGCAGCCGCCAAGAACAAGCGGCTATACGACCGGACTGCCCGAGAGGCCCCTTTGTTACCAGGGGAGCGAGTGCTGGTAAGGGACAACCGGCGCTCAGGGAAGGGGAAGCTCAGCGATCGCTGGGAGTCGACGCCATATGTGGTGGAACGACGACAAGGGCCTGATGCTCCAGTTTACTCGGTACGACCCGAGGGGAAACCAGGACCGATACGGGTGCTCCATCGAAACTTGCTCCGTCCATGTCCGAACTATTCGCAGCTAGCGGCCGAGGCCCCAAGTGCGCCACCCGCCCCAGAGGTACTCATGGTAGGGTGGTCTGTGGTCCCGAGGGACCCTGAAGTTGAAGCAAGAGTGGCTCCGCCCTCACCACCCCGACGATCTCAGCGGGACACCCGAGGACAGCCTCCTGAGAGGTATGGCGAATGGAATTGAAGAACACAGGTTCTCGGGACTAGAACCGATTGGCGGGGGGGATGTCACGGGTGACAAAAACGCGTAGTGAGCGGAACCCTCTTGGTGAGTCACGAGTTTCTCGAGGGAATGATTTGTGTGCGACACATCCCACTCCAGTTCCAGGTGTGGCAGAAACATTGCCAGGCCTGATTAGCGCTAATGCACTGCAGGTGCAAGAGAGAGAGGAGCGGCGTTCACACAGGTGTCTGGCTTCACAAGCCAAAGATAAAAGGGCTATCCAGAGAGGTTTCGGGGAACGGGACGTGGATGTGGTCTGTTTTGTTTTTGGAGCAGTTTGGGGCTCAAGCTTTACTCGGGGAAGTTGTCTGGATGTGGAAGCCGCCCATTGAAGTCTGCTGGATCAGAGTTCATCTGTGGGAGTCTGCTGGGCTGATTTATCGATTGAATCTGCGCTGTGAAGGGAGAGAGAAAGATAAGTGAATTGATTTCATCTTTTGAACATTCGAAAAGCTTGAAGAGGATGCAGTGAATGTAAATCTGACTGTTGGGGAAGCTATGCGTTTCAGAGTGTGTTGAGGAGGAACTGAGGATTAAATATCCCCCACGGGAGTGTAACGAATGGATTGAGGCCTCTGATCAGCCCTATCGTGTGAGTGAATTGCAGTGTTTTTGCCTTATTTATATACATTGATTCATGGCTATGGATTTGAAGTGAACACGAGTGTGATGTGCTTTTACTGAGAAGCGGCCCCAACCCCTGCTTACACGTTTGTGAAAAGTTATTATATCTGCTCTCCATCAGAAGCCCAGAGTGATACAGCTGAGTTTGGAAGTATGCAGTATCGCTGGTGAAGTAAGCTTTTAAATCACTGTCTCACTACTTTGCACTGACGAACAGTATCCTATGTTGAGAAGAATCCTTTACCTTCCTACTTATCATCTAAGTCTGGAAGTATGCAGTATCGCTCGTGAAGTAATTTTTTTAAATCATTGTTTCACTACTGTGTACTGACGAAAGTATTCTTTACTGAGAAGAATCCTTACCTTCCTACTTAACGTCTGAGTCTGGAAGTATGCAGCATCGCTGGTGAAGTAAGCTTTTAAACCACTGTCTCACTACTGTGCACCGACGAAAGTGTTCTATACTGAGAAAAATCTTTATCTTCCTACTTACGGTCTGAGTCTAGAAATATGCAGCATCGCTGGTGAAGAAAGATTTTAAGTCACTGTTTCACTACTGTGCACTGCTGAAAGTATCTTATACTGAGAAGAATCCTTACCTTCCTACTTACTGTCTGAGTCTAGAAGTATGCAGCATGGCTGGTGAAGTAAGCTTTTAAACCACCGTCTCCCACTACTGTGCACTGACGAAAGTTTCTTGTACTGAGAAGAATTCTTACCTTCCTACATACCGTCTGAGTCTAGAAGTATGCAGCATCGCTGGTGAAGTAAGCTTTTAAATCACTGTCTCACTACTGTGCACTGACGACAGTATCCTATACTGAGAAGAATCCTTACCTTCCTACTTACCGCCTGAGTCTAGACGTATGCAGCATCGCTGGTGAAGTAAGCTTTTAAAATCATTGTTTCACTACTGTGCACTGACGAAAGTATTCTATACTGAGAAAAATCCGTATCTTCCTACTTACTGTCTGAGTCTAGAAGTATGCAGCATTGCTGGTGAAGTAAGCATTTAAACCACCGTCTCCCACTACTGTGCACTGACGAAAGTATCTTGTACTGAGAAGAATTCTTACCTTCCTACTTACCGTCTGAGTCTAGAAGTATGCAGTATTGCTGGTGAAGTAAGCTTTTAAATCACTGTCTCACTACTGTGCACTGACAAAAGTATCCTATACTGAGAAGAATTCTTACCTTCCTACTTACCGCCTGAGTCTAGAAGTATTCAGCATCGCTGGTGAAGTAAGCTTTTCAATCACTGTCTCACTACTGTGCACTGACGAAAGTATCCTATACTGAGAAGAATCCTTACCTTCCTACTTACCGTCTGAGTCTGGAAGTATGCAGCATCGCTGGTGAAGTAAGCCTTTGAATCATTGTCCCACTACTGTGCACTGACGAAAGGATTCTGTATTGAGAATAACTCTTACCTTCTTACTTACCGTTTGAGTCCTGAAGTGAGCCGTATCCTTGGTGAAGTTGTCACAAGGTGACGAACTAGAGACGGAACTACACAGCCCACGGGGGGATGTTTCCGCCCGGAGCGGTTTCAACTGAACACCAAGCCGGCCTCAGATGCGTCGCTACCATAGGAACAGCAGCCGCTGATGGCAAAGTGACAGCAGGTGTGGCGCATTAAGTGACTGTGTGACGATTGGGACATGTCGCTTTTAGGAATAGACAAAAGCAAAACTTTGAGAGACTGAGTGGGTTGGGTGGGATTGCTGCGGCGTTCTAACTTTTCTTCTTGCTGAGAGAGAGTGAGAGATTTCTGTGGGACAAATCGGCTGGCTAGATTGATCCGTGGGAAGGGAATCCGCTACGAAGAACTGGGTGACGGAGAACAGAGAGGCAGAGGGCGAAGTCATCTATGAAGTATTATCGAGTCCACTTACTGGGGTGAAGATAAGTACCAACCTTCTACTGGCTGTATTATATGTGGGTTTACACGAAAACATTATATATGAGGAGAAATGACATAAAAAACGGAGTCCAGACGTCTGAATGAGAAGACAGCTGTTAGGATTTGTGATTGCAGTCGCTGAATTCTTCCGTCTTACTACCCCCGCTGTCCAGAGCGAGGAGGTTGGCCGTGACCTTAAATTTCACGGAGTGGATGAGAGTGACGTGAGTTAATGCTGTGTCCCACGGTGTGTGGTTGAAGTGGAATTATTGAATGCTTACTGTACAGAATTCTGTCACGTGTCCATCGGTCTTGCCTTGTGTTACAGTCGGGAGTTTTCTGAGGAAGAGATTAAGTGAAAACGGACTTTAAGCCTGCTGTATTCTGATTCATCATTGATGCTGTTCTGGAGAACGGGGAAAATCCAGTTACCTGCTGTTCTGAGTGTTGAATATCCAAAGCCTGTTGTATTCTGATTCATCATTGATGCTGTTCTGGAGAACGGGGAAAATCCAGTTACCTGCTGTTCTGAGTATTGAATATCCAAAGCCTGTTGTATTCTGATTCATCATTGATGCTGTTCTGGAGGACGGGGAAAATCCAGTTACCTGCTGTTCTGAGTGCGTCCCATCTGAAGCCCGCTGCATTTGTCTCATCGTTGCTGTTGTGGAGAACGGAGGAAACCTCAGGTACCCGTTGTTCTGAGTGTTGTGTATCTAAATCCTGTTGTACTCTGCTTCATTATTGATGCTGTTCTGGGGGACGGAGAAAATCCAGTTACCTGCTGTTCGGAGTGTGTTCCATATGAGGCCGGTGCATTCTCGTCTCATCCTCGCTGTTCTTGGGAGTGGGAATAAACCCAGTTACCTGCTGCCCAGTCGACGCCCTTCACAGCCCCAAGCCTTCTGCACCGACGTATTGGGAAGACCAAACGTACGTGGAGTACCTACTTGCTGTCCAGTGGACGCTCCTTCACAGCCGTAAGCTTTCTGCACCTGTTGAACTAAGAAGAACCAACCGTATTGAGAGGATTTACCTGCTGCCAGTCGACGCTCCTTCACAGCCCTAAGCCTACTGCACCGACGTATTGGGAAGACCAAACGTACGTGGAGTACCTACTTGCTGTCCAGTCGACGCTCCTTCACAGCCGTAAGCTTCCTACACCTGTTGTACTGAGAAGAACCAACCGTACTGAGAGTAAGCCTTTGGCACCTGAGAGACTGAGAAGAGTCAACCGTACTGAGAGTAAGCCTTTGGCACCTGAGAGACTGAGAAGAGTCAACCGTACTGAGAGTAAGCCTTTGGCACCTGAGAGACACAGAAGAGTCAACCGTACTGAGAGTAAGCCTTTGGCACCTGAGAGACTGAGAAGAGTTCACCGTACGGAGAGTAAGCCTTTGGCACCTGAGAGACTGAGAAGAGTCAACCGTACTGAGAGTAAGCCTTTGGCACCTGAGAGACTGAGAAGAGTCAACCGTACTGAGAGTAAGCCTTTGGCACCTGAGAGACTGAGAAGAGTCAACCGTACTGAGAGTAAGCCTTTGGAACCTGAATGTATCGAATAGAATCGAATGTAGCTCTTTAATGAGAACTAGTAATGTAGCTAGTTTTATTTAAGTTACTTATAAGCCATAAGCAATCGTCGATTAAAAGAGTATTTGGGGATGGCAGTTTGCTGTTTGACATCAATTTGTGTCGATAAAGTATAATAGGGTGAATCATGTATATAGTGCTTGCATAGTGCATATACTTGTAGCTGTTATGTATCTTTGGAAGTCCTTGAAATTAATAGGTTTCAAAGCGCAGCGCAGCGTTCCGCGTCCTGTCTAAAAGGTGCTTCAGTCCTTGGCGCGCGCAAGTGCACGAACCCCAACCCCCCCTGTATGTAGATAGATAGCCTATATATACACACACACAAACATATACACAAAAAAAGTGTACATGCAGACCCGCTAACAACATGTCTATAATTAACCAAGAATGTGAATTATAAAAAACATGAATTATAGAAAGCATGAAAGGCCCAGTTCCTCATTAAGGCCATTTGGTTCTACTGTGTTAAGAGTTAAAATCCAGAAAGCGTCCCGTTGTAGTAGGGACTTCACTATGTCACCTCCTCGCTGGGATTTTGGTTTTTCAATACCCAAAAATTTTAAGGACGCATTGGAACCATGATTAGCTTGTACATAATGCCTCGCAATTTCATAGTCCATATTTCTGTTATGAATTGCTGCTTTGTGTTCTGCAATGCGTAGTTTGAGGGGGCGTTTAGTCTGACCTACGTACTCCAACCCACATGGACATTTCAACATGTAAATCACATGGGTGGTGTTACAATCTTGTATTTTTTACCTGACTGGGGATGGAAAAATTGCTTTGTGTCATTTGAGTTAGAGCAATGGGTGCAGTGCCCACATCTTTCATGCTTTCTAAAATTCATGTTTTTTATAATTCACATTTTTAGTTAATTATAGACATGTTGTTAGCGGGTCTGCATGTACACTTTTTTTGTGTATATGTTTGTGTGTGTGTATATATATAGGCTATCTATCTATCTACATACAGGGGGGGTTGGGGTTCGTGCACTTGCGCGCGCCGGGACTGAAGCACCTTTTAGACAGGACGCGGAACGCTGCGCTGCGCTTTGAAACCTATTAATTTCAAGGACTTCCAAAGATACATAACAGCTACAAATATATGCACTATGCAAGCACTATATACATGATTCACCCTATTATACTTTATCGACACAAATTGATAAGTCAAACAGCAAACTGCCATCCCCAAATTGTCTATAGCTACATAGTCTGTCTTTGACTTGAACAAGGGTTAAATTACTCGTCAGGCTAAAGAATACCATAATTCCTCCGTTCTATTTGGCCTAAGAAATCGAGAGTCACGCAGACCTATAACAACCCAGCCACAACATAATTGGGAATAACATGCCTTACCTTAACAAGAAATGGATTTCAAGGACTTCGCGCGCAGATCAATGGCCTCCACAGTTTATATTTTTTATACGAATCTTTGAGTTAACATGTAGCCTACTAACCATGATTGGAATTTGCACCGCAGCGCCACCACACCTTGATGCTCATGAATAGCATGTACAGTTATCTTTATTGAAGTGAATTAGGTTTAAATCGCCATCATACATGCATGAATGAATGATATTTTGCTATTTTAGACACAATTCTCCACGATGATCACATTACACAAAACTGAAATTGCACGTAAAAATGAAACATTGTCAATATTTTTTGAGACCCCCCCAAAATTTCATGAATCACGTTTTCAGGGGAGCCCATGTCTTATTAAGGGGAGCCGAGCTCCCCCTAGCTCCCCCGTAGTTCGCACCCTGATCGAAACGTTAGTCATTCTATACTAATAAAAATATTAAAACGTTCTGTGCTCCGGTCCTGCTCCTTGGTCCTAGCTAGACCTTGGGTCCTTTTCCTCAGATTTTTGTGTCCTGTTCTGTGAGCACTAACTAGGCTGAAGCGCAAGTGACTCCTTTCTACTAGAGCAGGGCTGTTCAATCGTTTAGATGCCTCATATATGATCATTCTCCTGCGAGGAACCCCACCCTAAAGTGAAAAAGACAACACACAACCTCACTCACTCACACACTCACTCACACACTCACACACACCCACACACACACACACACACACACACACACACACACACACACACACACACACACACACACACACACACACACACACACACACACACTCTCACACACACACACACACACACACACACACACACACACACACACACACACACACACACACACACACACTCACACACACACACACACACACACACACACACACACACACACAAAATAATAAATATTGCAAAAGTATATATTTTTAAAAGCCTTTTATTGCTCTGAAATGCATATTACAACACTGATTCTAGTTATGGTCGAACACTTGTTTATAAAGTGGTTTCATCTGGTGATATTTTCCTCAATCCTGCTCATTTGTGTAAAAGGCTGAACACTTATAATGTTAAGATGAATACAAATCTAGTGTCTTTGGTTATTTGAAGCAGACTCTTCTAGTGTTTAATCTGGCCGTCTGTGTGTCAAACTCCATCATCCTCCATCAGCGCCACACACTCCTTCTGATGATCATAAAGACGTAGAAACACAGCGTACTTCCTTCTGTAAAAGCTTCACACACAGAGACCAATAATCATTCATTACTCATGCAGGAGACATGAATCCTGATCTATGACTGTATTAAATCTCTGCTATGTGGATTAATGCTTTATTACGAGAAACATCATTGGATGGCACCTTTCTAGAGCAGGGTTTGGTCTGACGACATGCCCGATTCTGCTCATCTTCATCATTGCTTCCTGAGAAGAGAGACAAGAAGTTTGGTGCATGAATTTACACGGAGAATACACTGTATAAAAATAAATGCAAATTAATTAATGTAACGCGGAACTACTGTTTCATACGCGGGTTCTTTAGGGACACATAATCTGTAGCCCCGCGCCTTAGGCAGTTTTTTGTCAGGTCGACGACTGTCCAGTGAGTGAGTCACAGACAGCAGCACTAAGGACGAGTATGGCGAGTGGTGGCGACCCACAAGAGTTAGGCCTGTTTTATGCTTCTGCGTCAAATCGGCGGCGTACCCCCGCAGACCCCTCTGCGTTGCCACGAACCCCTCTCCGACCCCTCCGCTCTGATTGGTCAGATGCACCACGATGCAACGCAACCTGACGCAGAACCATAAAACGGCCATGACGCCGTAGGAGTGACGGCGTAGCTACGCCGTGGAGTTGACGCAGAAGCATAATGAGGCCTTTAGAGGACCCGCCGGCCTCTTTAAAGGGGGTGTGAAACACTCAGTTTCAGTCAATCTCATGTTAATCTTGAGTCCCTATAGAGTAGTATTGCATCCTTCATATCTCCAAAAAGTCTTTAGTTTTATTATATTTATAAAAGAAAGATAGGCTGTACCGAGTCTTTCCGGAAAAAACTGAGCGGGTGTGGGCGGAGCTAAATAATCACAAGTGCGCAAAGCATTTGCGTTGAGAGCGTCTGGAAGCTGTGACATCCCAAAACAAACCATGGCTAACAATCAGATGAAGGACAGGCTCCGATCACAGCGGCTGAGTGTGTGTGTGTGTGTGTGTGTGTGTGTGTGTGTGTGTGTGTGTGTGTGTGTGTGTGTGTGTGTGTGTGTGTGTGTGTGTGTGTGTGTGTTTTTTACCTGTATGGAGCCACAGTCAGATGAAGCACAGGCTCCGATCACAGCGGCTGAGTGTGTGTGTGTGTGTGTGTGTGTGTGTGTGTGTGTGTGTGTGTGTGTGTGTGTGTGTGTGTGTTTTTTACCTGTATGGAGCCACAGTCAGATGAAGCACAGGTTCCGATCACAGCGGCTGAGTGTGTGTGTGTGTGTGTGTTTTTTTACCTGTATTGAGCCACAGTCAGATGAAGCACAGGCTCCGATCACAGCGGCTGTGTGTGTGTGTGTGTGTGTGTGTTTTGTACCTGTATGGAGCCACAGTCAGATGAAGCACAGGCTCCGATCACAGCGGCTGAGTGTGTGTGTGTGTGTGTGTGTTGAACCTGTATGGAGCCACAGTCAGATGAAGCACAGGCTCCGATCACAGCGGCTGAGTGTGTGTGTGTGTGTGTGTGTGTGTGTGTGTGTGTGTGTGTGTGTGTGTGTGTGTGTGTGTGTGTGTGTGTGTGTGTGTGTGTGTGTGTGTGTGTGTGTGTGTTTTGTACCTGTATGGAGCCACAGTCAGATGAAGCACAGGCTCCGATCACAGCGGCTGAGTGTGTGTGTGTGTGTGTGTGTTTTGTACCTGTATGGAGCCACAGTCAGATGAAGCACAGGCTCCGATCACAGCGGCTGAGTGTGTGTGTGTGTGTGTGTGTGTGTGTGTGTGTGTGTGTGTGTGTGTGTGTGTGTGTGTGTGTGTGTGTGTGTGTGTGTGTGTGTGTGTGTGTGTGTGTGTGTGTTTTGTACCTGTATGGAGCCACAGTCAGATGAAGCACAGGCTCCGATCACAGCGGCTGAGTGTGTGTGTGTGTGTGTGTGTGTGTGTGTGTTTTGTACCTGTATGGAGCCACAGTCAGATGAAGCACAGGCTCCGATCACAGCGGCTGAGTGTGTGTGTGTGTGTGTGTGTGTTTTGTACCTGTATGGAGCCACAGTCAAATGAAGCACAGGCTCCGATCACAGCGGCTGAGTGTGTGTGTGTGTGTGTGTGTGTGTGTGTTTTGTACCTGTATGGAGCCACAGTCAGATGAAGCACAGGCTCCGATCACAGCGGCTGAGTGTGTGTGTGTGTGTGTGTGTGTTTTGTACCTGTATGGAGCCACAGTCAGATGAAGCACAGGCTCCGATCACAGCGGCTGAGTGTGTGTGTGTGTGTGTGTGTTTTGTACCTGTATGGAGCCACAGTCAGATGAAGCACAGGCTCCGATCACAGGGGCTGAGTGTGTGTGTGTGTGTGTGTGTGTGTGTGTGTGTGTGTGTGTTTTGTACCTGTATGGAGCCACAGTCAGATGAAGCACAGGCTCCGATCACAGCGGCTGAGTGTGTGTGTGTGTGTGTGTGTGTGTGTGTGTTTTTTGTACCTGTATGGAGCCACAGTCAGATGAAGCACAGGCTCCGATCACAGCGGCTGAGTGTGTGTGTGTGTGTGTGTGTTTTGTACCTGTATGGAGCCACAGTCAGATGAAGCACAGGCTCCGATCACAGCGGCTTTGTTTGTGTGTGTGTGTGTGTGTGTGTGTGTGTGTGTGTGTGTGTGTTTTGTACCTGTATGGATCCACAGTCAGATGAAGCACAGGCTCCGATCACAGCGGCTTTGTTTGTGTGTGTGTGTGTGTGTGTGTGTGTGTGTTTTGTACCTGTATGGATCCACAGTCAGATGAAGCACAGGCTCCGATCACAGCGGCTGTGTGTGTGTGTGTGTGTGTGTGTGTGTGTGTGTTTTGTACCTGTATGGAGCCACAGTCAGATGAAGCACAGGCTCCGATCACAGCGGCTGAGTGTGTGTGTGTGTGTGTGTGTGTGTGTGTGTGTGTGTGTGTGTGTGTGTTTTGTACCTGTATGGAGCCACAGTCAGATGAAGCAAAGGCTCCGATCACAGCGGCTGAGTGTGTGTGTGTGTGTGTGTGTGTGTGTGTGTGTGTTTTGTACCTGTATGGAGCCACAGTCAGATGAAGCACAGGCTCCGATCACAGCGGCTCCCAACAGAACGGCCTCTGGTTCGGCCGACAGGACCACCGGCAGCCCTGAAACACACACACACATCCCTCAGAGCACTGACCCGTGGTGTTGGTCATGTCATGTCAGATACCTGAGTGTAGAGACCTGCACTCCTGCGAGACTACCCCGGGACCCAGCGCAACCGAGTGCGGCGCGGGACAATATTTGATGGGTGAATGCGGGTGCGGGCGGCAAGATATTATTGTGTGCGGGTTGCGGGAAAATAAAATTATTTGTGGGAAATATAGAACAAAATAAAATAACTAGAAACAAATAAACCGTTATTTATCTAATGCACAAGCAACAAGGATAACTAAAATAAAAACGATTTACAGGCACATGGTCGGAAGCTAACTCTCGCGTGGTTCATACTGGAGCAGAGACGGATTAATCTGAACTCCTCATCAGTGAACGACATGCTATTCCTGCATGGGCACATTAAGTAGTCATACAGTTTTTTATTTTTATTTTTTTAGTTAATGCAGTTTTTTTTATTTATTTAGCTAAATATTTAAAATTGGTATATTTTGTTATAGAGGAATAAGAATAGTTTTTGTTTAATGTTTGAAGGAATTGCTAAAAGCAAAGGCGGCATTCTTAAGCAGTATTAGGCCCTAAATATAGGCTACTTTTGAACATGAAAGAAATCCAGGTTTATTATTATTATATAATTTATAAGGCTATACTATAATCATTATGGTATATTTTTATTTATGTACATTTCTTACTTTTTTTACTGTATTTATTTGTTCTAAGTTCCTTGTTCATGTTCATCCATTGAATTAAACGCAAATAAAACGAAACATTTGTTTATTTTCCGTTTCTTTTTTTTTCTTTTTTATATTCAACAGGGGAGCAAGTGAAAAAATCACAGAGTAGCAGGCAGAATATGCAATGTATTTAAAAAAAAAAACTACTTATACGTTTACCCGCGGGATTTTGTGGGCGGGAGCGGGACGAAACTTGATTGTTGCGGGCGGCAGCGGGAGAAAACAACATATATTTTTGCAGGAAACGGGATGAAATCCGTCCCGCGCAGGTCTCTACCATGTCAGATATATGAGCGTGTGTGTGTGAGTGAGCATTGACCCGTGGTGTTGGCGTGTGTCTGTACGAACAGCGCGTTCTTGCTCAGCCCCCCGCACAGGAAGAGGGTTGTGATGTCATATCCTGCCTCTTTCATGGCATCTAGGATGTGTCTGGTGCCAAGCTTCATACAACAGAGACACACAATCACATTAACACTGTAATACTGAACACTTAGTTAGTGTGTGAGCGAGAGTGTGTTTGTGTGTGTGTATGTGAGAGAGAGTGTGTGTGTGTGTGGTGTGTGTCTTACAGCGATGGCCTGAAGAGTTGCTAGATACAGCAGAGCTAAATCATCCAGTGTCTGTGATAAAGTGAGTCCCACAACCTGCACACACCAGCAGTGACATCATCAATCAACTCTCCACCACTGCAAACATTAGTTATAAAAGCTAAAACTATCTGATGTGTCTTTTTTCTTAATGGTTAAAAATAAGAAATTATATTAAACGTAAAGAAAATCTTTCTTTCTAGAACGTAAAGAAAAAAGTACTTTCTAGGGCTATTAACATTATTTTCATGACATTAAGCAAATGTCCCTGTTAAATCCACATTTATGTCCTCTGAAATAAAGGAAAAAAGCCCAAAAATATAATTTAAAAAAAAGATTGTCATTACTATAAATGTTAATTTGGAGTTCATTCTCAATATTCTCATTCTAGCAGCACCATAGCAACTGCCTACCAACTACACTAACAACCCTAGCAACCACCCACAACATCCGAACAACTGCCTGGTGCCAAATTTTGCCGCAGCAAGCTCTTTCTGCAGAAAATGTACGTCCAGTTATCAGTTTTATTAATAAATAATAAAAAAATAAATTAAATTAAAGGCAGTACAATGAAAACTGGAACATAATGAATAAATAGTAAAATGTAAATATAAATTTAAATCTTATGTTTTTATATTATATTATATTTTTTCATCAGCACTGTAACAAGCACAGCGTTCCTCACCGATCCCCGTGATGTCTGGTCGGCCAGAGGAGAGCGGTTGCCGTGGAAATCAGGCCAGATGTGCAGGCTGGCCGTCAGCTGCTCCAGCTGTGCTGCGTCTCCAGACATGTGCTCCAGATGGAGGTTCAGGCAGGAGTAAACGTGTTTCCCACTGCAGAGAAAAGCTCAGCGATCAGACTGAGTGAGAACAGAAACGCATCAGAGCGACTGATGCTCACCTCTTCTCCGCCTGCTCTTTCAGCTGCCTGGAAGCGGCGTGTCCGTTCACCACATGGTCCACCTGAAAGCACAAGACATCGCTCTAATTAAGATATTCATATATTTACATGTAAACCATCTGTATATATAGCGTATTATGTGTTTATTGTAACGTTTGTCACAATGTCCTGTAGTACAGTGATGACTGTCTGGAACCAAGCAGCCAAACTACCAACCAACCAATAAACTAAAAAAACAACAGCCAACCAATCAACTACACCAATCAATCAGACCAATCAACCAAACAACCAATTTAAAATATCAACCAAACAACCAACCTAACGACCAACAAAACCAACCAATCAATCAAACTACCAAGGTAACAACCAACCAAAAACCAAGAAAATAACCAAACAAACAACCAACCAAGAAACCAACTAATAAACCAAACAACCAAGAAAACCACCAACCAAGTAAAAAAACGACCAATCAACTAACAAACCAATAAAGACAACAACCAATCAACCAACCACCCACCAACCAAGAAAACAACCAATCAACTAATAAACCAAACCAAGAAAATAACCACCCAACTAATCAACCAATCAACTAAACCAACCAATAAAAACAATCCATCAATCAACCAAACCAAGTAGAAAACTAACCAATCATCCCAGAAAAACAACCAATCATCCAAGAACAATACAACCAATCAACCAAAAAACCAATTTAAAATATCAACCAAACAACCAACCTAACGACCAACAAAACCAACCAATCAATCAAACTACCAAGGAAACAACCAACCAAAAACCAAGAAAATAACCAAACAAACAACCAACCAACGAAGAAACCAACTAATAAACCAAACAACCAAGAAAAACACCAACCAGGTAAAAAAACGACCAATCAACCAACAAACCAATAAAGACAACAACCAATCAACCAACCACCCACCAACCAAGAAAACAACCAACCAACTAATAAACCAAACCAAGAAAATAACCAACCAACTAATCAACCAATCAACTAAACCAACCAATAAAAACAATCCATCAATCAACCAAACCAAGTAGAAAACTAACCAATCATCCAAGAACAATACAACCAATCATCCAAGAACAATACAACCAATCAACCAAAAAAACAATCGAATCAATCAACCGATCAATAAACTGACAAAAAAACAACAACCAACCAACCAAATCAACCAACCAACCCAATAAAAACAACAACAACCAAACAACCACTCCTTTCAAGAACAAAACAACCAATCAATCAACCAATAAACCAAGAAAAAAACCCAACCAACCAATCAAATTAATCAACCAACCCAAGAAAAAACCAACAACCAATCGAATCAATAAACCAACCAATAAACCAAGAAAAAATAACAACCAACCAATCAAATCAATCAACCAACCAACAAACCCAAGAAAAAAACTAATGAATCAATCAACCAAACAAACAATCAACCAAGAAAAAAACCCAACCAACTAATCAAAATCTACCAACCAACCAATAAACCAAGAAAATAACAAAACAACCAACCAATCGAATCAATTAACCAACCAATAAAAAACAACCAACTACCCAACCAATCAAATCAATTAACTAATCAACCCAAGAAAAAAACAACCAACCAAGTAGAAAAAACAAACAAACCACAAATCATCCAAGAAAAATCAACCAATAAAACAAACAACCAACCAATCAAATCAATCATAAATCAATCAAGAAAAAAACCCAACCAAGTTACCAATCAAATCGATCAACCAACCAACCAATCAATCAATCAATCAACCAAGACATCATGGCTCTGTTTCAAACCCAAATAAACTGTCTTTCTGTCAACATTCTCAAGCAGCGTCTTAACACAAAGCACAACCTCATAAATGACTGAAGCTCTGAGCATCAAACAAACACAGATCGCACAGGAGACTCGACTCACAAAGGAGTCGAACAAGGATAAAAACACAGTGAACGCACAACTATTCATAGTATTCACTAGAGTTGGCTATCGTTTTTTTTTTTCTCGGTGCCAAATCAATACTTTTAAAACGGTACCGCTGCCTAAACGGTGCCTGAACCGATACTTTAAAAAAAGAGCCTAAAAACGATGGTGAATGACATTAAAGAACGGCTTTTTTATTGAAAAATAAATAAATAAAATAATCTTAAAAATTAACAATATATAGATTTTTTTAAAGTATACTGAAATATTTAAAGTGTACTAAATACAAAACACAACAAATTTTCATAATAAATTCACAATAAAACCCAAGCCACCTAACCCAACTACAATAATTTAACACTAAATAGCAGTTACATTTCTAATTAACAGCAAAGTAGTGTGTATTCTTGGTGTGCTACAAACTAGCTTCTCTTTTGCAGAAATATTAACACATTTCTTGTCTTCTCTGGCCAAATATGACACCTCTCCTGACTCCTGACTAATTTATTAGATGTATGTAGGTCTGTTATTGTAGGGACATCAACTTTACATTTTCACACTAAACATGTTGCGGAACAAAACGTGATAGTGATTGGTTGTGTGACGGGCGAGTCAGTCCTTGGCTGATATTTTTTATTCTTAAATACGTGTAAGTGAATGTGTTTTGTCTTTTAAGAAACCTTTATAATGGTCATGATTCATGTTAGTTGATCTAACGCATAATGTTCGCCATGTTAGTACGCACCGCAGTTCAGAGAATTGCATCTGTCAGATTTAGGCCTATAGCGCGTCAATTCATCCACTTCTCCCAAAATACATGAAAGTGGCCAGTGAAGTGTGAGAAGAATAGAGTAAATTTTATAGTTACCTACACAATATGCATCTAAACACGTCTTCAATTTATAATTGAAAGGATTGTTATTGCTGCTTCCATGGACATCGTTGTGTATTTTACAAACAATAAATGTATTGTTTGCTAGTAGGTAGTCTACTTATGTGTCTAATCACACCGGCGTGAACGATCGTACGTGTTAAAGGGTTAACTAGCGATCACGTGCGGTGATGATGCTTCTTACGTCCGTTTCGGAGAACCAGAGGGAAGTATTTCAACCGACAGCTGAGGCATAAGTGGCACCGAAATCTGCGTTTTGATACGGTCCGAGTACATGTCGGTAACTTATGGCTCGTTTCCGAGCGGTGCGGTACGGTACAGTACAGTATGGTACGCAATTATTTCCGTTTCCACTGTCAAAAGCCATACCACTTTTTCAGTACCCTTCCGTTGGGGTACTTAGCACAGTGGTACGGTACCTAAAGGGTGGAGCTAGACTCACTGCAGAATGTTGATTGGTTGACAGAGAATAGTCACTTGCACGTGCTAGAAGGGGAATGACAACATAAGAAGCACCATTTTTTAATATACAGTTGAAATATATTACTGTCATTGTGTCTCAAAATGTCGTTTTAAGAGTTTTTCAGGTGAGAATGTAGTTGTTTAAAGCTCAAATCTGTGGTTTATTTATAAAGATTTATGAAAATTTGATCTAGGTTGTGAGATCCATTCCAGGCGATCACAGGGCGTTCGGCGCTCATGTACCCCGCCTGGAACAGCCTTTCCTCGGCTAGTCGTTCTGACGTTTGCCGCTGACGTCTCTGTAGTGGTTAAATATGAGATATAATTCGTCTTGTGTAGACCAAACGGGCGATCTTTGGTCTCGTGAATCTATCATTTGTTCCCTGGCCAATGGTTGAGGGCTAAGTGAAGTTCCAAAACTTTATATATTTAGGCTATTTAACTTTACTGTTGTAACGTTAGACTAGAGCGCTGACTTTTGACTGAATGGTTTGCTTTATTTCTTATTGTATAGCTTCTAGTACCTTTTACTTATATTTTTATAATGGCTATTATTGATAAAACTGAAGTTTAACAAAAAGAGACAGAGTTGAGTTTTGTCATTTTTAATTTTATTACAGTGAAGATGAGCACTGTAATGTTGTTTACTGCAACATTTGTTGTTTAGTACAAATGCACATATTGCCTGGACCATATTAATAATTGTAATATTTTTAAAATTTAAATGAAATTTTGTTATGAATAGGCTAACGTTATGCATGCAGCGAATATAACCAATACGCATTGCCTGAACCCCATTTGTGTGGCTATGATGTTTAAGATTTCTTTAACCCTCTGGGGTCGACAAACGCGCCGGCGCGTTTTGCTCGATTTTTTTCACATACAGTAGCAGGAAAATAGACTTAAAATACTCTGTCATTTTTCGTCATACACACTTAAGAAATATAAAAAAATAAACTGTTGAATGTCTATTTTTTATGTGTCCACTTACAATTGAAATAAAACATTGTGCTTTTGTAAAATAAAGAAAATAAACAGGGTGTGCTTTCTGTCTCTCCATCTCGGTTAACCTTTTTTCTGGAGCATGTCTCTAAACTTAAACAAAACTCAGCGAATACTATTCACCCAAGCATGAGCAATATATCTTTATAATCATTTAAGTTTGTACTTTTAAAATATCTAATTCAAAACTAAAATAAATATTCTCTGTTTATGTAATCTATAAAAAAGAGAGGGGTGTCAGCCGATCTCATTATCGTTCTCTCAGCTCATTAGTCTGCTAATGTGACACGCCCACGGAGAGTGTGCGATATTCAAACGCAAATGATCTGAAGCGACACATGCAAACGTGTCAACGTCCCTCATAAACGCGATAACACAAAAAATTTAATCATCAGATTAATGTAACTTTTCGTCTTGTGAGGCTGTGACTGTGAGGAGTAATCCTGGGACATTTACCTCAGAACATGTACTGGTTTATTTTCATTTTGAGGAGCGACCGATCTAGCCGAGAATTGTGAGTAGCTACCCTAAGTTTTTTATTCTTGTGCTTTGTTCTAATGTCTGTAAATGCAAAAAGACTTTAAATTTGAATCACGTTTCTGTGAGTGAATGAATTAACGGCACAGATGGGCACTGTTGTTTATGTTTAGCCTACTATGTTAGAGATGAAATATAAAAGATAACTATGGGATCAAATTCCCGCCAAATATATTGCGGCCACGGATCAAAATATAATAAGCGTGAATCAAAAATGGGATAAAATTCCCGCCAAATGTATTGCGGCCACGGATCAAAATATAATAAGCGTGATTCAAAAAATAACAAGCATGAATAAAAACTTTAAACACATTAAAAAATATTTTTCACAAAAAGTTTATTTTAAACTTTACAAGGACTTTTAAGCAGTAAAGCTATCTGAACTCTGGACATATACAAATAATTAAATTCCTCCTTTTTGAGGTAGCCTACATTTTAATGCGCACACTGGCAATTGGTGTTAAACAATGACTAATGATTATCCTAAAGCAGCTCTAAAACATCATGCAGTTTTGAAACACTACATTTCTTTGCTAAAATTAAGTTAAAAACGACCATTTTGCCCGTCTGAAGAATTTAGGACTTTGACCTTTCAATGCTACACACAGCCTTTATATTATTTAGTTCCATTACAGACAAGGCATACAGTGCAAAAAGTACAAGACGAATACAAAGGCATTTGTGGTACAGTTCAGAGTATGTAAAACAAAGAACAACAACAACTAAAATTTAAAATAAACCTGTAGCCTTTGTAAAAGGAAAAAAAACGCACAGCCTACCTGGTGATCTGTTACAGTTAAATACGGCATCCTGAAATATTTTCTTAATTGTTGTTAAGCGATCATATAGCCTAGGTAGCATGGTAAATTAATTCTAGACTAGATAGATGTACCATTTGACTAAAGATTAATGAAAATGATAGTGTACAGAGGAGATTACAGAAACCAGGTGGATTTGATATGCAGTGATTTATTATAGTTATTGTGTTCATTTGCATAGCTACATAATTGCATATTACTTTAGGATTAATGTTTTAAATATAGCTTAAATTTTTAATACAGCAACATGAAAATTATTGAAAAGATCAGGGATAGGTAACGTTTCTGGAGTGCCACTGTCCTGCAGAATTTAGCATCAACTCCGATAAAAACCTAGCTAGCAGTATTAATAATCCTAAAGATGATGATTAGCTGGTTCAGGCGTGTTTGATTAGGGTTGGAGGAGCTAAACTCTGCATCCAGGAGGACCGTCATTGCCCTTCCATGTCATAGATTAAATATGAAAGTAAAACGGCCAGTAGGTGGTGGCAAGTTACTGTCTTTATAAGTGCAAGTGGGGTCCAAATAGGCTGTTCGTGGACAGTCCATTTTTAGGCTAATTATGCATAATTGATAGATTTAATGTACATCAGTGTGTAGTATTGTGGCCCCTGTGTGGTGTACGTTAGGTTTCACCTAATAAAACCACTGTAATTATGAAATATGACCTATTAATGCATTGACCACGCTCAGCCTATTTGGACCCCGTCAAATAAGTTACAGGTGGTTCCTTACTTTGCCCACCTGCAACTTATTTGACAGGGTCCAAATAGGCTGTTCGTGGACAGTCCATTTTTAGGCTAATTATGCATAATTGATAGCTTTAATGTACATCAGTGTGTTGTATTGTGGCCCCTGTGTGGTGTACAGTAGGTTTCACCTAATAAAACCACTGTAATTATGAAATATGACCTATTAATGCATTGACCACGGACAGCCTATTTGGACCCTGTCAAATAAGTTACAGGTGGGCCCTTACTTTGCCGACCTGTAACTTATTTGACAGAGTTCAAATAGGCTGTCCATGGACATGCCATTTTAAGTCTAATAATGCATAGTTCTTCTGATGGGACACATAGGCCATTCGTGGTCACATAGGCGGTCAGTGGGACAAATAGGCTCTCTGTGGTCAATGGGCAGGGGCACGGGCTGTCACTTAGATTTGCCGTGGACGAACAGACCATTCAAATAAGTTGCAGGTGGGATGCTGTTTTATATTTTGATGTCATGACTGATAAAAATGAATAAAATTTATTAAATATCAATTTTACGTTAATCTCTGGGCCCCCCTGAGCGATTTGCAGCATGGTACGTACCCCTTTGAGATTTTTTTGGGTCGGATTTTCAAGTTTCTCCAATCTCTTTGAAATTCACACCATGGGCAGGGCATGTCCAGATGAGCACAGGAGCGCAGGTTTCATCTCCAAATCGTGTCCAGAGGCTGAGATCTGGACGTCCCACCTGCAACTTATCCCATTCAAAAATTTAGGCTGTTTCATGGACAGTGGAATTTCGGGGTTCTGAAGGCTGCAAATCGCTCAGGGGGGCCCAGAGATTATCGTAAAATTGATATTTAATCATTTTTATGCATTTTTTTATCAATCATGACATCAAAATATAGAAAAGATCCCACCTGTCACCTATATGACAGGGTCCCTGTAAGCTGTCCGTGGACATGTCATTTTAAGGCTAATTATGCATAATTAATAGCTTTAATGTACATCAGTGTGTTGTATTGTGTCCCCAATGTGGTTTACAGTAGGTTTCACCTTATAAAACCACTGTAATTATGAAATATGACCTATTAATGCATTGACCACGGACAGCCTATTTGGACCCCGTCAAATAAGTTACAGGCGGGCCCTTACTTTGCCCACCTGTAACTTATTTGAAAGGGTCCAAATAGGCTGTTCGTGGACAGTCCATTTTTAGGCTAATTATGCATAATTATTAGCTTTAATGTACATCAGTGTGTTGTATTGTATCCCCAGTGTGGTGTACAGTAGGTTTGACCACATAAAACCACTGTAATTATGAAATATGACCTATTAATGCATTGACCACGGACAGCCTATTTGGACTCCGTCAAATAAGTTACAGGTGGGCCCTTACTTTGCCCACCTGTAACTTATTCGACAGGGTCCAAATAGGCTGTCCGTGGACAGTCAATTTTTAGTGGGCCCTTACTTTGCCCACCTGTAACTTATTTGACAGGGTCCAAATAGGCTGTTCGTGGACAGTCCATTTTTAGGCTAATTATGCATAATTAATAGCTTTAATGTACATCAGTGTGTTGTATGGTGTCCCCAGTGTGGTGTACAGTAGGTTTCACCTTATAAAACCACTGTAATGATGAAATATGACCTATTAATGCATTGACCACGTACAGCCTATTTGGACCCTGTCAAATAAGTTACAGGTGGGCCCTTACTTTGCCCACCTGTAACTTATTTGACAGGGTCCAAATAGGATGTTCGTGTACACCTTCCTGTGGTCACATAGGCGGTCAGTGGGACAAATAGGCTCTCTGTGGTCAGTGGGAAGGGCCACGGGCTGTCGCTTAGATTGGCCGTGGACGAACAGGCCATTCAAATAAGTTGCAGGTGGGACGCTGTTTTATATTTTGATGTCATGACTGATAAAAATGAATAAAATTGATTAAATATCAATTTTACGTTAATCTCTGGGCCCCCCTGAGCGATTTGCAGCCTTCAGAACCCCGAAATTCCACTGTCCACGAACAGCCTAAATTTTTGAATGGGATAGATTGTACGTGGGACGTCCAGATCTCAGCCTCTGGACACAATTTGGAGCTGAAACCTGCGCTCCTGCGCTCATCTGGACGTGCCCAGACAGTGCTGTGAAGGTGGGACCTTCCCGTGCCAACCTACAACTTATTTGGTGCCCACCTGCAACTTATTTGACAGGGTCCTTGTAAGCTGTCCATGGACATGCCATTTTAAGTCTAATAATGCATAGTTCTGCTGATGGGACACATAGGCCATTCGTGGTCACACAGGAGATCAGGGGGACGAATAGGCTGTCCGTGGTCAGTGGGCAGGGCCACGGGCTGTCACTTAGATTGGCCGTGGACGAACAGGCCGTTCGTGGTCACATAGGCTGTCAGTGGGATGAATAGGCTGTTCGTGGTCACACAGGCCAAAATTAGCATAAAATCAAACTGTCCACAAAGAGCTCACAGGGGCTCCATCAAATAAGTTGCAGGTGGGATGCTGTTTTCAACTTAGACATTTTCAGCGGGTGAATCCCTGTAAAGAATTGGGGACTTCAGCACATATGATGAAATCCCCAATTCTTTACAGGGATTCACCCGCTGAAAATGTCTAAGTCGAAAACAGCATCCCACCTGCAACTTATTTGACGGAGCCCCTATAGGCTCCCCGTGGACGGTCAGTGGGATGAATAGGCTGTTCGTGGTCACATAGGTGGTCAGTGGGATGAATAGGCTGTTCGTGGTCACATAGGCGGTCAGTGGGATGAATAGGCTGTACGTGGTCAGTGGGGAGGGCCACGGGCTGTCACTTAAATTGGCCGTGGACGAACAGTCCGTTCGTGGTCACATAGGCGGTCAGTGGGACGAATAGGCTGTCCGTGGTCAGTGGGCAGGGCCACGGGCTGTCACTTAGATTGGCCGTGGACGCACAGGCCGTTCGTGGTCACATAGGCTGTCAGTGGGATGAATATGCTGTTCGTGGTCAAACAGGCGGTCAGTGGGATGAATAGGCTGTTCGTGGTCACATAGGTGGTCAGTGGGATGAATAGGCTGTTCGTGGTCACATAGGCGGTCAGTGGGATGGATAGGCTGTACGTGGTCAGTGGGGAGGGCCACGGGCTGTCACTTAGATTTGCCGTGGACGAACAGGCCGTTCGTGGTCACATAGGCGGTCAGTGGGACGAATAGGCTGTCCATGGTCAGTGGGCAGGTTTACGGGCTGTCACTTAGATTGGCCGTGGACGAACAGGCCGTTCGTGGTCACATAGGCTGTCAGGGGGATGAATAGGCTGTTCGTGGCCACATAGGCAGTCAGTGGAAGGAATAGACTGTTCGTGGTCACACAGGCGGTCAGTGGGATGAATTGGCTGTTCGTGGTCACATAGGTGGTCAGTGGGATGAATAGGCTGTTCGTGGTCAGTGGGCGGGGCCACGGGCTGTCGCTTAGATTGGCCGTGGACGAACAGGCCGTTCGTGGTCACATAGGCTGTCAGTGGGATGAATAGGCTGTTCGTGGCCACATAGGCGGTCAGTGGGATGAATAGGCTGTTCGTGGTCACACAGTTGGTCAGTGGGATGAATAGGCTGTTCGTGGTCACACAGGCGGTCAGTGGGATGAATAGGCTGTTCGTGGTCAGTGGGCAGGGCCACGGGCTGTCACTTAGATTGGCCGTGGACGAACAGGCCGTTTGTGGTCACACAGGCGGTCAGGGGGACGAATAGGCTGTTCGTGTCAGTGGGCGTGGTCAGGGGGCGGTCACGGGCTGCTCACAGGTCACAGGTGGGACGAACGGGCGCTTGGTGGTCGGTGGGTGTGGTCAGGGAATTTTGCGAAAAGGCGGTCAGGGGGACACGCGTGCGCTCCGTGGACGCCCGCCTGCGACCTGTTCGGTGCGCGTCGAATCGACTGCGGGCGGTCGGTGAGCCCCCCTGTGGCCGAGGCCCGGGTTGCGGGCAAGGGGGCCGAATTTCGTCGGGCTCCCGCGGGGCCCCCGGGGCCGCCGGGCCCGACGCGACGCCTCCGGCCCGCCCCACGGGGCCCCCCCGCGGCCGGGCGCGGTCGGCCGGGCCCTGAAAAATCGCCTAGGGGGCGTTGCGCGCCGGTCCAAGGCACTACCTTTTAAGCTGTCCGCGGACCCCTTCCCTTACTCGGTGGCCTAAAGGGCGAAAGGTCCTCGGTTCGAAACCGAGCAGAAACAGTGGTTGGATTCTGACAGAAAATGTAAACTGTTTGCAATGCTAGGTGGGTGCAGCGCTCATTTCCTTTATATGCTTTTTAATAAGCGTGCACCTAAAGATTTATGTCTGCAACCTGAAGACGTGTTTCCGTAGCGTAGTGGTTATCACGTTAGCCTCTCACGCGAAAGGTCCCCAGTTCGAAACTGGGCGGAAACTGTGGGTGGTTTTTGCAAAAATTACACTTGCAGGGATGTTTGTGGTTTAATCTCTTTAGAAAAGGACAAAAATAAAACAAATGACCGTTGAGGTTTCCTTTACAGTAATAAAAAATGTTTGGTCTGCCAACAAAATTAGCAGCTTTTTTGCCATGTTTAAAACACTGGGCAGTCTATAGTTTCAGTCGCTTTTGAACAAGCGTACGCTACAAGCGGTGGGACTGACGTCCAAATCAAGTTTCCGTAGAGTAGTGGTTATCACGTTCACTTTACATGCGAAAGGTCCTCAGTTCAAAACTGGGCGGAAACAAGTGGAGGCATTTTAAATATAAATGCTGCAATTCACTACAAAACCCTTACTTTGGAGACAGGTGAAGGCCATCGTACCAAGGAGCTGTAGGCAGACTGCCATGCCGAATAACCTCTGTTCTGTTGTTTGTGGAATTCACAGACTGTCACACTGCCTGCAGAGCAGATTATGGGAAGGAGCCATCTTCTAAAAAGCACATGTGTCTCATCAATAGGTTGCTGTAGTGTAGTTATCATCACGTTCGCCTAACACGCGAAAGGTCCTCGGTTCGAAACTGAGCAGAAACAGTGGTTGGATTCTGACAGAAAATTTAAACTGTTTGCCACGCTAGGTGGGTGCACCACTCATTTCCTTTATATGCTTTTTAATAAGCGTGCACCTAAAGATTTATGTCTGCAATCTGAAGACGTGTTTCCGTAGTGTAGTGGTTATCACGTTCGCCTCACACGCGAAAGGTCCCCAGTTCGAAACTGGGCGGAAACTGTGGGTGGTTTTTGCAAAAATTTTGTGTGCGATTTTCTGTTGAGCAGGTCAGTACACTTGCAGGGATGTTTGTGGTTTAATCTCTTTAGAAAAGGACAAAAATAAAACAAATGACCATTGAGGTTTCCTGTACAGTAATATAAAATGTTCGGTCTGCCAACAAAATTAGCAGCATTTTGCCATGTTAAAAACACTGGGCAGTCTATAGTTTCTGTCGCTTTTGAACAAGCGTACCCTAGAAGCGGTGGGGCTGATGTCCAAATCAAGTTTCCGTAGTGTAGTGGTTATCACGTTCGCTTTACACGCGAAAGGTCCTCAGTTCAAAACTGGGTGGAAACAAGTGGAGGCATGTTAAATATAAATGCTGCAATTCGCTACAAAACCCTTACTTTTGAGACAGGTGAAGGCCATCGTACCAAGGAGCTGTAGGCAGATTGCCATGGCGAATAACCTCTGTTCTGTTGTTTGTGGAATTTACAGACTGTCACACTGCTTGCAGAGCAGATTATGGGAAGGAGCCATCTTCTAAAAAGCACATGCACCTCATCAGTAGGTTTCTGTAGTGTAGTGGTTATCACGTTCGCCTAACACGCGAAAGGTCCTCGGTTCGAAACCGAGCAGAAACAGTGGTTGGATTCTGACAGAATTTTAAACTGTTTGCCACACTAGTTGGGTGCAGCGCTCATTTCCTTTATATGCTTTTTAATAAGCATGCACCTAAAGATTTATGTCTGCAAGCTGAAGACGTGTTTCTGTAGTGTAGTGGTTATAACGTTCACCTCACACGCGAAAGGTCCCCAGTTCGAAACTGGGCGGAAACTGTGGGTGGTTTTTGCAAAAATTTTGTATGCGATTTTCTGTTGAGCAGGTCAGTACACTTGCAGGGATGTTTGTGGTTTAATCTCTTTAGAAAAGGACAAAAATAAAACAAATGACCATTGAGGTTTCCTGTACAGTAATATAAAATGTTCGGTCTGCCAACAAAATTAGCAGCATTTTGCCATGTTAAAAACACTGGGCAGTCTATAGTTTCAGTCGCTTTTGAACAAGCGTACGCTAGAAGCGGTGGGACTGACGTCCAAATCAAGTTTCTGATAATCAAATAAACAGTCACCCTAAGGGGTCGAAAGGTCGTAGGACCTCGAGATTCGTCACGGACGACCGCCACGGGCCCCCGAATCGGGCCCCAGAGTATCGTGGCTCTAGATGCTTCCCGAGCCTAGTAGGCCCTCTAATCCTAACTGCTGAATTAACCCTAGCAGACACATGCTCCCATAGAGATCAATGGGAGACAGAGAGGTGCATAAAAAATAGCTAAAAATAAACTTGGCATGTCTCGACCTAGCCCGCTCGGTCTGTCGCAGAGGGCCACGTGACGCAACTTTTTGTCGAGTTTGGGGCTCCTCGGACCCCCGGGGGCCGCGCGGGAGCCACTGACACGTGCAACTTATCCCATTCATTTTCATAGGCGTTTGGTGGACATCCCCACGGAACGGTCCCAATAGCTCCGAATGGCTCCAATTTGAAATCTGTGGCCCCTCAGGGTCCCCTCAGACGGTCCAAAAAGACTGGGGTCCGTAGTACCCCGTTAAGTGCGTTAGAGTCAAAAACAGCATCCCACCTGTAACCTATTTGACGGGTGCCCTAAATGCTGTCCGTGGACAGTCCATGTTTAGGCTAATTATGCATAATTAATAGTTTTAATGTACATCAGTGTGTTGTATTCTGTCCCCAGTGTGGTGTACAGTAGGTTTGACCACAAAAAACCACTGTAATTATGAATTATGGCCTATTAATGCATTGACCACGGACAACCTATTTGGACTCCGTCAAATAAGTTACATGTGGGCCCTTACTTTGCCCACCTGTAACTTATTTGACAGGGTCCAAATAGGCTGTTCGTGGACAGTCCATTTTTAGGCTACAGTGGGCCCTTAATTTGCCCACCTGTAACTTATTTGACAGGGACCAAATAGGCTGTTCGTGGATAGTCCATTTTTAGGCTACAGTGGGCCCTTAATTTGCCCACCTGTAACTTATTTGACAGGGACCAAATAGGCTGTTCGTGGACAGTCCATTTTTAGGCTAACTATGCATAATTAATAGCTTTAATGTACATCAGTGTGTTGTATTGTGTCCCCAGTGTGGTGTACAGTAGGTTTCACCTTATAAAACCACTGTAATTATGAAATATGACCTATTAATGCATTGACCACGTATAGCCTATTTGGACCCTGTCAAATAAGTTACAGGTGGGCCCTTACTTTGCCCACCTGTAACTTATTTTACAGGGTCCAAATAGGATGTCTGAGGACACCTTCCTGTGCCGACCTGTAACTTATTTGACAGGATCCAAATAGGCTGTTCGTGGACAGTCCATTTTTAGGCTAACTATGCATAATTAATAGCTTTAATGTACATCAGTGTGTTGTATTGTGTACCCAGTGTGGTTTACAGTAGGTTTGACCTCACAAATTTGAGTTTTCCAAAAACTCACCCATAGTTTCCAAGAACTCACCCGCTCCAAAAAAGTCGAAAACAGCATCCCACCTTTAACTTATTTGACAGAGTCCCTGTAAGCTGTCCATGGACATGCCATTTTAAGTCTAATAATGCATAGTTCTTCTGATGGGACACATAGGCCATTCGTGGTCACATAGGCGGTCAGTGGGACAAATAGGCTCTCTGTGGTCAATGGGCAGGGCCACGGCTGTCACTTAGATTTGCCGTGGACGAACAGGCCATTCAAATAAGTTGCAGGTGGGATGCTGTTTCACACTATATACATGATGCTATATACATGAAAATATATACATTATTTGGAAATGGTTCTCCGCATTTCCTCTAACCACACCTGGCTATGTCCTTTGCACCAATTACTGGCTATGTCCTTTTGCACTTGTTTTAAATTGCCCACATTTTTTGCAAGTGTTGGCCTCTACTTTTCTCCTGTAGGGTCTCTTGGGCATGGAGTCTGGATTGGCAACTGGTGAAGCGGGTAAGCGGGTGCCCTGTACAGCTGTTGGCTGTAACAGTGGCTGTATCATTTGCATCCCCTGGGCCATTGGGATGCCCTGGATCATTTGCACTCCCTGGAACATTGGCACACCCTGGAACATTGGCACAGCCTGGAACATTGGCACACCCTGGAAACCTGGTTCTGATGGTATAAGTATATTTGGTACCATCTGCAGTGATGCTCCAGATGCAGATGGTGTCAGCAACGTCTGACTCTGCGCTGGTGCCTTGGGTCTGAGAGGGGGTCGCCCAACAGAAGTCTGCCTCTGCTTTGCCTGACCAGCTGTGCTCTCTGGTAGCTTGTACTGGTGCTGCTCCCCTGGTTGTTCTGGCTCAGTCCGTAGACGTTTGGCTACCTGGAGAGGCTCATGAGCTTCAGGGAGGGGCTGAGGCAACTGAATGCCCTGAAGCAGCACAGACAGCTCCTGCTTTTTCTGTCTTTTGTTATACCACTGAATCAGGGTGTTCTGGTTAACCTCCACCAGCTGCATGGATGTTCCTCCCATCACCAAGCTGTTGCCAGTACAAGCTGCCTTATCCTGCGATAGTCTTGCAGGATCAGAGACAATCTTGACAGGGCTCCCTTGCCTTTTCTTTTGGGGCTTGGGTGGACAGTGCAAAGTCTGATGAAGATGGTCTCCAGCAGACGGCAACAGTCAGGCCACTGAGCAGGTGCGCTGCTTGCACCCAGCACACATCTGGT
The DNA here is from genome assembly GCF_051911475.1 of Siphateles boraxobius. NCBI lineage: Eukaryota > Metazoa > Chordata > Actinopteri > Cypriniformes > Leuciscidae > Siphateles > Siphateles boraxobius. The sequence goes on from NW_027509153.1 coordinate 1,821,019, forward strand.
GGTGCTCTCTACACCAGGGTGAGTGGGCTTCTTCGGGACCTTGAAGCGTCCACTCAGCAGTCTCTTTCGGCATCGACTCTCATACACCACCCGTTCCTTGTCCCGGTCATCCAGGTTCTGCCAAAGAGCAATTATGGTGTTGGCTTCCTGGTTGGTCAGGCTGAGGGCTGTGTGGTCCCGGAGATCCACCAGATATTCTGCCAGCTGGTCCACATGTTGATAACCCGGGATATTTTGGTAGTCAACAGCCAATTAAAAAACACAAACATGCAATTCAATTATTACATCACATCTGTCTAATGCATAATTCCATAACTGATTGTGTTATTTTCCTGTTTATCACCGTAAAGCACTGTATAGTACAAAGCAGAGAGAGCGCCATTCTTGACATTTTACAAAGCACCAAATAAATAAAGATGACTTGACTTGATGTGTATTTGCAGCTTACAAATGAATTTAGGCTGTACTTTTAAATGTAAAATATGTGGAAAGTCTGGATTTAAAGCACTGGATGTTAATTCATCATAATTATTCTAGTTAATTTGAAAGACATACAAAGGAGTAGTATTTACCGTCTCCTCTTCATCATCATCCTGACCAGCATCCTCTGGCTCTGAGGGGAGAGTTGAAACAGATGTTTCAGAGGGAACAGGTGTGACAGCAGTCCCTGAGGGTCCAGGTGATGAAGGAGACTGTGTGAGGACAAGTTTGGGGTCAGGGACCAGTGAAGGGGATGTGGAGCCCAGTACAGGTGTGGCACTGCTGGTGACCAGGGTGGAAGAACCCAGTGTCAGTGTGGAAGAGGGTGGTGACAGAACAGCCTCCGGATCTGCTATTGTGTGATCCTCGCTGATGTCACAGAAGCCCTCATCTTCATCTCCCTCCTCCACACTGAGGTCCTCAATGAGCTCTGCTGTCTGCTCAGAGTCAGGATTCATGTCCTGCAGTGCCTGACCAGTCTGCTGGAACAGATACTGCACTCCAATGAGCTCACCTGAAATAAAAACAATAAACAAACGGAAATTAAATAGAATGTTGTGTATCATATTTGATACATTAGGCTTTTGTAGTAGCTCATATAGTGTGAGAATATAGAGCTCATCGTCAAGGAGAAAAAAAACAAAACAGTTTTATTAAGAGGCCCAATACGTTTAATTATGGGGGAAAAACATGAAATGAAATGCAATACAATGATGATTGAGAGAAAAGTCTGATGATCATTTTGATATTTACATGTAACATGATTTTCTAATCAAGTGAACCCAAGCTGCTTCAGTCTAGTAACTAGTCATTAAATATTACTAACAATATAAAAGTTATTCTTACAATTACTTTATAAAATCAGTAAAGGTTTTACAATGAAAAGAAACGTGAAGCACGAGCTGAAGGTGGACACTTTTACAATTATACTAAAAGACTATAATCAATCAGACGACAGAGGGCATGTTTCCTAAAAATTTTTGATCATGTTGATCATTTAGAGTCCTTTAGAAACTTGCATATCAATTATGATACAATCGACTCTATAGGGTTAAATCTGACATATAGACAGGGTTACACAGAAATTGCAAGTTGATAAAATAAAAAATATATAAAACAATTCTCACCGGTGTAACATGCAGGGGGACAAAACGTGGGGAACACTTTCCTGCCAAACAGCTTTTCATAATTGCCGTTTACACAGTGAACAAGTTCTCCTGTGTAGCTGCGCAAAGCTGATGGCTCCGATGACAGGGAAGCAGCCTCCCGGTCCTGGTTCCACCGGTGTAGACCCTCCAGCAGATAAATCTGAAAGTTCAGACTGTTTGCACTGGTCCCTGTAAATAGACACAACAGTGTTTAGGAGGTGGTAAAGGAACACACAAAAACACTTAATGCTCTTTCTTTACACCTGCACAGTGTGTGTGACAAACACAATACCTGGGATGAAACGGTTCAGGTGTAAATGAAAGGACTCGAGAGAAGTGGAGCCCCTGGCACATCTGTAGGTCTTCAGAAGCACACCTCCCTTGTTTAGGCTTCCTGTCTCTGTATAGAGCACAACACCAGGGGGGTCTTGAATGCATTTCACATGCTTCTTCTGGACATTCCAGATGTGCTCCATCCTTTCTCGGTCCAGGAGAGGAACACCCAGGGAGTCTTTGCCCTTGCTGCTCAGGAGCTCTGTAAGCAGCCGCTCAAGGAGAAGGATGGTAGTCTCCTCTCCACAGGTCCTCCTCCGGCAATGGAGTGCCAGCTCATTCCTGGTAAGATGCTTGTGGACATCTTCATCTGTCAGCGCAGGCCAACCCTGGGATATCAACAGCTCTCTCTTTGCTTTGCGAAGCATAGAAACATCAGCCGCATCCCACTCAAAAATGCACGCTGACAGCCGTGACACGAAGATGGGATACAGCTGATGGGCATCAGTTGTACACCCCATGGCAATCCTGCGCATAAAATGCCAGATGTCCAAGCGAATCATGAGATCAGGCCACCCTCTGAATCTGGTTTTCAGCTTGGTCTCACCCACATCAGTGCAGCAGCCACAGTCCACGTACAAAACAGCAGGTGGATCCACACTAGCCTGCTGGTACCTTTTCACCAGACCATCGACCATCATGTCCAGTCCTGCTCCTTCCTGTGCTGTCAGCACACTCATGAGCACCTGACCAAACTCATTGCCAACAGAGGTAAGCCAGAGTCCCGTTCCCCTTGCCGTCCCAGCCAGCTTCTTAGTGATCTGCAGTAGATGACAGGAAGCATGCAATGCAATGAAACATCACACCATGTAGAATATGATACTCATGCTCTGATAATGATATAACAGTAAACACCATAAATTAACAAAAATCCCCTGCTAACCTTTTTAGTGGAATCCATCTTCAAGACTGAACCATACGTAGATGTTATCCTTGCATGGATTTCATCCAGCCTTGTCAGGATGTCTTGGCTGTACACGGTGAGCAGCCACTTGCAGCTTGGGACCACTGTAGGCTCTGGGGGTTCCTGGAATTGTATTTGCAACACCCCGGGTCGTTTGAGGAAGTCCACACATTGGGTGGTGTACCGGGCCATACGCTGGAGCCACTCCTCACTGTGGTTCTCACGCAGCTGTTTGATGACACGCGTGGGACTGTTGCCTAGGCCACGCTCACGCAGGAGCCGAATGACTCTCATATCACAGGCATACCTTAGGAAAAGCAAAATCCACACATTCATATATTTTACACAATTGATTTGTAAAGTATTTGCAAACATATGTGATGATGGGCTATCAACTGGAAGTGGAATTAAAGTGTACTTACTTCCGCGTGAGGATGACCCGAAATTCAGAGCGATTGCCCAGATCCAGCTGTTGCAGGACAGTCTGACTCCAGGACACATGCGAGGCTTTACACTTGGTACAGATGAGGGTTTCTGTGACCATGTTGTACATCCTATCGATGTCCAGAACCTGCCGTGCCCTTTTGTGCAGACCGCCTCCAGTCAGCTGATGCTGCCCGCAGGCAGAATTGGGACAGAGAGCCTTGATCTTCCACAGCTTGTACGGCATCCACAGCAACAGAGCATGACAAAAAAATCTGTCTGGAGCTGGAGCCTGGTTGTAAATAAGTGCTGGCTGTGGTGGGTAATACCAGAGCTGTAGGTTGTCTCGAAGCTCTGGTTTTCCCTTGGGCCCCATTTTAAAAAGCCTGCTGGCAATCCACCTGTGATCCTCTGGTGGCAAAGTGTCCGACCACAAACGATGCAGTCGAACTAGAGATGCATCTTGCAGTAATGCCCCCGAAGGAGTAGTCTGTGAATGAAAAAGACAAAACATTTAGTCTAGCAGGTCATTTATTTAATTACCGCTTTATCTATCCAAGACTACCCTCATATAAAATAGAAAATATTGGATGTCAAATACGTACTTAAGGTTATAGAATAAAATGTATACATTTGTTCCAATAGTTTTCAGAATTGTGTCAGCTGCTAGCACTAATTTGTGTGAGTTGTGACAGTTAATATGCAAATTCAATTATTTTAGACCAAAAAATTTTGAAATTTCTTACCGAGACAACATGCAATGAAATATAATATATGTTGCATATATAACAAGAGAAAGAAATAGTCATAACTGTCCAATAATTTTAACTAATCCTAGATGGAATTATACTATACTGTTTAAAGGTCTATGTTCAGTAAGATTCTTTTTGTTTTTGAAATATGATTAAAATACAGTCAAAAACAGTAATTGTGGGAAATAATATTGCAATTTAGGATCGCCGCTTATTTGAATCTGTTTTCAAAAGTATTTACAGTTTTTTTCAATCGCTAACAAGCGCTTACCCATACTTCAGATACTTTTTCCTAAACTCTTAACACAGACTCACACCAACAAAACACAATTAGCCAAATGGATAATTTTCTTCTCAAGAACACATTTTGTTACAGATTTTTATGATTGTTTACACACTAAAATAAAAATTTCCACACAATTTGCAAAATTCTACTCCAATGAGCAAAACCCCTCCGCAGATTTGCACAACATTACACACAATGTCTGCCTTACCCTTTTAGCAAAACATTACACACGGTGATTTGTAAAACTCTACACACATTTTCACACCTTAGACACAGATAAGGATTGTGAGGTTACTTCCTTGTCATTACAAAGCCCCGGATTGCCATTGACCACACTAATGAATGAATTGGATATGCACATCCATCAGGCGTGGAAGCACACATGTGCTAATTTGAAAACGCATCACTCAGGAGTGCTATAAAAGGCAGCAGGTGAGTTCACCTGTCTTCAACAAAAATGGAAGGAGCTAGAAGAAGAAGAAGAAGAAGAGTGAGAATAAGAGGGGGGGCTCAAAGAGGAGATGAAGGAGGTAGAGGAAGAGGAGAAGGAGGTAGAGGAAGAGGTGAAGGAGATAGATGAAGAGGAGAAGGAGGTAGAGGAAGAGGAGAAGGAGGTAGAGGAAGAGGTGAAGGAGGTAGAGGGACCATGGACTGACACCGATGGAAGCTGGACAAAGAGTTCAACCAAATCTCTGGTTGATACTGTAACTGAATAGTTACAGTATTCTTGTTGCTTTTACAGCAGTTTTTCTTCAGAGTCAAACTGTATGTACTTCATGCAGTAATTTTAATTTGTCTACAGATTTTATTTTTTTCATTGATTTCATTGTTGGTTGATTACTGTAACTGATTATGGTAAGAAATACTGTAAATAAATACTTGAAATATGAGTCTGCAGAAATCAGTGTTGTGCAGTGCTTGGTAAGTTTATAGTAGGCCTATTTGTGTACATTCTCCCTATATCTCAAACTAATCATGAAGAATGTTGTTTGTTTGTCACAATTTTTTTTTTTCATCTAAATTATCCCTTACATAACAATGTCTGGCCAAAAATCTAGCACATGCTATTTCCTAAAAATAGTATTTTTACAAATGTGTTTTTTATTTATCACAGCAGTGTGAAACTGGTTACAATAGTGTCTGATCATTGAGGACTGTGTTGGTTAAATGAAAACTAATAGCATTTTCACAAATATGTGTATATGTTTTGACTGAAGTGTGTATGTTTTGAGAGAAGTGTGTCATTTTCCAAACAATCTAGGAATTATGCCAATTGAGTGTGGTGTTTGGATAATTGTGATTACATTTTGAAAAAAAGAACCCGGTTTTCAAAATTGCGTGTAAACAATTGAAAAAAACTGTAAATATATACTAACTCTTCATTTCAAAATAGAACACATCTTTCTCTGCACACACTAACTTTACCAAAACACTGGAAATCTGACTCAGAATGAAATTATTCTGTCAAAGAATAACACTTGTTTTCACTTCACAAGGTACATGCAGTCAATCAACAGGTTTCAAAATACTGGCTATTGTATTACAAAAACTTCATAGACTTTTGTGTTTCAGTTTTACAGGTATTTGCATACAAAACATGCAATCCACCATTTTTACACTAAATTTATTGGTTGGGAACTGTATGTCCACATGTACAGTATTCCAGTAAAAAGCAAATCAGTTTTTTTTCCCTTTACTGTTTACCAGCCTCTCTTAGTGTAAGACCGTGGTTGATTACATGGTCAATGATAGTGGCACGAATTTCATCACTGACTACTATTCTTGCAGCCCTTGGAATGCCACCACCACACATTCTTACACCTCTACCTTGCCCTCTCCTTAGGCCTGCTCTTCTCCCTGGCCCTGCTCCTCTCACTGCACCTCTCACTGCATCTCTGACTGCACCTCTCACTGCACATCTCACTGCATCTCTCACTGCACCTCTCACTGCACCTCTCACTGCACATCTCACTGCACCTCTCACTGCACCTCTCACTGCATCTCTCACTGCACCTCTCACTGCATATCTCACTGCAACTCTCACTGCACATCTCACTGCACCTCTCACTGAACCTCTCACTGCATATCTCACTGCATCTGTCACTGCACCTCTCACTGCACATCTCACTGCACCTCTCACTGCACCTCTCACTGCACCTCTCACTGCACCTCTCACTGCACATCTCACTGCACCTCTCACTGCACATCTCACTGCACCTCTCACTGCATCTCTCACTGCACATCTCACTGCATCTCTGACTGCACCTCTCACTGCACATCTCACTGCACATCTCACTGCACCTCTCACTGCACCTCTCACTGCACCTCTCACTGCACATCTCACTGCATCTCTCACTGCACATCTCACTGCACCTCTCACTGCACCTCTCACTGCATCTCTCACTGGGCCTGCTCTTCTCCCTGGGCCCCTTGCTCTTACTCTTCCTCGTCCAGACATTACAGTGTTTGTCTTTTTCTGTTTCCAAAAACATCACTCCTCAAAGTCCTCCTTTTACTGTATAAGTGTCAATGTAACAGAAAAAAATAACCCCTGCCACTGAGTCTAAGCCAGACTGGAATCAGCTATGGTTGGCCCAATTTACCCAACATAAATCAGGTGTGTGTCAATTATTCAATTGTTTGTTTATTATCAGCTGAGATATATTGTTTTTGAACTGATATCATTGAAGAAGCCGAGGTTTTTATACTGTATCTAAGGTTTGGAATATTGTTTTTGCTATTGTGGGGTGGTGTGTGTTAACATTTGTAAATACTACAAAAACAATCCATAATTTTGTTGGGAGGTATAGCTTGTCTGTTACGAAAATGTAAGCATTGTGGAAATGTGTTCACTGACTGCATATTGTGTGAAAACTGTATAGTATTGCTCTTAATTCATTATGATAAGATTTCCTGCATACAAAATATATTTCTAAAAAGTGCACAGATGTGGAATGTGTCTTAGAATGCAAGTTTCTAAAAAGTGCACAGATGTGGAATTTGTCTTAGAATGCAATGTGGATTATGCCAGTACTTACAGAGACAGTGGGGCTTGGTGTAGGGGCACTGGACACTGCTGCGCTGGGTTGGTCAACAGCCTGAGATGGTCTCCTAGCCACACTCAGATTTGGCTTTGCAGCAGCAATGTGGGACCCACCAAATCTTGGCTTGGTAAACTAAAAAAGGGCAAAACAATTTCAATGAAAAGACAAATTGAATTGTAACAGCACATTGGCCAAAAATATAATAACATGTAAAATGAGAAAATATCTATTGATCCTATCATTCATTATATAACTAAAGGACCTGCTTTCTTTCTTTAACTTATTTTTTTGTCTGTGTATTACCACACTCTACTACTTATACAGATTGAAATAAGCACAGTTAGAATAGAAAAATGTTTGGGAAGGTATTGCTAGAATGTGAGTATATAGTAATTTAACAAGTACCTTTTAAAAATGACTTAAAATCAAAAATAGTTTGCACATAGTTTGTAAGAGAAAGCGTTTATTAACAGTAATGAAGGTTACACTTGAAATGGCAACAAAGCAGATTCATGATGACTTAATTAATAATACTTGTATAATTAATTGTGCATAAGTGGAATGTTACCTGAGAAATACAGAATGAAAGAGGTAGCTTCAGTAGCCAGTTGGAAAAATCAAGAGAGATGCCATTGTTACGGTTCGTGTCTCGTGTTTCCCTCTACTTATGATGACGTCATGACTCTGTGCTTCTTTTGTGTGTCTGAGATACTGATGGGTCTGCACCTGTGTATCATTATACACCTGCGCCTCGTTGGAGTCGTTGCTGATCCACTATAAGACGGACGCTGACGCGGAGTATGGCAGGAGAGAGGAGAACCAGCAAACAAGCATTTCTTTCGTGTTTCATTTCTTTTATTTACTTTACTTGGTTGATAGTCTTGTTAATGTTTGTTGCCTTCATATTGTTTGAAGATTATTAGTTTATTTGTGATACGTGTTTCTTGAGTTTTTGCGAGAAACCTTTGCGAGGTTTGTAAGAAATAAATGTCAATGCAGCGCACTTGAGTTTCACGTGTCCTCCTTTATGTTGTGAAACCCTTACGTAGCCAGCTTTTTTTCAAAAAGGGTTCGTAACATAAATTGGGGGCTCGTCGAGATTTCGGATTACTTTAATTTTGTTTGATGAGCAGATAAAGATAGTGGTGCTGGGCGATCTCCGGGTAGGTAGAGTAAACCAGGGGGGCCGTGCGTAGCGCCGATTCTCACTACGGTTTACTATTTATTGTTTTCTTTATTATTTTAGTTTGTTGTGTTTGGAGGTACTCCGGGGGGGAGGCTTGCCTCTCAACTGGTACCCTCTGAAGACTAGAGAGGTTTTAGTTAGTCTTGGTTAGGTAGGCTTAGGTCCGGAGTCGTTTGTAGCCTACTGATTTATTATGTTTGTGTTTTTGCTCATCAATTTATTATGGCGTTATTTGATTTAAAGGAGTTTATAAGTCAACCTAGTGTTGCAGTGTTAGAAACATGTAGAAAGGACGATTTGTTCCTTATTGCTCGACATTTTGAAATACCTGTTTCGAAAACATTGCTTAAGAAAGACTTGAAAGCTTGTTTGTTAACTGGTTTAATTAATGTTGGGGTGTTGCCTTTGTTGGAGGATGTTCCTGAATCAGCAGAATCAGTTGCAGCTGTTATGGATGACGAGGAACAACCTCCGCTGCATTCTTCGACTTCATTGTGTCCTCTCGCTGGCAATCCAATTACGCCGGATGCCGGTGGTGGGGCGAAGGTAGGACCACCTTTTTCTTTGCCTAAGTTTGAGCCTTTATCCCTCTCTACCGCAGAATCGCCTGTACATCAGGGAGGTGTGCGCTTGAAAGTACATTTAGCTCGCTTACAGCTTGAGACGCAAGACAGAGCTCAAGCACGGAAGGATGAGTTGCACCATCAGCTTGAATTGCACCGTATCGATGCGGAGATGAAAGTTAAAATGCGCCAATTAGAGTTACAGTCTGTTCGAGATGATTCAAAAAGATTTAACAAATTTGCACGTGAAGATGGACCTAGTTCGGAGGTTGAAGCTGCTGTACTCGTTTCAAATATTACTGTGATACCTACAGTTAACTCTTTACCTGTGGTAACGGATTCTCTTGATCATTCGACTTCATTTAATGTAGCGAAAAATATTGTAATTGTTCCACCTTTTCGGGAGAAAGAGGTTGAAGCTTATTTTCAGGCATTTGAAAGAATAGCATCTGCGTTGAAGTGGCCAACAGAGGTCTGGTCATTAATGTTACAATGTAAGTTAACAGGGAAAGGGCAAGAAATTTGTGCATCTCTTCCGTTGGAGGAAAGTGTTCAATATGAGACCGTAAAAAATGCGATTCTCCGTGCTTATGAGTTAGTACCTGAACATTATCGGCAACGTTTTCGCTCAACGAAAAAATCCGCTTCTCAGACATATGTCGAATTTGCCCGTGAGAAGGGTGTACTTTTTGATCGATGGATAAAGGCGTGTAAAGTCGCGGATTATCAATCTTTGTGTGAACTTTTGCTCATTGAAGAGTTTAGAAATTGTGTTCCAGAGCGTACTGCTTTATATTTAAACGAACAAAAGGTTACTACTGTACAGCAAGCAGCTGTTTTAGCAGACGAGTATGCACTTATTCATAAACCTGTGTTTTTAAAGCGTGCGAGTGAATCAGGTTACGCTCCGCAAAGAGAGAATGAAGTTAATTCTTCTGATTTTAAAGTCAGGCCTGGTCCATCTAGCCCGAAAATGCGTAAAGAGTGTGGCTATTGTCACAAGGTTGGACACATAATTGCTGAGTGTCGAATTTAAAAACGAAAGCATGAACGTCAGGATTTTCCCGCTCAACCTCGCGGTTCAGTTTTAGTGAAAACTGTGTCTCCACAGACCATGATTTCAGTAGCTCCTGATGAGTGTTTTCAGCCTTTCGTGTTTGACGGTTATGTATCACTGACTGGTCGTGTTGAGGACCAGAAGGCTGTGAAGATCTTACGTGATACGGGAGGATCTCAGTCTTTTATACTGTCTGACACTTTGCCTTTCTGTGCAGACTCCGAATGTGATACAAGCACTATCGTGCAGGGAATAGAAATGGGTTTCATCACTGTACCTATTCATCGCGTCTGGGTGACGTCTGAATTAGTTTCTGGATGTTTTAATGTAGCGGCTCGTTCTTCCCTACCTGTGAAAGGTATTAATTTTATCATGGGAAATGATCTTGCTGGAGGGAAAGTAATGCCAGTTGTACATGTTACTAATATTCCAGTTACTGATCAACAACCAGATGTACTCGCCCAACATTTTCCGAATGTTTTTGCTTCTAGTGCAGTTACGACGCGTGCTCAGACGAAAAATCTCGTTAAGGAGAATGAAGTGAGTCTAGGTGAGTCTATTTTTGCAGAGATGTTTGAGAAAAATGCCTTGACAGAGCAGATGGATGTTAATTTGTCCCAAGAATCTGTTTGTCCCGATCCTGACGTATTTTTGCCTATTTCGTGCGAGGTTCTCACTGCGGCTCAGCAAAGTGATTGTACGTTAGAGAAATGTCGTTTAAGTGCTGACAGTAAAATGTCACCTTTGTACAACCATCAGTTCTATTGGAACAACACTGTGTTGATGCGCAGCTGGAATGCTCGGTTATCGAATGACGAAGATTCGGATGACTGGAACGTGGTCCATCAGATTGTGGTGCCCTTGAAGTTTCGACAGCATATTTTAAGCTTGGCACATGATCATCCTTGGTCTGGGCATCTCGGTATAAATAAAACTTACCATCGGGTGCTCCAGCATTTCTTTTGGCCTGGGTTAAAGGCTGATGTGTCTCGATATTGTAGGTCTTGTCATACCTGTCAAGTAGTAGGAAAGCCCAATCAGATCGTGCCACCTGCTCCACTTCACCCTATTCCGGCTGTAGGAGAACCGTTTGAACGTGTCTTGGTAGATTGCGTCGGGCCGTTGCCGCGAACTAAATCCGGTTCTCAGTATATTTTAACGATTATGTGTGCTGTCACACGATTTTCAAAAGCAATTCCATTACGGAATATAACTGCCAAAAGTGTCACCAAAGCTCTAATAAAGTTTTTCACCACATTCGGATTGCCGAGAACTGTTCAAACAGATCAAGGTACTAATTTTGTGTCTAAAATCTTCCGAAATGTGCTGAAAGGTTTGAGTGTGTCACATGTAACATCCAGTGCCTACCATCCTGAATCGCAGGGAGCACTGGAGAGGTGGCACCAGACGTTGAAATCTAGTCTGAGAAAATATTGCCTAGAGGCAGGGAATGAGTGGGATGAGGGAGTCCCTTTGGTTTTGTTTGCGTTACGTGAAGCGCGACAAGAGTCACTTGGGTTTAGTCCGTCGGAATTGGTCTTTGGACATAATGTACGGGGTCCTTTAAAAGTACTAAAAGATGAGTTTCTCTCTACTGGTACGACTGAGAAACGTAATGTGCTTGATTTCGCAAAAGAAAATGAAGCGTTGTTTTGATAAACGCGCGGTTGTGCGTAATTTTACGCCTGGAGAAAAAGTATTAGTGTTGCTTCCTTTGCCCAGTTCTGCTTTAGCTGCGCGATTTGCAGGTCCGTATGTGATTAAGAGCAAGCTAAGTGACACTGATTATATAATCCATACACCAGAACGACGACGAAAGACACGTTTGTGTCATGTAAATATGCTGAAAAAATATGTAGCCCGAATTGGGAAGACTGATGAGGTGAATAGTTTGTCCCAGAGTGAGGCACAGCCGGTGTTAAATGTAGAACGAGTATCTCTGCTGTCCAGTACCATGGGTGCTGAGGATGTAGATGATGGGTTGAAAATGTCTATGGAGATGTTCAGCGGTGGTCATCTAAAGAATTCAGAGATTTTAAGAGTTTTACCATCTCGTTTGTCTTACTTATCTCGCGAAGAGCGTCAGGATGTGATGGACTTAGTAGAAACTTATCCTAACTTGTTTAGTGATGTTCCGTCTGGTACCTCTGTCATCCAGCATGATATTGAGGTGGGTAATGCAGGTCCAATAAAACAGCATGCGTATCGTTGTCCAGTAGGTAAACGAGAAATCATGAAATGTGAAGTGAATTATCTGGTTCAAAATGGTTTTGCCAAAAAGAGTAATAGCCCGTGGAGTTCACCGTGCATTTTAGTCCCTAAAGCGGACGGTTCGTTCCGTTTTTGTACTGATTTCCGCAAGGTGAATTCTGTTACTGTGCCGGATGCATTTCCGTTGCCTCGAGTAGAGGATTGTATTGACAATCTTGGCACTGCTCGGTACATTATGAAATTAGATCTTTTAAAAGGCTACTGGCAGGTGCCATTAACTGAACGTGCTTCTGAGGTCTCCACCTTTGTGACTCCCGACTCTTTCTTTCAATATACGCGTATGGCGTTCGGTCTTCGAAACGCGCCTGCTACCTTTCAAAGGTTAATGTCTGCAGTTTTAGGTGATGTTCCGAACTGTAACATTTATCTTGATGATGTCGTTATTTTTTCTTCCACGTGGACAGATCACATCTCTACTTTGCACAATGTTTTTAGCCGACTAGCCGATGCCTCGTTAACTTTAAATCTGACTAAGTGCGATTTTGCGAAAGCCTCCGTTACGTACTTGGGGAAACAGGTTGGAAACGGTCAAGTACGTCCGCTCGACGCAAAAGTGACCGCTATTCTTGCATACCCTGTGCCCACTACTAGGAGAGAGTTGCGACGATTTTTAGGCATGGCTGGCTATTACAGGTGTTTTTGTAAAAATTTCTCGACTGTTGTCGCTCCCTTAACGAAGATGTGTAGCTCTAAAATTGTTTTTAATTGGACTGATGAATGTCAAACTGCATTTTTGTGTCTAAAGTCTCTTCTTTGCAGTGCTCCGGTGTTGTCTGCTCCTGACCTGGCTCGTCCGTTTAAGCTTGAAGTAGACGCCAGCGCGACCGGAGTTGGAGCTGTCCTGCTTCAGAATGGTGGTGATGGAATATCCCATCCAGTATCTTATTTCTCAGCTAAATTTAATCGTCACCAGTTGAATTATTCAACTATCGAAAAAGAGACTCTAGCTATGTTGCTTGCTTTGCAGCACTTCGATGTGTATGTGGGATACAGCTCTACTCCCGTCATCCTCTACACGGACCATAATCCGTTGGTTTTTTTAAATAAAATGTACAATCATAACCAACGTTTGATGCGCTGGGCGCTTATAGCTCAATGTTATAATCTTGAAATCCACCACAAGAAAGGAACGGACAACGTCGTCGCAGATGCCCTTTCTCGGGGCTAGGTAAATGTATTTACTTTATGTGTGTTCTGTCATTTTTTTTGTTGTTGTGATGTTCTTGTTTGCTTTTACTGTTCGTTTCGTCCAGAACCTGTCTAAGAAGACTGGTTCTTTCTTTAAGTGGGGGAGTGTTATGGTTCGTGTCTCGTGTTTCCCTCTACTTATGATGACGTCATGACTCTGTGCTTCTTTTGTGTGTCTGAGATACTGATGGGTCTGCACCTGTGTATCATTATACACCTGCGCCTCGTTGGAGTCGTTGCTGATCCACTATAAGACGGACGCTGACGCGGAGTATGGCAGGAGAGAGGAGAACCAGCAAACAAGCGTTTCGTGTTTCATTTCTTTTATTTACTTTGATCGTCTTGTTAATGTTTGTTGCCTTCATATTGTTTGAAGTTTATTAGTTATATTTATTTGTGATACGTGTTTCTTGAGTTTTTGCGTGTTTGTAAGAAATAAATGTCAATGCAGCGCACTTGAGTTTCACGTGTCCTCCTTTATGTTGTGAAACCCTTACGTAGCCAGCTTTTTTTCAAAAAGGGTTCGTAACACCATGAAGGATGTGAGTGTCCTTTAACCCATAATGGCAAAGCCTTGAAATGGCAACAAAGCAGATTCATGATGACTTAATTAATAATACGTGTATAATTAATTGTGCATAAGTGGAATGTTACCTGAGAAATACAGAATGAAAGACGTAGCTTCAGTAGCCAGTTGGAAAAATCAAGAGAGATGCCATGAAGGACGTGAGTGTCCTTTAACCCATAATGGCAAAGCCCAATTAGAGAGGAAGAGGAGAATGCAAGAGCAGAGCCCAGAGAAGAAAGAGAGATCACATAGGTTACATTGTTCTTTCACCATTTTACTTGATCTAAACCAACCTGAGACAGTGAAACTGACCAATAAGCAGACTACAGCCGCCCCTGTACAAGGTGTCACAGCTGGCAGGTAGGTGTAAAAACATACCAGCCATTTCCACTGAACTTAAACCTTTATACTAAACGTATATTAAAACTGCAATTATATAAAAAAAAATGTTATTACCTTTGACAAACTTGGTATAATTTTAGAAGTAGGCTGGGGTGGGAGCTGACGCTGACTCTGCGCCATGACCTCCTGTGCTGGTCCAGTAGCGGCAGACCGTTGTTCAACAACCCTTGGTGCTTGTCCAATAGAGGCTGTGGCCTGCTTAAGACAACCACAAAAATACATAGGCTACAATAATTGTTGAACGAGAAGAATTTGTTCAGTAAATTATATATATATAAAAAAAATACAAGTTACATCTTTACATTGTTACCTTTTGAGTGTGAAAACCACATATGCACTTTGGGACCGCTCCGAGCAAGGTTGTCTGGCCGCGAGACTGCATCGGACATCTTTCAATCTGTAAACATTATCACACATATAATATAGAATACATGCATTTCTAACTTATCAGTATGAATGGCACATTAATTTATTGTAGTGTGTCATTCATTTTTATTCATGTTCTTTGAAGAGGAGATACAAACTGTAAAATTAGAGATAAAGAGTGAGTAAAGTTTGTATCCTCCTTTAAAAGAACAAGAGAGGAACATTTCACACCTTCAAAAAAACATCCATTCACTCAACATCCCCACCCCCATTTTATTTTTTATTATATATATATTTTTTTTACATAAATAAACATAAATCTCAAATACGTGCAACATTATCTACATACATATCTATAAATAATGATGACATAGAATTAAATGATTAGGATTACAATTATTACATCATGCAAAGGTGACAAAAGCACACTCACCCTTTGGTACACGTCATGCCACTTTTTCTGTCGAGGAGCTGGCCTGTTACCCTCATTTGATGGCCAAACTCCTGTGCTTGCAAACTTTTTTAGCCTTGCAATCCAGTCAGTATCTGACATGGCTTTATGGGATTTTTTGCCAGACATTTTTTTGTTGGGGGGCTAACGGTTAGGTTATATCGTTTTGAACAAAACTACTATAATACAAATTATTTCTTTAAAAAAAGCACACACGATATTTACAATTATAATATAGTATACAATTATATACAAATATAAAATTACATTGTCCGAAAATACAGTTAAAGTTACCGAAAAATAAGTTCCGCAGCCCTCCGTTAAAATGATGCTGCCTGACCTCCGTGACAGTGATGCTCGACGTCTGAACTTTTTGACCTCTGACACGCCCCTCAGGATATGTCATTACTTCATACACCTTCGGCTCAGTTCGGCAGCTTGATTGACACTTGGCTAGCTTCCTGACTCCTCCTCCTAGCGGTGCTAAGCGTAAACGTGCCATCGACATTTCCTTGTACTCTGATTGGTCAAATGTCGAAAATGATAAGGAAAAAGTCAAGAATGGCGCTCTCTGATTGGCTGCAGATGTTATAATGTCGAGAATGGCGCTCTCTAATTGGCTGCAAATGTTATAGCGCGTCGACGTGATTGGCTGTGGCGTTCAACATTGTTCAACATTATCCCCATTTTGACGGACTATCCTTCGGCAGCTGGCGTTCAGGTCGCAGTCTCCCCTGGAGGCGTTGGTACGAATCCCGCTTCTGACAAACCTAACCTTTGGCTGCGGGCTCAAGCTAGAGTCTTTAACCCTCTGGCAAGTTTATCCAGAAATGCAGTAATTTTGACAAAGCACTGCAATTCAGTTCATGCTAGAATTAACCAAACATTAAAGTAACACTGACCTGCAGTACATGACCTTTATAGTAACACTTTAGTGCAATGTATGGGATTCTATGGCACTTGGAATTGCAAGTCATGACATTTCAGAAAAAAATGGACATGTTGATTGAATCGGATTCAACTGAATTTCACGAAATAACATGTTGTGACTTTTACCGGAAGAAGATGCAGTAGAATTTCATGGCAAGGATTCTTGGAAATTTCTTGGAATGAAATGTCATGGGTTTGGGGGCATGGGGTGGAGTGTCATGACACAAGATTCAAGGAATGTCATGTAAAACATTACATTAGCATTAACAAGACATGCCATTAGAATGAAAGAATGATATCAGCCTTAACAAAACATTGTAACAACACCAACACATATGACATGTATATGAGAGTAATACAATTACTGCATTTGTTCAACATTAGTCTTAAAAAAACACTGGATTTCAATTACAGTGCATATGAAGAAATGGACAAAGGCATAAAAGGGAATACAGAAAGCAGCTCATTTATTTACACGGTCCCGTGTATCAAAAAGCACCATTCTGCCCCGTGTGAGGCTCGAACTCACAACCTTCAGATTATGAGACTGACGCGCTGCCTAACTGCGCCAACAAGGCATGTGCTGAGACACGGGTGGGCGGTGAAGCCCTAGATTCTAGATCATCTGCCATTCTGTGTAGGTGCAAAAATGCTGCTCACCACTGGCTGGCATGTCAGGATGCCTGAGCAGTCTAAGGCGCTGCGTTCAGGTCGCAGTCTCCCCTTGAAGCATGGGTTCTAATCCCACTTCTGACAAACCTAACCTTTGGCTGCGGGCTCAAGCTAGAGTCTTTAACCCTCTGGCAAGTTTATCCAGAAATGCAGTAATGTTGACAAAGCACTGCAATTCAGTTCATGCTAGAATTAACCAAACATTAAAGTAACACTGACCTGCAGTACATGACCTTTAAATTAACACTTTAGTGCAATGTATGGGATTCTATGGCACTTGGAATTTCAAGTCATGACATTTCAGAAAAAATGGACATGTTGATTGAATCGGATTCAACTGAATTTCACGAAATAACATGTTGTGATGTTTACCGGAAGAAGATGTAGTAGAATTTCATGGCAAGGATTCTTGGAAATTTCTTGGAATGAAATGTCATGGGTTTGGGGGCATGGGGTGGAGTGTCATGACACAAAATTCAAGGAATGTCATGTAAAACATTACATTACATTAGCATTAACAAGACATTCCATTAGAATGAAAGAATGATATAAGCCTTAACAAAACATTGTAACAACTGTCTAGTAAACAGGAGATCATGGATTCGAATCCCAGCAGTGCCTATGCCACAGGATGTGGGCACCGCTCACTTAATCTTTTACATATGTAAATCTTTGCATAGTGAACAGTGTGCATCTGCACAAAATGTGGAAATCTAAGAAGTGATGTGCATGCAATAGCGTCTTAAAGCTTGTCTTTTGTGGCTCTGTGGCGCAATGGATAGCGCATTGGACTTCTAGATTGTGAATGGAGGTATTCAAAGGTTGTGGGTTCGAGTCCCACCAGAGTCGTGCATACCCTCTTTTGCTCAGATGTCTTTGTGTTGGACAAGCATATGCTTAAAACTTGAATCCACAAACTACTTCAGAAGCATACCCTTCACGTTCTGCTTATTTCCCTTATTGGACACACCCAACTCAGATCACAGAGTACTCTACTAATTAACTTAAGTCACCTATTTAAATAAGAATAGGTTGAAATCCACTGGCCTAGGCCAAAATCTGCAACAACCTATTGTTGGCCACCTACCTAGAAAAAAAAGAAGAAAAAAAAACACGCTTTCCATTTCTCCAAGCTGAAACAGCATTTAGATGTATCGTAACTGGAGGTTCCCGAAACATTTGAGACATGAGTGCTGAGAGTTTCGATCCAGAAATAAATGGCTTGAGATATTCCCTTGTCCCTCAACAGAAGCCTGCACACCTTTCAGGTTTTGGAAATAATCCTGTAACTTCAAAGGGACCTATTCATGATGTAATCAGCTATTCTCCTGACATGCTACCTCTTTTAGACTTTGTATACAAAAGCATCGAACCAGTGACAGTAACTGGCACTGTGGCTTAGTTAGCGCCTGTCTAGTAAACAGGAGATCCTGGGTTCAAATCCCAGCAGTGCCTAATCTGTGGCTTTTAAGATTAGTCATTCAACCTTCTCTGATGTGAAAGTCTTGGCAGGAAAGACAATCTGGACTTCTCGGTTGCAAATGAAGGTTTTAAAAAGGTTGTCGTTTTTTGGGTCCCACCAGAGTCACGAATGGTGTCCCTTTGCACAGACGTCTTTACCAGACTGACATTTGCTTAAAGCTGGGGTTTTCCAACTTTTTCAGAAGCCTATGCAAAACATTTTTCTTCTTTTCCTTATTGAGCACACCCAAGTCAGATCGTCGAGTACGTTACTTATCAATCAATTATTTGATTCACCTGTATTAAATGAGAGAGATAATAAGAAATATATGGTGCAGATGCGCTTCAAGAATGGTTTGCAAGCTCCTGGCTTAGGCCTGAAATCTGCTACTACCTATTGATATGGTCAAGCCTATGGATATTTGTACAAACAAAGTCTTTACATATATGAAGAATAATACATGGATATCTTTCTGGATTTTGCCCTTTCATATCAGAAGAAGGCTCAGGAAACATTTTAGGCATGACTATCGAGAGTGTAGAGCCAAAATTAAATGAGTTCAGACATTCCCTTGAGGCGTGAAAGGCCCTCGTGTTTTGGAAACAATCCTCTTACCTCTAAGGGACCTCGTTCATGACGTGATCAGCTGTTTTCCTGATGTGGTCCCTCTTTTAGACTTGTTTTACCAACAAATTTCACCGTATCTGGCGCTGTGGCTTAGCTGGTCAAAGCGCCTGTCTTGTAAACAGGAGATCCTGGGTTCAAATCCCAGGAGTGCCTTTGGCACAGGATATGGGAGTGCTTAACCTTTTCACATATGAAAGTCTTTGCATGACGAACTGTGTTTACCTGCACAAAACTGGAAAAACTAAGAAGTGCTGCGCATGCAATACTTCCCTGAAGTGTGTCATTTTATGGTACAGTGGATAGAACTTTGGACTTCTAGGATGCGAATGGAGAAATTCCCTGGTTGTGGTTTTGAGTCCCACCAGAATAGTCAGTGGCCTCTTTTGCTCTTATGTCTCTGTGAGTCAGACATATGTTTAAAACTGGGGTCCACAAACTACTTCAGAAGCCTACCCTTCACATTCTGCTCATCTCCCTTATTGGACACACCCACGTCAGATCATTGAGTACTCTACTAAGTAGCTCAATTAACCCTTTTGAAATAAGGAAGATAACGAAAATGTATAGCGTCTGGGAGGTTTCGAGAATGGTTTGAAAACCACTGGCTTAGGCCAGAATCTGCTACTTCCTACTGTTGAGATCCAGCCTCTGGATGTATTCAAAACAGTCTTTACTACGGTGGCCGAGAAGGGTCACAACACATACAAACCCCACAACAACTACATATTCAGAAAACACATACAAATTCAGAAAACACATGCAAACAACGCCACAACAACTACATATTCAGAAAACACATACAAATTCAGAGAACACATACAAATTCAGAAAACACATGCAAATTCCGAAAACAACTTTGTCGATTTCACATTCGCTGCAAATATTCGCAGCACGAGCAAATAGGGAAACGAATTGCAAACTGCAAAAACACAACGGAAATGTTTCCGGGGGGGCCATAATCAGTGACGGACCCGCATCCGGTTGTCTTAGCGCTATTTTTTGAATATGTGCTGTGCTTTTGTAGTCTCAAGAGGTAAGTGTTTCTCTTTCATTATGACAGACTTGTCGATGTGCTCTGATACCGAAGTGGTTTTGTGTGTTTTTAACATATTAAGTTATTGTCCCCATAACGTATTAATCTGCCAACGTTGTTAGCTGGAAACTAAGTTAGCTGGCTAGCTCGCGCCTGGCCCTTAAATAGATGCATTACTGGCGTTGGTACAATGTTGTCCTGATATCTGAACTATTTATTTAATTTTTAGTTTGAAATGTTCTGTCCGTATTGTGCCGAGCAACTGGGGGACGCTCCCAAGTTTTGCACGTCGTGTGGTCTGAACGTGGGGTTCCTTACGGAGCGTCAGCCTACAGGTAACATCCCCTTACTGTGTTCCTATTTATAAATTTATCAACCCCATTAAAGCATATTAGTTTTTAAAATTAATCTTTCTGTGTGTGTGTGTGTGTGTGTGTGTGTGTGTGTGTGTGTGTGTGTGTGTGTGTGTGTGTGTGTGTGTGTGTGTGTGTGTGTGTGTGTGTGTGTGTGTGTGTGTGTGTGTGTGTGTTGTGTCGGTCCAGAGGATGACCTAATACGTGCTTACTTTAGAAAGGACCACTCCAACGACGTTATTCGAGATTTTTTGGAGTCAAAGCATGGTATTGTAATGAGCCTGAAAACTCTAAAAAAGAAGGCTGAAACGGCTAAATCTAAGACGGAGAGCAAATTACAGTCCACTGGAGACTGTGAATGCTGCCATCACTAGTGAATTGAACGGCTCAGGACAGCTGTTGGGCTACAGGGCTATGTGGCAGACCCTGAGACAGAAACATTCACTGACAGTGAAACAAGACGATGTCATGCAAGCCCTCAGATTATTAAATCCAACAGGAGTATCTCTCCGTCATAGGCGCAGGTTTGTTAGGCGATCCTATTGCTCTGCAGGACCCAATCAGGTGTGGCACGTGGATGGCTATGACAAGCTCAAGCCCTTTGGGATTGCCATCAGTGGCTGCATCGATGGGTATTCAAGGCGGGTTATGTGGCTCAGTAGTGGCAGCACCAACAACGACCCTGCAGTAATAGCTCACCATTACCTGCAGTGTGTTTCGAGCTGTGGCCTTCCGGCTCGTCTTAGGACAGACTGTGGGACAGAAAATGGAGACATGGCTGCCATCCACTGTTCTTTAAGAGAGGACCACACCGATGACTTTGCAGGTTCTCTCAGCCACATGTATGGCACTTCAACTGCCAATCAAAGGATTGAAAGTTGGTGGTCCTTTTTCAGGAAACAGAGGTACGTTTAACAATACTGTTACTCACATATTTTTCAATACTGTTTCATATTTCTGTAATCTTTTCGTAATATTATGCTGGGTTGGCACCATACAATGCTGACTTTGAAAATGTAGGCTTATTTATATGAGCGTCATACATGGATCAGGCTGTGTACTGCCGATTGTGCAATAGTTATGATAAGTAAAAGGATTAGTGTGCATGGTTGACTGTTTCAAATTGTAATAAGTGTTGACAGTCCATTCTGCACTGGTGAATGCAGTGCAGAATGTTGTTTTCCAAGACTGTCACATAATTTAAGTATTTGTATTAGAAACATTTATACAAAACTAAAATCACTGTACTCCATTATTAGGACACAGTTCTGGATGGATTTATTCAGTGACCTGAGAGAGAGACACTACTTCAATGGCACCCATGAACACAAGTGCCTTGTACGGTATGTGTTCCTGGGCATCTTTCAGAAAGAGCTTGATGAACACCGAGAGCTTTGGAATAACCATACCATCAGACCCGTCCGGCAGTCTCTCTGTCCATCTGGGAAACCTGATACCATTTACAACCTGCCTCACAGGTTTGTATGTAACACCTGTATTGTCATTTTCAATAAATGTTTGGTTGGTTTCCCTTTGAGATTTAAACACTATTCAAAATGAGTTCACTGTTGTGCTTTCTGTGCGGCCTTAGGTTTGGTGGAAGGGATTGTGGATTCCCAGTGGATCCCCAAGTGTTACAGGAGTTCAAAGACCTTCTGCCACCCACAAACAGTTTGTGTGGAGATGCTAACCTCCAAGCATATTTTGCCAACTTGGAGAGACAGAGCCAGCTCGCTCCACCCATCAACTGGCCAGCTGCTGTTGACAACTACATTAGACTTAAGGAAATGGCTGGTCTTTGAGAGAGAGAACTAACAGACGTGTAGGCATTTTATTTTCTTTCAGACAGCATTGCCTCCAGTGTGGTGTACTGATATGGACACCTTAAATTAAAGGTTAAATTAAAAGCAAAGATATTAATCGATTGCAATGACTTCCCTTACTTTTTCCACCATCACAATGTATGCTTTTGGTGTTAACAGTGTTGATAAATACGGTATGCTGAAGCTAATGGTGACTTTCATGCTAGATCGGTAACATTTCATGACCAATTTATGCAACAACAAATAAACTTCATTCTGATGGCTCTTGCAAAATGTTTCAGAATAGACAAACTTACATTTTCTTCTAAAAATAATTTTATTTCTTTTAACTGTTAAAATACTGACAAACAGTAAAGTGCGAACAGTAACAGCAATCTAAATCTGTCACGGAAAGTTTCCAAATAGAGAAACTTGCACCTTTTCTTATACAAAAAATCATTGGACTTCTGTAAACCATGTAACCATACAAATAGTAAAGTGCGAACAGTAACAGCAATGTAAATCTGCCATGAAAAGTTTCCAAATAGAGAAACTTGCACCTTTTCTTATAAAAAAAAAATGGATTTCTGTAAACAATGTAACAGTGCAAAGTGCAATGCAAACAGTAACAACAGTAATGCAAATTTGCCACTGATAATTAATTTCTGATTGACACCTCAATGGAGCCCAAATCCTGGAGCGTTCTTGATTCCATAATTCATGGCTTCCTCAAAGATTTCATATGAGGGTAAGATCGGGAGTTTTAATGTGTTTGCGCAGACATTAGCCTCAGGAAACCTTGAGTGTTTCTGGAATGTGAGTTGAGGCTGTGGTATTAATTTTGCTGCTGGGATTTCTTTCAGGCCTGTGGCGAACATCAGAATGTCCTGCAAGGACATCCCTGACCCTTCCTCTGTGGGGGTTGGGAGTAAAGAAACACATTGAGATGTATCATCCATTTGTGAACTTCACTTCAAACAACATACAGAAAATTATACCTTTTACAGCGATTAAGTAGTCCAGCCAGTAGCCAAGCACTCTCTCCTCCTCATGGCGATTTGAGCTACCAGTTGGGCTCATTTCTGGACGGAACAGTGACTCTACACTCTCGGCTGTCAGGTCTTCCGCACTGTAACACATGTAGGGCAGGAAAATGGAGGGATGCTGTTCCAGAGCGTTGAAAAAGTTGAGGGTAGCCAGGCCGTCCTTGAACCTATTACCGGGTTGGGTTGTGGGTGAGGGGAAGAGGCAGATCATGGTAAGTTCTTAATGCTATTGCCAGTAGGACTCACATTTGTTAGACACTCATTTGAGTTTCATTCAAATTCTCGTTTGAATTCTTACAAAGTAGTCAGAGTGACCTACCTCTGGAAGGAAACATGGTTGCGGTAGGTGAAGTACCACTGGATCTAACCATCCACAACTTTTTCCTTATCCTCCAGTGTCCTCAGGCATTATAGCATCCTGCTGTCTGAAGCGTGCTGGAGTGCTTATCTGCGAGTTCCACGAGTTCTTCCAGTGTCCTAGCATTCTTAATCTAGAGTAAAATAAAAACACTGTCTGTACACTCTAAAAAATGTTGGGTTATTTTGTGTACCCAATAACATTTCTTCTGGTGAGAAAATCCTGCACAACAGCTCTGTACTTTCATGTCAAGTTATAATATTTTGTCTATGATATAATGCACTTGTTTAAAGATTAATCCATTGTTCTTTCTGTTTTATGTAAAGACACTCTTGGAGATGTTGCTTTAAAAACCCTGCCAGCTATCCTTCCTCCATTGCCACACAAAACAGGCTGCAAGATGGCTCGGCCCTCTTACCATGAGGCAAAACAAGCATTTGTTGATTTACAGCCTGTAGGTACATCATTTATGACAACACATTTGGGGTAATATTTGATCCATTTGTGCATATTTACCATTTAAAATTTCTATTTAAAGGTTGGAACAAACATCATCAAGTATTTGGAGGAGGAGGAGCAACGGAGGCAATTCCCTCATGTCCTGCAGCTTGGGGACAAATTCAACTGCTCACAAGCCTTCGTCATTGTGGGAGGAGCGGCACTAGAGCAAGACAGCCTTTTACAAGCTGTGGATACATGCTTTAAATTATTTTATGTTTTAGACATTGAGTATCCAACGCCTGCGGCAGCTGTTTGGCAGTTGCTACAACACACAATATTTCACGAGTTCACACTTACATACAATTAAAGGGAATAAAGTATAATGCGTATTTGGCGTGCTGTACGGGGGGAGGGCTCCGAGCTCGGAATTCGGCCCGAACCCAGAGTACTCCCCCCTGTATGTAAAGTGGTTTAGGACTAGAAGAGTGGAGAAGGGGTGGTGGAGGGACGCTGCTAAACTGTCAGAGAAATGAGGTGAGACTGCTGAGTCTATATATACACGTTTTAATCATGATTGCTGAGTGCTCTCTACCCGTGTTAATTATCTGAACGTGCTTCTCCCGAACTTTGTTAATAAAACATCATATTCTGTGCCAGGAGGAGTTCCATCAACTCATTGTCGCCTACTTAGGCAGTTTATAATTGGATAAGCTGGACAAGCTTTGGTTTGTTTTGTTTGTGTATTTGTATTCCATGTTTCTTAGAACTTAAAACATAATTGTAATTAAATTAATTTTAGCATTCTGTGGCAGGAGCTGTTCCCTCAACACACTGTCGCCTTATGAGGCAGTTTATAATTGCATTACTTCTATTTATTTATTTATTTATTTATTGAAAGAATTTCTTATTTTAAGGAAGTAAATGAAAGCAATTGCAAACAATAACTTAATGAAAATGTTTACAACTTGTAATGTTTACAACTGTTTATTTGTGTTTTTGTGATCCATGTTTCTTAGAACTTAAAACATAACTCTAAATTAATTAATTTTAACATTAATATTCTGTGCCTGGAGGTGTTCCCTTCAACACGTTGCCTTATGAGGCAGTTTATAATTGCATTACTTTTTTTATTTTATTTATTGAAACACTTGCAACAATAACTTTTGAATGCAATGTCTAATTGGATGTAAATAAAGCATTGTTAATATACTTAAGTTGTGAGTGAGTGAGTTATTTTCATGGAAATAATAGTAATTATAATTAATATTAATAATAGTTTGATTAAAGCATTTTGGCCAAATAACCCAACAGATTCGTTTTTTGAAACCCAATTTATTGGGTAAAACTAGTTACCTAATTTATTGGGTTAAAATAACCCAACAATAGGTCGGTGCTATATCAACCCACCATTGGGTTAGCTGTTGGGTCGATTTTAACCCAACTTTTTTAAGTGAGTATTGGTTGGAATTTAGACTACATATTAGTGACAAAGCATGGAAGTCACTGGTTTTATTCCAATATCACACTGGTTTTTCAAGCTACTGGGGTGTCCAAATTGTTGATTTTTCATCAAAATATAAAAAAAAAAAATTCTTGAATATTCTTAGAAACACATAATTACAATTACCTCAAGGAGAACATTCCTGACTTCAGTATCAGGTATATCCTCAATTGGTGCCTCAATGGTCTTAACTTTACCAACCAGGTACTGGTAGAAGCTTGGGGAAAAGCATCGAGGCCCTGGACCACCATGTACAATGGAGACAGCAACCATTCTTCCAACATGGAAATACTCATCACCTTCTGCAGCTAACAATGGCAATGTTCCACGGTTAGTTCAAATTGATTTATAATACTGTCAAAATGTGACAATAAGTGAATTACCTTTGCTATCAAATGACAGGTATTTGCCATCTTCTTTGCCTTCAAAAAATCGACTGGTTTTAATGGCGTCCATCAAGAGTGTCAGAAATTCCCGTGTAGGCCCTCCTGTGTCCACAGCCTCCTCTGTTTGCCCGATGTCATCAGTGAATTTGACCAAAAGGCTACAGGTGGGGTCAAATGAGGAACGTTTGAATCCCCTCAGAGCACCATCCCAGACATTAGCACGGTTTATAGTTAACCTGCTACAGCTTTTTGTGTTAATGTTGTATGACAGATTTGACAGAACGTCTGCAGCCGTCAGTCCAATATCTGCGTCTCTGCAACACAAGAAAGAGAAACATTAACACTGCCTTTTATTTGGATAATTAAAATATAAATCTTTTATGGTCCCATTACAGTGAGAACACCATATGTGTGTGATGAAATGTGATGGGCATAAGCATGAAGCACACATTGCAAGCTTTCAATAATTTCTGCCAGATTTTGTTTCGGTTTAGGGGTAAGTAAAAAAATATATACAATTTGAATATTTGCTTTAATAATTGTATGGCAACAGAAACCAGGTAAAATGCCAAATGTAGCTTGAACTATGTAATATATCTGAGGAAACAAACAAAAAAAACAACAACAAAGGTTGACAGCATTATTTCTATCAAAGTACCTGTCTTCCTCCTGAAAATTGTCTACGTCCTCAACATCAGAGCAACTGCTGTCAATGACAACTGGTGCATAGATCTTGGTATATGTGCTGTGGATTAAAGGAACAATGAAATACTAAAACAAGATGGTTGTGAAATTACAGTAAAAAGTGTTATACTTGGTACTGTAATGCATTACATTCAGCAGTCAATATTTCATGCTAAACCCAGAGCCAAAAGTATTAGTGCAATGAACGAACAATTTGAATCGATTGTGACTTACTTGTAGAAGTCACATGATGTGGTGTTTTTGGGTCCTGGTCCTGCTCCATTGGCCTGTTTATGAAAGTAGAGATAACACCAAACAAATTAACAATAATTACATCATTAACATAAACTTAATAACATTACAGAATAATACATACTTGCCCATCAGATGGCCTGGACACTGTTGGTGGACATTGTTTTGGTAAACTAAAACAAACAAATAATTTGAATAATTTAATTTAAATCATAATATAGATATTTGTTAATATGATTTAAAGAGCACAACATGCTCGATCTATTCCTTCTCGCAATTGAAAGAAAAAATAAATGAAAATGCTGTGAAATACGTGGATAATCAAAAACCACTAGCACAGGTCTCAAATTAGCGGGAGAAACTTACATTTTCAGTGGAAGGCTAGCAAATGCCTCATCATCGGATTCTGAAGAGGAGTCATCTCCATGACCTTGGAAAGAGAAAATGATGCATCATTATTAGGCTAGGTATATGCAAAATATATGGCAATTTTACAACCAGCTCAAATTAAATTAAGAACTCACTTAATTACCAACCATTATCAATTATTATTATTATTATTTTACATACATGTACTTCAATACTTACTCGAATCCTGAAGGGGGCAGATGTACAGTACGATCCTCTGGTAAGACTTTCCAATGGCCTCTTTATAATGTTCAAGGACAAAGGGTTTGTCTGTGCCTGGTATATTTTGTACCTGAGAGCCATCAGGATATACCCGGACATATTCTCCATCGTACATCATGTCTTGATTAAAATCTCGCTGTTTTTTTATAGCAGCTGGCAAAATTTGTTTTGATGACCACAGGGGTTCAACATTTAATGGCAAAGTTTTCCCTCTTATAGGTTTTAACCCATATTTTGTTCTGGTCATTATGCCAATTGAAATCTACAGAAATAAGAAAAGAAGAAAAACAAACATGTTTAAGACTGTGTGTACTGTGTAATAGTCACATTGTGACCTAAACCTCCATATTAGTTTACCTTGACCATAATGTTTGGTTTCTTTTTAGCCTTTGAATAGGTCCTCCTCTCAGCCTCTTTAACTTCCCTGAACCTCATGAATTGACCTGCTCTTCCTTCGATACTTGTCTCATTCACTAACACACACACACACACACACACTGATTCATTATAGCTATGCTTTGTGATTGGTTGATAAATTGCCACCTTTCTGACAGCTAAAACCACGGGACAATTCAATGCAGCACAGTAACGTTAAAATGGGAGCACAGTAAGGGGATATTACCTGTAGGCCCACGGCCTAGGCTTGATGACGTGGATGGACACACCGTAAGGAACCCCACGTTCAGACCACACGACGGGCAAAACTTGGGAGCGTCCCCCAGTTGCTCGGCACAATACGGACAGAACATTTCAAACTAAAAATTAAATAAATAGTTCAGATATCAGGACAACATTGTACAAACGCCAGTAATGCATCTATTTAATGGCCAGACGCGAGCTAGCCAGCTAACTTAGTTTCCAGCTAACAACGTTGGCAGACTAATACGTTATGGGGACAATAACTTAATATGTTAAAAACACACAAAACCACTTCGGTATCAGAGCACATCGACAAGTCTGTCATAATGAAAGAGAAACACTTACCTCTTGAGACTACAAAAGCACAGCACATATTCAAAAAATAGCGCTAAGACAACCGGATGGATGCGGGTCCGTCACTGATTATGGCCCCCCCGGAAACATTTCCGTTGTGTTTTTGCAGTTTGCAATTCGTTTCCCTATTTGCTCGTGCTGCGAATATTTGCAGCGAATGTGAAATCGACAAAGTTGTTTTCTGAATTTGCATGTGTTTTCTGAATTTGTATGTGTTTTCTGAATTTGTATGTGTTTTCTGAATATGTAGTTGTTGTGGTGTTGTTTGCACGTGTTTTCTGAATTTGTATGTGTTTTCTGAATATGTAGTTGTTGTGGGGTTTGTATGTGTTGTGACCCTTCTCGGCCACCGTACTTTACAAATATGAATATATAATTCATGAAAATCTTTCTGGATTTTGTCTTTCAGATCAGCTGAAAGCATAGCAGAGATTGCTTTCCATTTCTCCCAGCTGAGACAGAATTTAGATGTATTGTAACTGGAGGTTCCAAAAACATTTCAGACACAAGTATTGAGAGTTTCAGATATTCCCTCTTTCTTCAACAGAGCCCTGAATGCCCCCCGGGTTTTGGAAATAATCCCCTAACCTCTTTCATGATGTAATCAGCTATTTTCCTGACCTGCTACCTCTTTTAGACTTTTTATGCCAACACATTGTAGAAGGTTCAGCAAGTGGCGCTGTGACTTAGTTTGTCAAAGTGCCTGTCTTGTAAACAGGAGAACCTGGGTTCGAATCCCAGCAGTGCCTATGCCACAGGATGTGGGCACCGCTCACTTAATCTTTTACATATGTAAATCTTTGCATGCTGAACAGTGTGCATCTGCACAAAATGTGGAAATCTAAGAAGTGATGTGCATGCAATAGCGTCTTAAAGTTTGTCTTTTGTGGCTCTGTGGCACAATGGATAGCGCATTGGACTTCTAGATTGTGAATGGAGATATTCAGAGGTTGTGGGTTCGAGTCCCACCAGAGTCGTGCATACCCTCTTTTGCTCAGATGTCTTTGTGTTGGACAAGCATATGCTTAAAACTTGAATCCACAAACTACTTCAGAAGCATACCCTTCACGTTCTGCTTATTTCCCTTATTGGACACACCCAACTCAGATCACAGAGTACTCTACTAATTAACTTAAGTCACCTATTTAAATAAGAATAGGTTGAAATCCACTGGCCTAGGCCAAAATCTGCAACAACCTATTGTTGGCCACCTACCTAGAAGAAAAAGAAGAAAAAAAACACGCTTTCCATTTCTCCAAGCTGAAACAGCATTTAGATGTATCGTAACTGGAGGTTCCCGAAACATTTGAGACACGAGTACTGAGAGTTTCGATCCAGAAATAAATGGCTTGAGATATTCCCTTGTCCCTCAACAGAAGCCTGCACACATTTCAGGTTTTGGAAATAATCCTGTAACTTCAAAGGGACCTATTCATGATGTAATCAGCTATTCTCCTGACATGCTACCTCTTTTAGACTTTGTATACAAAAGCATCGAACCAGTGACAGTAACGCGCTGTGGCTTAGTTGGTCAAAGCGCCTGTCTAGTAAACAGGAGATCCTGGGTTCGAATCCCAGCAGTGCCTAATCTGTGGCTTCTAAGAGTAGTCATTTAACCTTCTCTGACGTGAAAGTCTTGGCAGGAAAGACAATCTGGACTTCTCGGTTGCAAATGAAGGTTTTAAAAAGGTTGTCGTTTTTTGGGTCCCACCAGAGTCACGAATGGTGTCCCTTTGCACAGACGTCTTTACCAGACTGACATTTGCTTAAAGCTGGGGTTTTCCAACTTTTTCAGAAGCCTACGCAACACATTTTTCTTCTTTTCCTTATTGAGCACACCCAAGTCAGATCGTCGAGTACGTTACTTATCAATCAATTATTTGATTCACCTGTATTAAATGAGAGAGATAATAAAAAATATATATATATGTGGTGCAGATGCGCTTCAAGAATGGTTTGCAAGCTCCTGGCTTAGGCCTGAAATCTGCTACTACCTATTGATATGGTCAAGCCTATGGATATTTGTACAAACAAAGTCTTTACATATATGAAGAATAATACATGGATAACTTTCTGGATTTTGCCATTTCATATCATAAGAAAGCTCAGGAAACATTTTAGGCATGACTATCGAGAGTGTAGAGCCAAAATTAAATGAGTTCAGACATTCCCTTGAGGCGTGAAAGGCCCTCGTGTTTTGGAAACAATCCTCTTACCTCTAAGGGACCTCTTTCATGACGTGATCAGCTGTTTTCCTGATGTGCTACCTCTTTTAGACTTGTTTTACCAACAAATTTCACTGATCTGTGGCTTAGCTGGTCAAAGCGCCTGTCTCGTAAACAGGAGATCCTGGGTTCAAATCCCAGCAGTGCCTTTGGCACAGGATATGGGAGTGCTTAACCTTTTCACATATGAAAGTCTTTGCATGACGAACTGTGTTTACCTGCACAAAACTGGAAAAACTAAGAAGTGCTGCGCATGCAATACTTCCCTGAAGTGTGTCATTTTAAGGTACAATGGATAGAACTTTGGACTTCTGGGATGCGAATGGAGAAATTCCCTGGTTGTGGTTTTGAGTCCCACCAGAATAGTCAGTGGCCTCTTTTGCTCTGATGTCTCTGTGAGTCAGACATATGTTTAAAACTGGGGTCCACAAACTACTTCAGAAGCCTACCCTTCACATTCTGCTCATCTCCCTTATTGGACACACCCACGTCAGATCATAGAGTACTCTACTAAGTAGCTCAATTAACCCTTTTGAAATAAGGTAAATAACGAAAATGTATAGCGTCTGGGAGGTTTCGAGAATGTTTTGAAAACCACTGGCTTAGGCCAGAATCTGCTACTTCCTATTGTTGAGATCCAGCCTCTGGATGTATTCAAAACAGTCTTTACAAATATGAATATATAATTCATGAAAAGCTTTCTGGATTTTGTCTTTCAGATCAGCTGAAAGCATAGCAGAGATTGCTTTCCATTTCTCCTAGCTGAGACAGAGTTTAGATGTATTGTAACTGGAGGTTCCAAAAACATTTCAGAAACACGTATTGAGAGTTTCAGATATTCCCTCTTTCTTCAACAGAGCCCTGAATGCCCCTCGGGTTTTGGAAATAATCCCCTAACCTCTTTCATGATGTAATCAGCTATTTTCCTGACCTGCTACCTCTTTTAGACTTTTTATAGCAACACATTGTAGAAGGTTCAGCAAGTGGCGCTGTGGCTTAGTTGGTCAAAGCGCCTGTCTTGTAAACAGGAGATCCTGGGTTCGAATCCCAGCAGTGCCTATGCCACAGGATGTGGGCACCACTCACTTAATCTTTTACATATGTAAATCTTTGCATGCTGAACAGTGTGCATCTGCACAAAATGTGGAAATCTAAGAAGTGATGTGCATGCAATAGCGTCTTAAAGTTTGTCTTTTGTGGCTCTGTGGCGCAATGGATAGCGCATTGGACTTCTAGATTGTGAATGGAGATATTCAAAGGTTGTGGGTTCGAGTCCCACCAGAGTCGTGCATACCCTCTATTGCTCAGATGTTTTGGAAACAATCCTCTTACCTCTAAGGGACCTCGTTCATGACGTGATCAGCTGTTTTCCTGATGTGGTACCTCTTTTAGACTTGTTTTACCAACAAAATTCACAGTATCTGGCGCTGTGGCTTAGCTGTTCAAAGCGCCTGTCTCGTAAACGGGAGATCCTGGGTTCAAATCCCAGCAGTGCCTTTGGCACAGGATATGGGAGTGCTTAACCTTTTCACATATGAAAGTCTTTGCATGACGAACTGTGTTTACCTGCACAAAACTGGAAAAACTAAGAAGTGCTGCGCATGCAGCACTTCCCTGAAGTGTGTCATTTTATGGTACAATGGATACAACTTTGGACTTCTAGGATGCGAATGGAGAAATTCCCTGGTTGTGAGTCCCACCAGAATAGTCAGTGGCCTCTTTTGCTCTGATGTCTCTGTGAGTCAGACATATGCTTAAAACTTGAATCCACAAACTACTTCAGAAGCATACCCTTCACGTTCTGCTTATTTCCCTCTTTGGACACACCCAACTCAGATCACAGAGTAATCTACTAATTAACTTAAGTCACCTATTTAAATAAGAATAGGTTGAAATCCACTGGCCTAGGCCAAAATCTGCAACAACCTATTGTTGGCCACCTACCTAGAAGAAAAAGAAGAAAAAAAAACACGCTTTCCATTTCTCCAAGCTGAAACAGCATTTAGATGTATCGTAACTGGAGGTTCCCGAAACATTTGAGACACGAGTACTGAGAGTTTCGATCCAGAAATAAATGGCTTGAGATATTCCCTTGTCCCTCAACAGAAGCCTGAACACATTTCAGGTTTTGGAAATAATCCTGTAACTTCAAAGGGACCTATTCATGATGTAATCAGCTATTCTCCTGACATGCTACCTCTTTTAGACTTTGTATACAAAAGCATCGAACCAGTGACAGTAACTGGCGCTGTGGCTTAGTTGGTCAAAGCGCCTGTCTAGTAAACAGGAAATCCTGGGTTCGAATCCCAGCAGTGCCTAATCTGTGGCTTCTAAGAGTAGTCATTTAACCTTCTCCTTCTCTGACGTGAAAGTCTTGGCAGGAAAGACAATCTGGACTTCTCGGTTGCAAATGAAGGTTTTAAAAAGGTTGTCGTTTTTTGGGTCCCACCAGAGTCACGAATGGTGTCCCTTTTCACAGACGTCTTTACCAGACTGACATTTGCTTAAAGCTGGGGTTTTCCAACTTTTTCAGAAGCCTACGCAACACATTTTTCTTCTTTTCCTTATTGAGCACACCCAAGTCAGATCGTCGAGTACGTTAATTATCAATCAATTATTTGATTCACCTGTATTAAATGAGAGAGATAATAAAAAATATATATATATGTGGTGCAGATGCGCTTCAAGAATGGTTTGCAAGCTCCTGGCTTAGGCCTGAAATCTGCTACTACCTATTGATATGGTCAAGCCTATGGATATTTGTACAAACAAAGTCTTTACATATATGAAGAATAATACATGGATAACTTTCTGGATTTTGCCATTTCATATCAGAAGAAGGCTCAGGAAACATTTTAGGCATGACTATCGAGAGTGTAGAGCCAAAATTAAATGAGTTCAGACATTCCCTTGAGGCGTGAAAGGCCCTCGTGTTTTGGAAACAATCCTCTTACCTCTAAGGGACCTCTTTCATGACGTGATCAGCTGTTTTCCTGATGTGCTACCTCTTTTAGACTTGTTTTACCAACAAATTTCACTGATCTGTGGCTTAGCTGGTCAAAGCGCCTGTCTCGTAAACAGGAGATCCTGGGTTCAAATCCCAGCAGTGCCTTTGGCACAGGATATGGGAGTGCTTAACCTTTTCACATATGAAAGTCTTTGCATGACGAACTGTGTTTACCTGCACAAAACTGGAAAAACTAAGAAGTGCTGCGCATGCAATACTTCCCTGAAGTGTGTCATTTTATGGTACAATGGATAGAACTTTGGACTTCTGGGATGCGAATGGAGAAATTCCCTGGTTGTGGTTTTGAGTCCCACCAGAATAGTCAGTGGCCTCTTTTGCTCTTATGTCTCTGTGAGTCAGACATATGTTTAAAACTGGGGTCCACAAACTACTTCAGAAGCCTACCCTTCACATTCTGCTCATCTCCCTTATTGGACACACCCACGTCAGATCATAGAGTACTCTACTAAGTAGCTCAATTAACCCTTTTGAAATAAGGTAAATAACGAAAATGTATAGCGTCTGGGAGGTTTCGAGAATGTTTTGAAAACCACTGGCTTAGGCCAGAATCTGCTACTTCCTATTGTTGAGATCCAGCCTCTGGATGTATTCAAAACAGTCTTTACAAATATGAATATATAATTCATGAAAAGCTTTCTGGATTTTGTCTTTCAGATCAGCTGAAAGCATAGCAGAGATTGCTTTCCATTTCTCCTAGCTGAGACAGAGTTTAGATGTATTGTAACTGGAGGTTCCAAAAACATTTCAGAAACACGTATTGAGAGTTTCAGATATTCCCTCTTTCTTCAACAGAGCCCTGAATGCCCCTCGGGTTTTGGAAATAATCCCCTAACCTCTTTCATGATGTAATCAGCTATTTTCCTGACCTGCTACCTCTTTTAGACTTTTTATAGCAACACATTGTAGAAGGTTCAGCAAGTGGCGCTGTGGCTTAGTTGGTCAAAGCGCCTGTCTTGTAAATAGGAGATCCTGGGTTCGAATCCCAGCAGTGCCTATGCCACAGGATGTGGGCACCGCTCACTTAATCTTTTACATATGTAAATCTTTGCATGCTGAACAGTGTGCATCTGCACAAAATGTGGAAATCTAAGAAGTGATGTGCATGGAATAGCGTCTTAAAGTTCGTCTTTTGTGGCTCTATGGCGCAATGGATAGCGCATTGGACTTCTAGATTGTGAATGGAGATATTCAAAGGTTGTGGGTTCGAGTCCCACCAGAGTCGTGCATACCCTCTATTGCTCAGATGTTTTGGAAACAATCCTCTTACCTCTAAGGGACCTCGTTCATGACGTGATCAGCTGTTTTCCTGATGTGGTACCTCTTTTAGACTTGTTTTACCAACAAATTTCACAGTATCTGGCGCTGTGGCTTAGCTGGTCAAAGCGCCTGTCTCGTAAACAGGAGATCCTGGGTTCAAATCCCAGCAGTGCCTTTGGCACAGGATATGGGAGTGCTTAACCTCTTCACATATGAAAGTCTTTGCATGACGAACTGTGTTTACCTGAACAAAACTGGAAAAACTAAGAAGTGCTGCGCATGCAACACTTCCCTGAAGTGTGTCATTTTATGGTACAATGGATACAACTTTGGACTTCTAGGATGCGAATGGAGAAATTCCCTGGTTGTGAGTCCCACCAGAATAGTCAGTGGCCTCTTTTGCTCTGATGTCTCTGTGAGTCAGACATATGCTTAAAACTTGAATCCACAAACAACTTCAGAAGCATACCCTTCACGTTCTGCTTATTTCCCTCTTTGGACACACCCAACTCAGATCACAGAGTACTCTACTAATTAACTTAAGTCACCTATTTAAATAAGAATAGGTTGAAATCCACTGGCCTAGGCCAAAATCTGCAACAACCTATTGTTGGCCACCTACCTAGAAGAAAAAGAAGAAAAAAAAACACGCTTTCCGTTTCTCCAAGCTGAAACAGCATTTAGATGTATCGTAACTGGAGGTTCCCAAAACATTTGAGACACGAGTACTGAGAGTTTCGATCCAGAAATAAATGGCTTGAGATATTCCCTTGTCCCTCAACAGAAGCCTGCACACATTTCAGGTTTTGGAAATAATCCTGTAACTTCAAAGGGACCTATTCATGATGTAATCAGCTATTCTCCTGACATGCTACCTCTTTTAGACTTTGTATACAAAAGCATCGAACCAGTGAGAGTAACTGGCGCTGTGGCTTAGTTGGTCAAAGTGCCTGTCTAGTAAACAGGAGATCCAGGGTTTGAATCCCAGCAGTGCCTAATCTGTGGCTTCTAAGAGTAGTCATTTAACCTTCTCCTTCTCTGACGTGAAAGTCTTGGCAGGAAAGACAATCTGGACTTCTCGGTTGCAAATGAAGGTTTTAAAAAGGTTGTCGTTTTTTGGGTCCCACCAGAGTCACGAATGGTGTCCCTTTGCACAGACGTCTTTACCAGACTGACATTTGCTTAAAGCTGGGGTTTTCCAACTTTTTCAGAAGCCTACGCAACACATTTTTCTTCTTTTCCTTATTGAGCACACCCAAGTCAGATCGTCGAGTACGTTAATTATCAATCAATTATTTGATTCACCTGTATTAAATGAGAGAGATAATAAAAAAAAATATATATATGTGGTGCAGATGCGCTTCAAGAATGGTTTGCAAGCTCCTGGCTTAGGCCTGAAATCTGCTACTACCTATTGATATGGTCAAGCCTATGGATATTTGTACAAACAAAGTCTTTACATATATGAAGAATAATACATGGATAACTTTCTGGATTTTGCCATTTCATATCAGAAGAAGGCTCAGGAAACATTTTAGGCATGACTATCGAGAGTGTAGAGCCAAAATTAAATGAGTTCAGACATTCCCTTGAGGCGTGAAAGGCCCTCGTGTTTTGGAAACAATCCTCTTACCTCTAAGGGACCTCTTTCATGACGTGATCAGCTGTTTTCCTGATGTGCTACCTCTTTTAGACTTGTTTTACCAACAAATTTCACTGATCTGTGGCTTAGCTGGTCAAAGCGCCTGTCTCGTAAACAGGAGATCCTGGGTTCAAATCCCAGCAGTGCCTTTGGCACAGGATATGGGAGTGCTTAACCTTTTCACATATGAAAGTCTTTGCATGACGAACTGTGTTTACCTGCACAAAACTGGAAAAACTAAGAAGTGCTGCGCATGCAATACTTCCCTGAAGTGTGTCATTTTATGGTACAATGGATAGAACTTTGGACTTCTGAGATGCGAATGGAGAAATTCCCTGGTTGTGGTTTTGAGTCCCACCAGAATATTCAGTGGCCTCTTTTGCTCTGATGTCTCTGTGAGTCAGACATATGTTTAAAACTGGGGTCCACAAACTACTTCAGAAGCCTACCCTTCACATTCTGCTCATCTCCCTTATTGGACACACCCACGTCAGATCATAGAGTACTCTACTAAGTAGCTCAATTAACCCTTTTGAAATAAGGTAAATAACGAAAATGTATAGCGTCTGGGAGGTTTCGAGAATGTTTTGAAAACCACTGGCTTAGGCCAGAATCTGCTACTTCCTATTGTTGAGATGGTCTGGATGTATTCAAAACAGTCTTTACAAATATGAATATATAATTCATGAAAAGCTTTCTGGATTTTGTCTTTCAGATCAGCTGAAAGCATAGCAGAGATTGCTTTCCATTTCTCCTAGCTGAGACAGAGTTTAGATGTATTGTAACTGGAGGTTCCAAAAACATTTCAGAAACACGTATTGAGAGTTTCAGATATTCCCTCTTTCTTCAACAGAGCCCTGAATGCCCCTCGGGTTTTGGAAATAATCCCCTAACCTCTTTCATGATGTAATCAGCTATTTTCCTGACCGGCTACCTCTTTTAGACTTTTTATAGCAACACATTGTAGAAGGTTCAGCAAGTGGCGCTGTGGCTTAGTTGGTCAAAGCGCCTGTCTAGTAAACAGGAGATCCTGGGTTCGAATCCCAGCAGTGCCTATGCCAGTGGATGTGGGCACAGCTCACTTAATCTTTTACATATGTAAATCTTTGCATGCTGAACAGTGTGCATCTGCACAAAATGTGGAAATCTAAGAAGTGATGTCCATGCAATAGCGTCTTAAAGCTTGTCTTTTGTGGCTCTGTGGCGCAATGGATAGCGCATTGGACTTCTAGATTGTGAATGGAGATATTCAAAGGTTGTGGGTTCGAGTCCCACCAGAGTCGTGCATACCCTCTTTTGCTCAGATGTCTTTGTGGTGGACAAGCATATGCTTAAAACTTGAATCCACAAACTACTTCAGAAGCATACCCTTCACGTTCTGCTTATTTCCCTTATTGGACACACCCAACTCAGATCACAGAGTACTCTACTAATTAACTTAAGTCACCTATTTAAATAAGAATTGGTTGAAATCCACTGGCCTAGGCCAAAATCTGCAACAACCTATTGTTGGCCACCTACCTAGAAAAAAAAGAAGAAAAAAAAACACGCTTTCCATTTCTCCAAGCTGAAACAGCATTTAGATGTATCGTAACTAGAGGTTCCCGAAACATTTGAGACACGAGTACTGAGAGTTTCGATCCAGAAATAAATGGCTTGAGATATTCCCTTGTCCCTTGAAGGAATACAAGTTTATTAAAAGGTTTAATCTAACTTCTAATACTATCATATATAAACTGAGAAAGTTCTGTTTGTTGAAGTTAGCATTTCAGGTTAGGATGGTAAATGATATCAGCTGTGAAACAGTTTCCAGCAAGAGAATCTGGCAAATCCTGTTTTCTCCATTGTAAGTTAAATGAGTCTGATCACTGAGACTTTCTTTAATGGCTCTGAGATGGCTCTTGGAACCAGAGTTCCTGGCCACTATCAGCATTTGAATAGTTATGCTGATTCCATTGGATTGGTAATGCCCTCAGAGTAGGGTGTGTTCGTACTACATTTGCATGCTTTGTTTGAATTTATCTCCACCTCCAGAAGTCCCTCCTCTTAAAATGCCTATAATATACCATGTAAAGTTACTTTAATTTAGACGATGTTGGAATGACTGCAGCTACCGACAAGCAATAAAGAACTTCTGCTTGGAAAACTTCCACCCTCTCCTGGTCTGAGCTTCTAACTTTTCTACAAAGAAAAAGATCACTACAGATGGTGTCGTGACCCGGATAGAATTAACTTCACCTGAATCCAGATTGGAATTCAAGCTCAAAGATCTGACTGCATTCCAGAGAGAATCTTACCTGAATACAGAACTGAAATCTCCACTCAACAAAGACTGAGTTCCAGAACTGAAATCTCCACTCAACAAAGACTGAGTTCCAGAACTGAAATCTCCACTCAACAAAGACTGAGTTCCAGAACTGAAATCTCCACTCAACAAAGACTGAGTTCCAGAACTGACTCCTGAAACTTCAAAGCTCAACAAAGAACAAACTTTTTTTGGCTAAGTTCCAGACGGAATCCTTTCCGTACAAACAACGATTTGGTGAGTTTCACTCTATTCAAAGAACCACTGAAGACCAGTACAAATCTCTGCGCCGTCAGAGAACAGTTATCAGACAGCTGCAGTGTCTGGCTAACAAAGTTACCCTTTAAAAGTTTATTTTAAAGATGAAAGTATAGCCTCTACATTGCTAGAGAAGGTATCCTCTAAAGTTAGGGAAGGTTAACATTACGTGTCAATATTGGTGAACCTCTGTTCAAACAGGGATGTGTTTATCCTCTTAAAGTTAGGAAGGTGAAAGATCCTTTGCATTTCCTTTTAGAGAAGATTAGCGTAACGTGCTAATATTTTCTGTGTTACCCTTTGCTCT
The DNA here is from genome assembly GCF_051911475.1 of Siphateles boraxobius. Lineage (NCBI taxonomy): Eukaryota > Metazoa > Chordata > Actinopteri > Cypriniformes > Leuciscidae > Siphateles > Siphateles boraxobius. The sequence goes on from NW_027509153.1 coordinate 1,860,633, forward strand.
GGGTAAGGAAGGTTAACTGTGTTATCGAGTGTAGCCTCTTTTGATCAGAGAAGATTTAGTGTTTTTGTTTGTTTTATCCTCTAAAAGTTAAGAAGGTGAAAGATCCTTTGCATTTTTCTTTTAGGGAAGATTAGCGTAACATGCTAATAGTTTGTGATGTGTTGGTAACAAGGAAGTTTAACAAGATTTGATCTGTGTTAACAAGTATACCCTCTGTTGATCAGAGAAGTTTATTTTTTGATTGTGTGGTAACAAAAGAAATCCACAAAATGGTTAGAAGAAATGCTAGGCTAGTTCCATCAACTGAGAAAAATTGACTAGCTAGCCCTTTATGGACAGACAGTGAGTTCAAGTCATTGTTAGGAGAGAAAATGGATTCCATAATGACTGAGTCAGTTAGATTGGATTTGACAAAGAAATTTGGTATTGATCCAGACAAAGTTTGGTCTATTGAAGAATGCAAGAAGGTGTTAGGTGCATGTATCAGAAAGAAAAACATGAAAGGCATAATCTGTTGCCATAGAGAATATAGCTTATCCATTGCACAAGAACAAACTAGGTGTATTGATAAATTAAAAGAACAGAACAAACAAATGCACACTAAGGTGGGCCATAACAAGGCCTCAACCAAATGTGACTCAGAAGACCAACAGTCAGATGAAACTTATCCTGACTGATAAGCCTGTAGATTCAGTAAAGGATTGTGTTGCAAGAAGATCTCAGGGAATGGAGGGAACTGAAAGTGTTCCTCCCAGCTCTTCTGTTGTCCAAAACCAAACTGTTGCCAAAGCACTCGGACCTAGAGACATAGAAAGACTTTCCCAAAGCTTACCTTCAGTACGCACAGATTTTTCTGAATTTAGAAGGGCATTGATCAGTAAAATGCGTCTTTACGACATGTCGTTGGCAGAAGTCACACAGCTGATGTCACAAATTCTAACTGAATCTGAATTCAACAGTTTTGAGTCTGCTGTTACTTCTGAACTACAACATGCCAGAAAATATGAATTGAGAGAGGGAGTTCTGAAAGCGTTGAAGAACATTGTTGGACCCAAAATTGACTGGTCGAAGATCACTAGTTGTTTACAGAAGAAGGGTGAAACTGTTAGTGAGTACACTCAAAGATTTTGCCAGTCAGCAGCAGCGTACAGTGGTATAGCTGACACTTCAGAGAAGGTGTTAGAAGATAATGGTCCCCTAGTTCGCACATGGTTTGATGGTCTGTTGTCAGAACATAGAAAAGCATTGCCTTTCTTAGACTTAACATGGTCCACTAGAACCATACAAAACAACTTGGAGAGGTTAACTACTTGGGAAACAGATTCTGATGTCAAGGCAAGAGTAAAAATTGCAGCAGCATCCTTTATGGTTAACACAGAGAATCAACAGAAACGCAAATGTCCTAAGAGAGAGGGCAGCAGTTGTTATTACTGTGGTAAACATGGACATTGGGGAAAGGAGTGTAGGAAAAACAAAAAGAACTTTAAACAAGTTAACAATGTTACTCAGCTCCTACTCAGTCTGCTTGCTACTCTGAAGCAGCCCGTCCCCTCGTCATTAAACTCGTTGGGCAGCTTGTTGATGTGTTAACCATTTGGGCTGTGAGTGCTTAATTTCCCCAGTAACTTCCAACAAAGATGAAAGACTTATTTTTGTTTAATAGAACAAAAGGAAAGTGACTGTCTCACCCTTCCTTTGGGGAACACCAAGTTAAGTAGACTCACAGCCTTAAATGTTATTTTACAGCACAGACCTTTCATCATTAAGTGTGTTAGGTCAGACTGTAAACGTAAAAAAAGCCCTCATGCAGTGTCCACAATAATGCCAAATATTGTCTTACAGCGTGCACCTGTCACAAATCCGTCCTCATGTATGCTGTCTGCTATGACTGAAGTTTTGTTAGAGGATGAAGGAGAAATTACTCACGATTGTGTTACGCTTACATATACACCTATGAGTGAAGTAAAAGAAAAAGGTAACAGACGAGCAGGTTATGCAGTAACGTCCACCACGGAAGTGTTAGCTTCAGGACGTCTTCCAGATCATTTTTCAGCTCAAGCTGCAGAACTAGTAGCCCTAACAAGAGCATGCACGCTAGCTTCAGGATCGGTTGCTAATATCTACACAGATTCCAGATATGCTTTTGGGGTAATTCATGATTTTGGTGTCAGGTTGAACGTGCAAACAGAACAATCAAAATCAGGCTAAGCAAAATGCATCAGGAAGGAGTACCATGGGTTGAAGCGTTGCAGGCAGTACTGTGTAGTATAAGAGCCTCACCTAACAGATCAGTAGGACTGAACCCTCATGAGATTATTACTGGACGCCCAATGCAGATGCCAGGTGTGATTGATCTTAGAAATGCTGATGTACACATTGCCTCAGATGCCCTGATCACTTACTGTGAAAACCTCACAAAGGCAGTACAAAGTGCCAGAGAGAGAGTTGAGTCGTGTTGGCAGACTCCACCAGAAGGTGGACACACTATCATCCCAGGTCAATGGGTTATGATAAAGTCATTCAAAAACAAGCCATTAGAGCCTAAGTGGCACGGACCATATCAAGTGATGTTGATTACAGCTGCTGCAGTATTATGTCAGGGAAAGAAAACCTGGACTCATGTGTCACACTGTAAGGTTGTTCCTGCTCCAACAGGGATAGCATAGGACACGAACCAGTGGGCAGCCGAGGAAAGAACCGATTGCAACAGGCGTCGGAGGCCAACCCTTCGGTGAAGAATCCCTCATAGGCCTTCCCATCCATTAATCCATCCTCATCTCACTGCGTTCTTTAGGTGTCATAATTAAGAAATAGGGAAGAAGGAACAACAATAGCAGACTCGGAAAAGTTTACAACCCTAGTGTTTGAACAAATACTGCTCTCCTGTCTTTTGTTTTCTCTCTTCCTCTGTGCAGATAACACTTGATGGCTGAACCGAGACCCATATGCACCGACCTCCTCGTCTGCGTATGAAGACATAACCTCAAGAAACAACTAGACCCACTCCCGAGCCAACTATCACAAAAGGATAGAGAAAATAAAAATAAAAAATAAATACACAACGCAGAGACTACGAAACCTTCAGTCATACATCGACATGATCAAGATTGTCCTACTACTACACATCATGAAGATCGCACAAAGTCCGGACTCCAGAAACAACATATTCTTAGAGCTGATGAATATGTCACAAATGCCTTGTTTGCTGGAAAGAAAGTGTGCATGTCACATCCGAGGATGACTGCATTCCAGGACTCACTTGTGCACAAACATGGTGGTCCAACAAGACATTCTTGATCTTTCAGCAAAATTACACCAAGATGACTGAAGATAATTCTTCATGGTTCAGAAACTTGATTGATCACGAGAAAATCACAGTTCCAACCAGAAAAGACTCACGGACCCTAATTGCATGTTTGGTTTATGTGTCAACATGCAATTACAGAAAAACAAACACAGAACATGCCTTATGTGCCTGTAACTATCACAAGTTGCAAGAATGAATTTTTAATTGTTTAAATTTGTATATAGTGTGGGAGTAATTTAGAACTCCCAAAGGGGGAATTGAAGGAATACAAGTTTATTAAAAGGTTTAATCTAACTTCTAATACTATCATATATAAACTGAGAAAGTTCTGTTTGTTGAAGTTAGCATTTCAGGTTAGGATGGTAAATGATATCAGCTGTGAAACAGTTTCCAGCAAGAGAATCTGGCAAATCCTGTTTTCTCCATTGTAAGTTAAATGAGTCTGATCACTGAGACTTTCTTTAATGGCTCTGGGATGGCTCTTGGAACCAGAGTTCCTGGCCACTATCAGCATTTGAATAGTTATCCTGATTCCATTGGATTGGTAATGCCCTCAGAGTAGGGTGTGTTAGTACTACATTTGCATGCTTTGTTTGAATTTGTCTCCACCTCCAGAAGTCCCTCCTCTTAAAATGCCTATAATATACCATGTAAAGTTACTTTAATTTAGTCGATGTTGGAATGACTGCAGCTACCGACAAGCAATAAAGAACTTCTGCTTGGAAAACTTCCACCGTCTCCTGGTCTGAGCTTCTAACTTTTCTACAAAGAAAAAGTTCACAACACCCTTATCCCTCAACAGAAGCCTGCACACCTTTCAGGTTTTGGAAATAATCCTGTAACTTCAAAGGGACCTATTCATGATGTAATCAGCTATTCTCCTGACATGCTACCTCTTTTAGACTTTGTATACAAAAGCATCGAACCAGCGACAGTAACTGGCGCTGTTGCTTAGTTGGTCAAAGCGCCTGTCTAGTAAACAGGAGATCATGGATTCGAATCCCAGCAGTGCCTATGCCACAGGATGTGGGCACCGCTCACTTAATCTTTTACATATGTAAATCTTTGCATGCTGAACAGTGTGCATCTGCGCAAAATGAGGAAATCTAAGAAGTGATGTGCATCCAATAGCGTCTTAAAGCTTGTCTTTTGTGGCTCTGTGGCGCAATGGATAGCGCATTGGACTTCTAGATTGTGAATGGAGGTATTCAAAGGTTGTGGGTTCGAGTCCCACCAGAGTCGTGCATACCCTCTATTGCTCAGATGTCTTTGTGTTGGACAGGCATATGCTTAAAACTTGAATCCACACTACTTCAGAAGCATACCCTTCACGTTCTGCTTATTTCCCTTATTGGACACACCCAACTCAGATCACAGAGTACTCTACTAATTAATTTAAGTCACCTATTTAAATAAGAATAGGTTGAAATCCACTGGCCTAGGCCAAAATCTGCAACAACCTATTGTTGGCCACCTACCTAGAAAAAAAGAAGAAAAAAAAACACGCTTTCCATTTCTCCAAGCTGAAACAGCATTTAGATGTATCGTAACTGGAGGTTCCCGAAACATTTGAGACACGAGTACTGAGAGTTTCGATCCAGAAATAAATGGCTTGAGATATTCCCTTGTACCTCAACAGAAGCCTGCACACCTTTCAGGTTTTGGAAATAATCCTGTAACTTCAAAGGGACCTATTCATGATGTAATCAGCTATTCTCCTGACATGCTACCTCTTTTAGACTTTGTATACAAAACCATCGAACCAGTGGCAGTAACTGGCGCTGTGGCTTAGTTGGTTAAAGCGCCTGTCTAGTAAACAGGAGATCCGGGGTTCGAATCCCAGCAGTGTCTTATCTGTGGCTTCTAAGAGTAGTCATTCAATCATCTCTGATGTGAAAGACAATCTGGTCTTTTCGGTTGCAAATGAAGGTTTTAAAAAGTGTGCCGTTTTTTGGGTCCCACCAGAGTCACGAATGGTGTCCCTTTGCACAGACGTCTTTACCAGACTGACATTTGCTTAAAGCTGGGGTTTTCCAACTTTTTCAGAAGCCTACGCAGCACATTTTTCTTCTTTTCCTTATTGAGCACACCCAAGTCAGATCGTCCAGTACGTTACTTATCAATCAATTATTTGATTCACCTGTATTAAATGAGAGAGATAATAAAAAAAAATATATATATGTGGTGCAGATGCGCTTCAAGAATGGTTTGCAAGCTCCTGGCTTAGGCCTGAAATCTGCTACTACCGATTGATATGGTCAAGCCTATGGATATTTGTACAAACAAAGTCTTTACATATATGAAGAATAATACATGGATATCTTTCTGGATTTTGCCCTTTCATATCAGAAGAAGGCTCAGGAAACATTTTAGGCATTACTATCGAGAGTGTAGAGCCAAAATTAAATGAGTTCAGACATTCCCTTGAGGCGTGAAAGGCCCTCGTGTTTTGGAAACAATCCTCTTACCTCTAAGGGACCTCTTTCATGACGTGATCAGCTGTTTTCCTGATGTGCTACCTCTTTTAGACTTGTTTTACCAACAAATTTCACTGATCTGTGGCTTAGCTGGTCAAAGCGCCTGTCTCGTAAACAGGAGATCCTGGGTTCAAATCCCAGCAGTGCCTTTGGCACAGGATATGGGAGTGCTTAACCTTTTCACATATGAAAGTCTTTGCATGACGAACTGTGTTTACCTGCACAAAACTGGAAAAACTAAGAAGTGCTGCGCATGCAATACTTCCCTGAAGTGTGTCATTTTATGGTACAATGGATAGAACTTTGGACTTCTGGGATGCGAATGGAGAAATTCCCTGGTTGTGGTTTTGAGTCCCACCAGAATAGTCAGTGGCCTCTTTTGCTCTGATGTCTCTGTGAGTCAGACATATGTTTAAAACTGGGGTCCACAAACTACTTCAGAAGCCTACCCTTCACATTCTGCTCATCTCCCTTATTGGACACACCCACGTCAGATCATAGAGTACTCTACTAAGTAGCTCAATTAACCCTTTTGAAATAAGGTAAATAACGAAAATGTATAGCGTCTGGGAGGTTTCGAGAATGTTTTGAAAACCACTGGCTTAGGCCAGAATCTGCTACTTCCTATTGTTGAGATCCAGCCTCTGGATGTATTCAAAACAGTCTTTACAAATATGAATATATAATATCATGAAAATCTTTCTGGATTTTGTCTTTCAGATCAGCTGAAAGCATAGCAGAGATTGCTTTCCATTTCTCCCAGCTGAGACAGAATTTAGATGTATTGTAACTGGAGGTTCCAAAAACATTTCAGACACAAGTATTGAGAGTTTCAGATATTCCCTCTTTCTTCAACAGAGCCCTGCATGCCCCTCGGGTTTTGGAAATAATCCCCTAACCTCTTTCATGATGTAATCAGCTATTTTCCTGACCTGCTACCTCTTTTAGACTTTTTATGCCAACACATTGTAGAGAGTTCAGCAAGTGGCGCTGTGGCTTAGTTGGTCAAAGCGCCTGTCTTGTAAACAGGAGATCCTGGTTTCGAATCCCAGCAGTGCCTATGCCACAGGATGTGGGCACCACTCACTTAATCTTTTACATATGTAAATCTTTGCATGCTGAACAGTGTGCATCTGCACAAAATGAGGAAATCTAAGAAGTGATGTGCATGCAATAGCGTCTTAAAGTTCGTCTTTTGTGGCTCTGTGGCGCAATGGATAGCGCATTGGACTTCTAGATTGTGAATGGAGATATTCAAAGGTTGTGGGTTCGAGTCCCACCAGATTCGTGCATACCCTCTATTGCTCAGATGTTTTGGAAACAATCCTCTTACCTCTAAGGGACCTCGTTCATGACGTGATCAGCTGTTTTCCTGATGTGGTACCTCTTTTAGACTTGTTTTACCAACAAAATTCACAGTATCTGGCGCTGTGGCTTAGCTGGTCAAAGCGCCTGTCTTGTAAACAGGATATCCTGGGTTCAAATCCCAGCAGTGCCTTTGGAACAGGATATGGGAGTGCTTAACCTTTTCACATATGAAAGTCTTTGCATGACGAACTGTGTTTACCTGCACAAAACTGGAAAAACTAAGAAGTGCTGCGCATGCAACACTTCCCTGAAGTGTGTCATTTTATGGTACAATGGATAGAACTTTGGACTTCTAGGATGCGAATGGAGAAATTCCCTGGTTGTGAGTCCCACCAGAATAGTCAGTGGCCTCTTTTGCTCTGATGTCTCTGTGAGTAAGACATATGCTTAAAACTTGAATCCACAAACTACTTCAGAAGCATACCCTTCACGTTCTGCTTATTTCCCTTATTGGACACACCCAACTCAGATCACAGAGTACTCTACTAATTAGCTTAAGTCACCTATTTAAATAAGAATAGGTTGAAATCCACTGGCCTAGGCCAACAACCTATTGTTGGCCACCTACCTAGAAAAAAAGAAGAAAAAAAACACGCTTTCCATTTCTCCAAGCTGAAACAGCATTTAGATGTATCGTAACTGGAGGTTCCCGAAACATTTGAGACACGAGTACTGAGAGTTTCGATCCAGAAATAAATGGCTTGAGATATTCCCTTGTCCCTCAACAGAAGCCTGCACACCTTTCAGGTTTTGGAAATAATCCTGTAACTTCAAAGGGACCTATTCATGATGTAATCAGCTATTCTCTTCTTTTAGACTTTGTATACAAAAGCATCGAACCAGTGACAGTAACTGGCGCTGTGGCTTAGTTGGTCAAAGCGCCTGTCTAGTAAACAGGAGATCCTGGGTTCGAATCCCAGCAGTGGCTATTCCACAGGATGTGGGCACCGCTCACTTAATCTTTTACATATGTAAATCTTTGCATGCTGAACAGTGTGCATCTGCACAAAATGTGGAAATCTAAGAAGTGATGTGCATGCAATAGCGTCTTAAAGCTTGTCATTTGTGGCTCTGTGGCGCAATGGATAGCGCATTGGACTTCTAGATTGTGAATGGAGATATTCAAAGGTTGTGGGTTTGTCATATGGGTAATTAATAAATAAAAACGTATCGATACAAGGCCCCCACTCCAGAGCATTTTTTCACACACCGGCTTGTCTTGTTGATGTCTTGTGGATGCCATACCACCTTTGGAAGGTCAGGCTGTGCTGTCCTGTGTGTGGAGAATCAGGGTGTTCTGGTTAACCTCCACCAGCTGCATGGATGTTCCCCCCATCACCAAGCTGTTGCCCAGTACAAGCTGCCTTATCCTGCGATAGTCTTGCAGGATCAGAGACAACCTTGACAGGGCTCCCTTGCCTTTTCTTTTGGGGCTTGGGTTTACAGTGCAAAGTCTGATGAAGATGGTCTCCAGCAGACGGCAACAGTCAGGCCACTGAGCAGGTGCGCTGCTTGCACCCAGCACACATCTGTTGGTGCTCTCTACACCAGGGTGAGTGGGCTTCTTCGGGACCTTGAAGCGTCCACTCAGCAGTCTCTTTCGGCATCGACTGTCATACACCACCCGTTCCTTGTCCCGGTCATCCAGGTTCTGCCAAAGAGCAATTATGGTGTTGGCTTCCTGGTTGGTCAGGCTGAGGGCTGTGTGGTCCCGGAGATCCACCAGATATTCTGCCAGCTGGTCCACATGTTGATAACCCGGGATATTTTGGTAGTCAACAGCCTATTAAAAAACACAAACATGCAATACAATTATTACATTACATCTGTCTAATGCATAATTCCATAACTGATTGTGTTATTTTCCTGTTTATCACCGTAAAGCACTGTATAGTACAAAGCAGAGAGAGCGCCATTCTTGACATTTTACAAAGCACCAAATAAATAAAGATGACTTGACTTGATGTGTATTTGCAGCTTACAAATGAATTTAGGCTGTACTTTTAAATGTAAAATATGTGGAAAGTCTGGATTTAAAGCACTGGATGTTAATTCATCATAATTATTCTAGTTAATTTGAAAGACATACAAAGGAGTAGTATTTACCGTCTCTTCTTCATCATCATCCTGACCAGCATCCTCTGGCTCTGAGGGGAGAGTTGAAACAGATATTTCAGAGGGAACAGGTGTGACAGCAGTCCCTGAGGGTCCAGGTGATGAAGGAGACTGTGTGAGGACAAGTTTGGGGTCAGGGACCAGTGAAGGGGATGTGGAGCCCAGTACAGGTGTGGCACTGCTGGTGACCAGGGTGGAAGAACCCAGTGTCAGTGTGGAAGAGGGTGGTGACAGAACAGCCTCCGGATCTGCTATTGTGTGATCCTCGCTGATGTCACAGAAGCCCTCATCTTCATCTCGCTCCTCCACACTGAGGTCCTCAATGAGCTCTGCTGTCTGCTCAGAGTCAGGATTCATGTCCTGCAGTGCCTGACCAGTCTGCTGGAACAGATACTGCACTCCAATGAGCTCACCTGAAATAAAAACAATAAACAAACGGAAATTAAATAGAAGGTTGTGTATCATATTTGATACAATAGGCTTTTGTAGTAGCTCATATAGTGTGAGAATATAGAGCTCATCGTCAAGGAGAAAAAAAACAAAACAGTTTTATTAAGAGGCCAAATACGTTTAATTATGGGGGCAAAACATGAAATGAAATGCAATACAATGATGATTGAGAGAAAAGTCTGATGATCATTTTGATATTTACATGTAACATGATTTTCTAATCAAGTGAACCCAAGCTGCTTCAGTCTAGTAACTAGTCATTAAATATTACTAACAATATAAAAGTTATTCTTACAATTACTTTATAAAATCAGTAAAGGTTTTACAATGAAAAGAAACGTGAAGCACGAGCTGAAGGTGGACACTTTTACAATTATACTAATTGAGATATATATATATAAAATAAAACTTATATATATAAAATAAAACATATAAAACTTTTATTGTGGACAGTCCAGATGTCTGCTGTAGTTGAAATGTACTTGAGTTCCTCAAATGACTTTTTGAGCTCTATATTCATATTTTCATATTCACTGTCTATGAATTTAGCAAAAGTGTTTCGGCATGGGGCAACCCCCCTTCCTCCTCCTCGTATTGGTATTTTAGCAAGGATAGGTCTGAATGACTCAGACTCCACAGTGGACAGGGGTAGCATGTTTTCAACAACATACCTCGCAATCAATGTGTTCAGCTCTGCCTTGGTCATCACCTGTTGCTGACCCGAAAAATCGAGTGTTGCTTGCTTTAACAGAGTCTCCTTCGCTGCTGGAGCTCAAGTTGGCAGCAGCAACAAGTGTCGTGTTAGCATGTGTTAATGTGAGGTGCTTCATAAGATTCGAGTTGCTTGAGGCAGACGTGGATAAAGTCTTTTTTCCTGGGCATAGTGTGCATGTTACATAAACATTCTTGCGTTTCATTTCAATGAGCGAGAAGTAGTGCCGGTACTTCCAGTTCGAGAACGCTACCTTTGAATTTCCCTGGCTCATCATCGCCATTGTCGCTGTCTTGTGTTTAATGGTAGTCAGAGCATGCAGTGAGACAGCGCGTGAGTAGCGCATCGGCCCACCCAGCCAATCATCATCGCATTTGCAACGGTGTCATCATCCCCCCACCCCTGCTCTCTCCAGGCAGCTGATGTGCATCACACACTGACATCTCGCGCTTCATTCAACCAAATTGTAGTAACGCGCCACTTTACATTCTCAGTAACGATAACGGCGTTGCAAAAATGGGAAAAATAATTAATTAGCTTACCCCGTTACTGAAAAAATAACGCTGTTAGTAACGCCGTTATACTTAAACGCCGTTACTCCCAACACTGGGTATCACATTGCGGTCTTTCGTCGGGTACTCATGATTTTTTATGTGTATTGTAGCAGAACGTATTTCTACAGAATCTGAGACGATCTGGACATTGTCTATACTTTGTAGTATGTATCCGACACTCGGACGTATTGCATATATTACATACATATTTGCATTTGTGTGTCCTCATATCGTTGTGTCCCTTATGGCAGTATTGGCAGACGTAGCTACACCCTATAAAACCTTTCAAATTTTTAATAGATGGTAATGCCCCTCGTGATTATACAGGTTCACAGTCTTTGGATGAATTTCATCTGTGTTTTTGTACACTTGTAGATTCCCTGAGCTGTCTCGGTGAAATACCAAGATTTTTAGATCATATTTCTTTTCGAAAACAATCAAATTGTGAAATCCTATTTTTTCATGCGGTGTGAAAACACAGCTCGTATGGATTTCGTATGCAGGTCTTTGTATTTGCTGATCTGTAAACGACGGATTAAGAAAATAGGCTAGACAAAAACTCAAACACATACTGTTTTCGAAATTATTAGGACTGCATAAATGCATTTTATTCATCTCTATAGATTCACTGATCGCAAGGGTTGTAATTCTTCTTCTCCTATGACTCCCTCCAGGCTTGTCCATAACTACAGAAATCTGTAATGATAGTGTCGCGTCTGTGCTTACAGCACCGTTACTCTGTGTCGCTTGTTCAATCTGTTCGATAAATAATGTAGGATTTTGATTGTTCTCAGGTGTTAAAACTGTATTTATGGACGTGGATAAACTATCGCCAGATAAAGCTATGTTTATATAGCCTGTTTCGCCAGCCATCAATTGAGAAAAATCTACAATCTCATTTAAAATATAATGCAGATGTATATTATAAGTAGCTAAATCATTTGTGTCTATTTCACGGAGATTAAGTGTCCTATTAATTTCTACCCCATTGAAATGCGGTCTTGGTATTATTGTGAACTGTCCTACACAGCCTCCCTCAGTCGCGAGGTTACGTATTTCTGACTGACTCAGCCCCATTTCTGGAAGCTGTGGATCATAGCTCGTTTGAGGTGAATCACCTGTACCGATCTGTACGTTTTCATTATCATTAGGCACAGGTGTTTCTAACCATCTTTGCTGTTCGTCTATAATATTTTGCAATCGTTCGGTAGTGGTTAGTTCGCTTGTGTTTAGCATTTGTAGCTGATTGCTTATTAATTGTCGTAATTGATTATTAATCTGCTGTCTTGATCGCGCGTGTTCTACGTCTTCAGAATCTGAGTCGGTTCGAGCTCTTTTACAAAGCATTTTGGTATGTTTTATTTATTTAAAATCGTGTAAAACAAGCACATATGTGCTACTACCATACATAAACAATATTGTCAATTAATGTGTACGATTAACAAAGTGTAACAGAAATAGAATAACAATTCAACAACAATACTAAGCCACCTACACATGTCTGTATCACTAATAAAGATCACATAAAATAATAACAAACAAATGAAATTTAAAAATAATAACCAAATGAATTTAAAAATAATTACCAAATGAATTTAAAAATAATAACCCTCAAATGAGTTTTAAAAAGAAATTAAAAAGTAACATTCAAAAAAAAAAAAAAAAAAAAAGGTATGCATCCTTATCTTCTCATAAACGCGTCATGTAATTCCCTCAACATTCTCTGAACAACATGTAGTCGTTCAGAAATTAGAGACATGGCCACCGTCACCAATTGTTGATCAGACCTTACCTGATCGACTTCTTGTTGTACGCTTAAGAGCTCGTTACGCAATTGTCTGTTTTCATCTAATGCTTGTTCGTGACAGTTTCCGAAAAAACTCCACGACGCTTCTCAAGTCTGCAGTGTGTTGGTTTTGGCGATCAGCAATCGTACGTAGAAGTCCGACTATTGGCGATTGTGAATCAAACAGCAGTCCTTCGGTTTGCTGATACGATTGGGCTGGGACACAACATCTAAAATTCGTAGGAAATTCCGGTTGGCGCTGAGAAATTTTTCATAGCGCAACCTCTGAAAATCCCTCTCGCTGAATAACGGTCTAAAGGCACCCGCAGATTCTCCGGAGTCACTGTTGTCGGATGAATTCTGTTCAGGCTCAATTATATCCAACACTGCCGCTTGGGATTCAAGGAATATATTCAATTCTCTTTCATCATGATATTGTACTAGAAGAAAACATAACAATAATTATTATATGTATTATTTATTACATATGATAAGACACAAAATGTATAGTAGCCTATCTTACCACTATCTTCCGATGAGCTTTCGTATGAGTCGTGAGACACGGCTAAATCCGTGTCTCGTTTCTTGTATGGTCCTCCGACTTCGGGGTCTTGGTAATTCGTCGTCGGTGTACATTCATCAATGGAGTTTTGTTCTGGAGAAATAATATTTATTTTTATTATTTTAAATATTCAATGAATAAAAATAATGATGATTGTCATGTTACCCACCGTCGTTTGGACATCCTAATTGCGAGCCACTGTCTGAATCATATTCTCCATAAACATCACGAAGACGCTTTATTCCTCTCCCAGAGGTAGGACGATGTACACGCTCGTTATAATGTCCGCTCCAGTAGCTGCATGAAGGCCTCTGATACGAGTCGCTTATGTCAGATGCGTTCACTTCAACCTCTGGCGATCTGTTTGGCTGTTCACAAACAGGCACTTCAGGACAAATAAACAAATATATATATATATATATATATATATATATATATATATGTTACTGATACTAACAATTTCAGTAAAATGTATTAAACAATTTGAATGTTTTATAAAAAACTCACAATGAGGATCCAGAATTTCTGCTAAATCGCCATTATAATATAAATCCGGGAGTGATTCCTCTGTTCATGTTAATAAAAGAGAGAATAAAAATGTAATATTCTAACACGTATTTTAACTATAATACTTTTTGTTAAAATGAGAAATGGTGCTACCAACATACCGTGGTGATCTCCTGACATGTTTCGCGTAGAGCCAAGATTCGGTTGACTGTTCTGGTCGAAGTGAAGAGTTTGAATGAAATAGCCGTTCATAATTTAAAGATTGCATCTCCCGATTTCAAAAACAACTTTTTTTCCCGCACATTTTTTTTTCAAAGAACATCTTTCAACTCTGCATGTGGTAGGGATTCTGATATTTGATTTTACAACTAGAAAAGCATATGGCGACTGTCTTGCACATACACCCCGATCTCATCAGATAACCTCAGCAATAAAATAATTCTCGACATCTTACGAAAATAACACTAGCAGGAGGGCACAGCACGGGTCAAACACCAGGGGTCAGACATTGTGACGACGTGTATGCGTGTGCGTGTCTGTGTGTGTGTGTGTGTGCATGCGTGCGTGCGTGCGTGTGTGCGTGTGTGTGGGAACTCTGTGTTCTATTCCCCTCGATCCATGTGTGGAGATGTGTGTGTGTGGGAACTCTGTGTTCTATCTCCCACGCTCCAGGTGCGGAGGTGTGTCGTGGAAGGAGTCAGCGTGTGACGCACCGTACCACTCCCGTTCAGCCATTTCTGGTCGGAGTGCGCAAGTGTTTCACAGCGTTTCTCACAAAACCTTTTATAATGTCTTTGTTCTTCTTCTTTCAGCAAAACTGAGTTTTGTAAAAACGTAAGACCTTTTTTAACTTTATACAACGTTTTTAATACCTTTAAACACTAGTTAATTGTAAAAGTACAACTTTTCTTCAAACGTATGTTAGAAAATAAAACTATTTGCATGATATAATTTTAATTCTAGAACATGTATGCAACTCATGCTTTTAAAATGTATGTGCTTTACGATACATATTGTTTTAATGTATTTTTATATGTGATTGTGAAAAGTACAACTTCAAATGTAAATGTGAAAGACCTCTTTTAAAATAAAACACACTGATCTCACCTTTGACTATGGCTTTTATTATACATTTTCTTTAAAAAGATTAAAATATTGTTTTTAATGTTTTTTAATCATTTTGAACATTTTTTACATTGAGCCCTATTGATCGTGGGTGATTTTCCACGCTTAATCTGTTCAGACCAATATGGGAAGGAAGGGGAGGAGTTAGCGTGGGGAGAAATTCCATGCACAGGTGTACAGGCCGGAAGTGGGAGGGAGGGAGGGGAGGGCTGAGTATCTCGGGGGATTCCCACGGTAACGTGACCAATCCGGAAGGGGCGTGGTCAAGCGTGGGAAATTCCCACGGTGTCATAGACGGGGAGGGGCAGGGCTTTATGGGGGGCAATAAAACTGTCAGTTTGACGAAAGCCGCCCTTATACCTCTCTCTTGCGGACCTTTCGAGTGTAAAGCTAACTTGATAACCACTACACTACGGAAACTTGATTCAGACTTCAGTTCCACCTCTTCTAGGGTACGCTTGTTCAAAAGCTACTGAAACTATAGACTGCCCAGTGTTTTTAACATGGCAAAACGCTGCTAATTTTTTTTGGCAGACTAAACATTTTTTATTACTGTACAGGAAACCTCAATGGTCATTTGTTTTATTTTTGTCCTTTTCTAAAGAGATTAAACCACAAACATCCCTGCAAGTGCACTGACCTGCTCAACAGAAAATCGCATACGAAATTTTTACAAAAACCACCCACAGTTTCCGCCCAGTTTCGAACTGGGGACCTTTCGCGCGGGAGCCGAAAATGGTTAAGCTTAACTTCCCTTAACTTTTCCCATTCATTCTCTATGGTAGTGCTTAACATTACGGATGCAATATACCTTTGGCCACACGTAGACTTCCTGGCGCTGTTTCGTTTTTCCCTGGCGGGGAGTTTAAAAAGCATAGTGTCATCTGTCAGTCATTCGCAGTGGAGGAGGGGAGACCCGTTTTACGAACGGAGAGATATTTGTTTACCGACTTGTCAGCAAACTTGTTTTGTTTTGTTGCTGTCTAAACTACCTGCAGACAGATTTTCCCTCAGGTGACCGCATATACATTATTATTCAAATATTTTATCATTTAAATTGCATGTATATTGTCATGTAATCGTATTTTTATCGTGTTGAATGGATTGTGACGATAAGAAACAGTAAACTCCTCGTTGTGAATACAGCTGTTGTTTTATAAGAGTATCTTTGTTTGTAAAGTCGAATGTTTCATCATAATCTCTTACTATGCTTAAAATATATGTTAACAGTGCAGTAAGATGTAATGTGCAGTAGTATGGAGGACCAAACCTGCAATTAAAAATGAATGAATAAATAAATGAATAAATAGATAGATAAATAAATGTGATAATAGGAAAATAAATAAAGGAATAAACGACTTGATAAAATAAATATGATTCATTTTAATCAAATGTATTTTTGTATATTTTTCCCCTAATTTATAATTTTTTGCTTTTATATTTTAATGTATTTGTATTATTTTTAATTGTATTTATTTATTATTTTATTTATTTGTTTGTTCCATTTATTCGCATATTTATTTATGCATTCATTTTTTTGATGTGCATGATAATTAGGTTGGTTGGTCTTGCTTACCAAATATAAATATTAATTAACAAATAAATAAAAGCAGAAAATAAATTGAGGGAAATAATACAAAAATTAGTTTGATAAAGAATAAATCATATTTATTTTATCAAGTCGTTTATTCCTTTATTTTTTTTCCTATTATCAAATTTATATTTTTATTTGTTTACATGTTTATTTATTATTTTTTAATTTCTGCGGGTTTGGTCCTCCTATAATGTAATTAATATCAGACACACACATATATTACTTTTAAATTACAAACAAATATATATACAGGTCCTTCTCAAAAAATTAGCATATTGTGATAAAGTTCATTATTTTCCATAATGTAATGATAAAAATTTAACTTTCATATATTTTAGATTCATTTCACACCAACTGAAATATTTCAGGTGTTTTATTGTTTTAATACTGATGATTTTGGCATACAGCTCATGAAAACCCAAAATTCCTGTCTCAAAAAATTAGCATATTTCATCCGACCAATAAAAGAAGTGTTTTTAATACAAAAAAAAAAGTCAACCTTCATGTAATTATGTTCAGTTATGCACTCAATAGTCAATACTTGGTCGGGAATCCTTTTGCAGAAATGACTGCTTCAATGCGGCGTGGCATGGAGGCAATCAGCCTGTGGCACTGCTGAGGTGTTATGGAGGCCCAGGATGCTTCGATAGCGGCCTTAAGCTCATCCAGAGTGTCGGGTCTTGCGTCTCTCAACTTTCTCTTCACAATATCCCACAGATTCTCTATGGGGTTCAGGTCAGGAGAGTTGGCAGGCCAATTGAGCACAGTAATACCATGGTCAGTAAACCATTTACCAGTGGTTTTGGCACTGTGAGCAGGTGCCAGGTCGTGCTGAAAAATGAAATCTTCATCTCCATAAAGCTTTTCAGCAGATGGAAGCATGAAGAGCTCCAAAATCTCCTGATAGCTAGCGGCATTGACCCTGCCCTTGATAAAACACAGTGGACCAACACCAGCAGTTGACATGGCACCCCAGACCATCACTGACTGTGGGTACTTGACACTGGACTTCAGGCATTTTGGCATTTCCTTCTCCCCAGTCTTCCTCCAGACTCTGGCACCTTGATTTCCGAATGACATGCAAAACTGAGAAACAGTCCAGTGCTGCTTCTCTGTAGCCCAGGTCAGGCGCTTCTGCCGCTGTTTCTGGTTCAAAAGTGGCTTGACCTGGGGAATGCGTCACCTGTATCCCATTTCCTGCACACGCCTGTGCACGGTGGCTCTGGATGTTTCTACTCCAGACTCAGTCCACTGCTTCCGCAGGTCCCCCAAGGTCTGGAATCGGTCCTTCTCCACAAACTTCCTCAGGGTCCGGTCACCTCTTCTCGTTGGGCAGCGTTTTTTTGCCACACTTTTTCCTTCCCACAGACTTCCCACTGAGGTGCCTTGATACAGCACTCTGGGAACAGCCTATTTGTTCAGAAATTTATTTCTGTCTTACCCTTTTGCTTGAGGGTGTCAATGATGGCCTTCTGGACAGCAGTCAGGTCGGCAGTCTTACCCATGATTGCGGTTTTGAGTAATGAAACAGGCTGGGAGTTTTTAAAAGCCTCAAGAATCTTTTGCAGGTGTTTAGAGTTAATTAGTTGATTCAGATGATTAGGTTAATAGCTTGTTTAGAGACCCTTTTCATGATATGCTAATTTTTTGAGACAGGAATTTGGGGTTTTCATGAGCTGTATGCCAAAATCATCAGTATTAAAACAATAAAAGACCTGAAATATTTCAGTTGGTGTGCAATGAATCTAAAATATATGAAAGTTGAATTTTTATCATTACATTATGGAAAATAATGAACTTTATCACAATATGCTAATTTTTTGAGAAGGACCTGTATGTGTACAATTTAATGGTATAATTTAACATTTTTAATTAGTTAACTTGTTAACTTTTTATACATACATATATACATTTTTAAAGCAATTTAAATAATGAATATTAAATAATGCAAATTTAATAAACAGTACGTGCTCTAAGGCTGCATTTATTCAGTTAAGAAACAGTAATATTATGGAATATTATAGCATTGTAAAATAACTCTTTTATGTATATCACTGATGCTTTAGTATTAACTGTCTTATTTCATTTTGTTACTGTAAGTATTTAAATGCTTATGCTGAGACACCAATGAATACATTCTGATTTCAGAACAGCATCATGAAGAAAACAGTGTTCTTCCCAGGGAAAGTCAAAGTGTCTTTCAGGAAAGGCCCATCAGGCCATTTACGCCGGGACCCATCAGAAGAGGCAAAAAGAATTAAAGACAACCCTTCACTGCAGGACAAGTCAACACCTCAAAGAGAAGATCTGGTCAAGTTGAACGCCCGTTCTCTTGTGTTACATAGAGGAGGGGATGTCTCTGACAAGCAAGAGGTGTTGGGAGAATGCATTCTTCAGTTCGGCAAGTACAAGGGCAAGTCTTTCAAGTGGTTAATAGAGAATGATGTCAGCTATGCTTTGTACCTGTCCGATAAGGTTGAGGAAGAAGAACAGGCTGGGCAGTTCAACCCAGAGGGTCCATGCAAGGATAGCCTAATTTCCTTTCTTGAGTATTCAAGAAGCTTCAAGGAAATTGAAGATCTTAAACAGTATCTGTCTCAAAGGCCAGATCCAGTGCCAGTTTTGACAGAGGATGACAATACTGTTGGATTTGGATCCAGAGCACAAGACACTTGGAGGAAGATTTGGGATACCAGGGCAGACGGATATGCTTTCTTTATAATGAGGCAGAAGTGTGTGCCAGGCAGCAAAATGTACAATTTGCAGCAGTATCTTTTAAAACAGCAGCAAAAACAGATGACCAAAAACACTTCTCCGATGCCCTCACCATCAGCTTCCGCTGCAAGACCACCTGTTCCTTGCATTACTGACTCTGATCAGCCTGGTGAGTTAATAAAATTCATGCAAATTTGCTTATATTTATTCTTAAAGCCTGCCTACCTACTGATGCATTTGTTATATTTTATAGTAATGGAGGAGGATGAAGAACTGGAGAGGATGATGCTGAGTATTTCTCCAACAAAATATCTCATACAGCTGAGTAAGTAAATCAAGTATTGTGTCATGTGTGTTATATATACCCATGTCAAATTCTTATAAAATTGGTATAAAATTGTACATACTGGAGAGAAAACGCTCAAATTATAATGCTTAATTTTTAGTTTCATCTGCAGCCACAGGATCCACAGTCTTATCTACAACAGGTTACTTTACACATCAGTTTTGGAGGCTTATTTGGTTACATACAGACTTATCCTCCATTTCTGATTTTTAATTATCTTATTTGTTGTTTTGGCACTGTTCTTGCCTGTTCTAAAAAACATGTTCTTTTGTTCTAACTACTGTTAAGGTTTGAATATACCAGTGGTGAGGGTGAGTGCACTTCATGAATTGTATGCATGCTATTTAAACTGTTTTTATTTGTTGTGAAAAAGTGGACTGTTTACTTACAGACATTTGAACATTATCAGAATGTGCATTACTAGAATAAATAACAAAATACATAGAATAAAATAATAAATAATGATTAGTCATTTAATGTAGTCAAGACAATCAAATACATATCATGTACATTCAGTGTTTTAATATGTTTTTAATTTCCTCCCTGTGCTTTTCCTTGCAGCTCTGCCGCAGCCTCCATCAACATCAGCTCCTGTGTGTAGGCCTTCTTCACAGGGTGAAGGCTTTATACCACCTCAAGCAGCACAATCAGCACCTACAGCTCCTGCAGCAATGCCGTCTGCACTGACTGAAACCCCTGTTCCCAGCTACTTGAACAAAAACAGTAAAGACAGTTAAATTGCATTAAAACGCATTAAATGTGTTATACACGCATATATATATATATATATATATGTATATATATATATATATATATATATAAATATATAAATATATATATATATACTTATATAAGCCCTGCGGATCGCTAAAGCTGCTTCCAAATCATCAGTTCTCATTCTCCTAGACCTGTCTGCTGCCTTCGACACTGTGAATCATCAGATCCTTCTGTCCACCCTCTCATCACTGGGCATCACTGGAACTTCCCTCTACTGGTTTGAGCCCTATCTCACAGGTAGGTCATTCAGGGTCGCATGGAGAGGCGAGATATCCAAAGCACATCGACTGACCACAGGGGTTCCCCAGGGGTCAGTCCTTGGACCCCTCCTCTTCTCCATTTACACCACATCACTGGGACCCATCATACAGGCACATGGTTTCTCTTACCACTGCTATGCTGATGACACCCAGCTCTACCTCTCATTTCAACCAGACGATCCCACAGTAGCTGCACGTATCTCTAGCTGTCTGGCGGACATCTCGGCATGGATGAAGGAACATCACCTGCAGCTCAATGTGGCAAAGACTGAGCTTCTCGTCCTCCTTGCCAATCCGTCTCTACGGCACGACTTCACTTTCCAGCTAGACTCATCCTCAATCACCCCATCAAGGTCAGTCAGAAATCTTGGAGTAATCTTTGATGACCAGCTAACCTACACAGACCACATTTCAAAGACAGCTCGATCATGCAGGTTTGCAATGCACAACATCAGGAAGATCAGGCCTTTCCTAACTGAGCATGCAACACAACTTCTTGTCCAGGCCCTGGTTATTTCTAGGCTTGATTACTGCAATGCTCTTCTAGCTGGTCTTCCATCATGTGCAACTAAACCCTTACAAATGATCCAGAATGCTGCTGCTCGTCTTGTCTTCAACGAGCCCAAAAGAGCCCACGTCACTCCGCTGTTCATCTCCCTGCATTGGCTACCACTCGCTGCTCGAATCAAGTTCAAGGCGCTGACACTTGCTTACAGATTGTCCACCGGCTCAGCTCCCTCCTACTTTCACTCGCTCCTACGGGTCTACATCCCTACCAGAAGCCTACGATCGGCCAAGGAGCGACGGCTCGTGGTGCCTTCACAGCGAGGCACAAAATCACTGTCCAGAACATTCTCATTCACGGTTCCATGCTGGTGGAATGACCTACCCACCCTCGTCCGGAATGCAGAATCACTGACAGCATTCAAAAGACAACTGAAAACTCATCTCTTCCGTGAGCACTTAACATAGGAAAAAAAAAAAAAACTTTTTCTTGAAATCTT
Organism: Siphateles boraxobius; assembly: GCF_051911475.1. Taxonomy (NCBI): domain Eukaryota; kingdom Metazoa; phylum Chordata; class Actinopteri; order Cypriniformes; family Leuciscidae; genus Siphateles; species Siphateles boraxobius. Next base: position 1,882,292 of record NW_027509153.1, read on the forward strand.
CGCTTGTCTGGTTTATGCTACTCTTAGCAATGTTTGAACTTTGTATTCTGAGCACTTCTTGCGTTGTTTTTGCCTCTCCATGATGACTCGCTTGGTTTAATCCTCAAATGTAAGTCGCTTTGGATAAAACCGTCTGCTAAATGACTAAATGTAAATGTAAATATATATATATATGCATTTATTTCCTTTGCTTTGTGTTCCGTGCAGTTCTGCCACAGCCTTAACCACCATCACATGCAGTCTCTAGTTCTCCCAGTCCACCAGATCCTCTGTGTAGACCTTCTTCACAGACTGATGGCTCTGTACCACCTCCTGCAGCACAATCAGCACCTACAGCTCCTGCATCATTGACGTCTGCACAGACGGAAGCACCTGTTACTAGCTACTTGCAAGATATTAGCCACTGGAACTGCTCTCTTCATCAAAGAATTTGGATGAAAACAGAGATGGAGTCCATGGGGCTCTGGCCAGGATCACACCCAGTAAGACACCTAATGAATATGGTCTTGTGGCGCTATCCACCTCAGCCTGAGCTTATAGAGACAAACATGGGCCTTCCGTCACCAAAGTACTTCCAGCTCCATCACTTTTTCATTTGGAAACCTGAGCACAGTATAAATGAAAGGCTTAGAAACAACTACATCCTGCCCTGTCTCTACAGCTGTCCAAATCCTCATGTTGTGTCCTCAGGTGTGGGAAGACCCCGAGTGATCCTTGGCACTAGTGGGCAATATTACATCCTTGCTTCACGTCTGTGCTGTAAGGCATGGAAAAAATACTGGTTCGCTGATAAACCTCAGTGGGTGGACATGCTACCACAGCGATTCAGAAACATCTTGCCAGCCTTCCTCACCCATAAGAAGGCAATCTGTAAAACTGTGATAGATGAACTGAGGCAGTCTGGAAAATCCCCTAATGACATGGCCAACCAGCTGTCTGAGGTGCTTCACCTTAAGTTTGAAAGAGCCCACCTTGCTTACCTTCTCATTGTGCAGAACGTCAGGGATGCTGAAGCAGGGCTGTATGGCCAGAAAACCATCACAGGAGCATTGAGCAAGGATGACACACCTGCTTCGTTTGGGAGTTACGAAGATACTGATGGGTGGCATGGGGTGTCTGTGTCTGCACATTATCTGGTGGAGTGCCTGCTTCAGGAATAACACCGGCAAGAGGCAGCTCTCACTCAGCTCCTTCAAGGAACTTTTGGACAGGTGTTCAGATCAGATCACACACGCAAAGTTGCTAGAAAAGTGACCCTCTCATCTGGCACAATGTCATCCTACGCTGTGATGAACGAGAACTGGATGATCCTGTCCTGGGTGATGCTGCAGTCTGAGAGTGAGCAATCCTTGACTTCAATGTACTGTGGGATGGCCAATCGCTACAGTGCTGCTGGCATATAGGGGTGGTGATGGCGCAGTGGATAATACACATGCCTTTGGTGTGAGAGACCCGGGTTCAAATCCACTGCGAGACACCAATGTGTCCCTGAGCAAGACACTTAACCCCTAGTTGCTCCAGAGGCATGCGACCTCTGAAATATAGCAATTGTAAGTCGCTTTGGATAAAAGCGTCAGATAAATCTTGTTCTATAACCAAGATGGCGCCGCAGATGGCTGCCTCGGTGTGGAGCTCTCCATACCCAAGGCCAAGTACCAGTGGGTGGACAGGTAAGAATAATCACATCTCATCACACATCACATCAAGATGTGTAAGCAAAGGTAATGAATACATTAAAATGTAATTCCCTTTTATTTACTTAGGGACTGCTGTGCTGCTTTCAGAGTGATGGACCCAGGACAGTATGAGCACCAGCAGTGGGAAGCTTGGAGGACCACTGAAGCTACTGTGGCAGAGGTTACATCAGGAAACCTCAAGAATGTAAATGCCGCTTGCCAGAAGTACAATGAGGACATGGTGGTTAAACTAGACTTGTTTAACTGTATGCGGCGATTCACCAGGGAATGTGTTTCGGAGAACCATCCTCTGTATAGCTCGTTCTGCCAGTTCCTCTCTTCTGTCTTCTCTGTAGTAGATCAGAGTGACCTGGAGAAACTGAGGAACGCATACAAGTTCTGTGGAATTGAGCCTGCTAATCCCACAAAGCAGCACATCAGAGCGCACTGCAGGACAAAAGTGCCACATCCTAGAGAGCTGGTCCAAAGAGTGGAAGAAGTACTTCACCATTTCCATCTTGCAAAGGATCCCAACAACATCTTCCTTTTTAAACCCTCGATGCTAAAATTTTGGTGGATTCAGCGTATCCACATCCTTAGAGGCTGCCTGAGTGACCCTGAGGTGGAGGAAGAAATCCTCTACAGACATGGTGGAACGCTACAACTGAATCATGTCAAGGGTGAAGGAGCTGCTGTGGCCATCTGGATCCCTGTCAGAGGTACTTCACAGCAAGAGGGGTTTCATGTCCCCCAGGCTCAGTGGGTAACGTGGTAATCGCGTCTCTCCTGAGCTGTTCCAGGCGCAGGGTATGACTGGTGTCGCACGCTGGAATTATCAGCGGCTGGTGGACCTGAAACAGCCTGGGCTTGTCTTACCTGGAGTGTTTGACCCTGTTTTGATGATGGAGTTAAACAGGGCATCTATAAGAGTGACTGGGCAACCCAAATATCCAGCCTTCCACATCTCCAGCTGGGACACAAGAGAGAGGTTTGGCCTACAATATGTGGAGCCAGGCTGTCGACCTGTGCCTCTTGACTTTGACAAACACAAAAGCAGGAAGACAGACCTAGGGATGCAAGAAGAGTCTTCATCTGGCACTGAGTTCTCATTTCCATCTCAGGTAAGCCTTTAAAGTTCTTTGATAACAGACTTTTTTTAAAAAAACAAATACTTTATAATTTATAAAGTGTAAAGTGTATAAATAGTGTAATATTACACTAATTTTGCTGAATTTCAGAAATGCTTAGAGGATTCCTCTTCTGCTGAGACCCCTCTTGCTGCTGAACCAGAGGCCACCCCCCAGACTTTCATTTTTCAATGTTTTTCTACTCCGAGTGCTGTGACAGTGAAGGAAAAAACATCTGAGGAGTTTCTTTTAGATACAGGTAATTATATTATTCATACAGGCGCCAATGTGTGTAATCTGTTTGCCTAATCTATGCACACAAAACAAATACTTCGTTTAATAATTTTGTGAATCTCTTTTAGAACTGCCAAGCACACCACCACTGCCTTTAGCTGCTTCTCCCTGTGCTGCTCGGACTGGACCCATTAAGACAGGTGGTCGACAGGTGGAACAACAGCATATGCTGCAAAAAAAGCACACTAGATCCTGTTTAGCCTGTGGTCAGCCTAAGTCTCGATACATGGGTGATGGCACCTCAATACATTTCTTTTATCAAGGTGGTGATGTTAAATACTTCTACTGCTCCAAGAAAGTTTTTGACACATATTCAGCAGAGGGCCTGACCAACCCCAGAATGCCCCTTGAAGACTTTGCAGAGACTCCTTTTTTTCAGCGAGAACTGGAGTCCTCGAAGCAGAGAGGGGCAGTAAATAGGAGGGTGATTGAGGAGAGAAGCAAGAGAAAGTCAGTAGTGGAGCATCCTACTGGTCGTCTGTGCAGATTCTGCCACCTGCCACTGAAACAAGCACCCAACAGTCCTCATATTCACACTGGTTTCCCTGGAGTGGCAGGTAAATACATTTACTGTCCTGCTAAAGTGTTTTCCCTTTATCAGGCTCAGGGAATGAGTGCAGACATTTCATGGAAAGACTTTCAGCAGTCTCCATTCTATGAGGCTGAGAAGCAGAGGTGGATTGAGGAAAAGAAAAAATGACTTCACTGACAAATGACATGCCCAGACCTCAAATACTGTTTATAGCACAAAGACATTCCTTGCACAATGTTATGCATATATGTATATACATATTATTGCACTTTTAATGTATATATATATATATATATATATATATATATATATATATATATATTTTTATTTTTTTTTTTTATATTTAATTTATTTCCATTTGTTCATTAAAATAACAAAAGTATTGTATTTTATTGTATTGGATTGTATTTTAGTGTTTTTTTAAGTTCATATATTGACTTGCATTATTTTATCTTGCTCAGATTTGAAAAACACTAAATGTTAAGCACTGGTACTATTATACTCTGTACATAATTGTTTAATTTAAAATACTTTTTTTCTTGTTTTTTCCTGTTCTCCTCAACTTTAGATATTATTATTGCTGTTGTTTAATCTATAATCTATCAATATAATTTATTTCCATTGTTCATTAAAATCAAACAGTTTTGTCCTTGTTTGCATTGTACTTTAGTTTTTTTAAAGTAAATTTTATTGACTTGCATTATGTTATCTTGCTCAGATGTGTAAACACTAAATGTTAATAACTGTTATCATTAAACACTACATAATTATTTGATTTAAAAAATCTTGTTTTTTTCCTATGTTCTCCACAGCTTTATATTTTATTATTATTATTAATGTTATTGTTGTTTACTCTATAAGTATTTAATACATTACCTTTTTTAGTTTTACATAATAATATGTATATTTTTGTACTATAAATAAAACGAGAAACTTACTATTTGGTGTTTACTGGTTATATTTCATATATATATTGGATTTCTGTACATAGTTAAACAAATATAATGTAAATATCTCAATGTAAAATGTAAAGGTCTAAAACATTATCGAAATGTTCTTTACAATTATTCACATTCAAATATTTTCTATATTAAAGAAAACTATACCCTATTATAATGTAAATGTTTATTAAGGTAATTGTACATTTTGTACATCCTACACAATAACAAATCTTACACGTTTCATTCTATTTTGTGCACAAAGTTAGTTTATTATATATAAATCGTACTTAACATGAGTTTCTAATCATTTTTTAATCTAGATACACTTTATGGTGTTTGTGGTCGAGACGGGACTCAAACCTGTAATTTCATGTATTTTTTCAGGCCCGCCTCCCTGGAATTTCCTGCGTTCTTATTGGCTAGCAACGCTCTACACCTACATGCGACTGACCTTCGCGTGTTAGGCGAACGTGATGACCACTACACTACAGAAACCTATTGATAGAGCATGTGCTTTTTAGAAGATGGCTCCTTCCCATAATCTGCTCTGCAAGCAGTGTGACAGTTTGTAAATTCCACAAACAACAGAACAGAGGTTATTCGGCATGGCAATCTGCCTACAGCTCCTTGGTACGATGGCCTTCACCTGTCTCAAAAGTAAGGGTTTTGTTGCGAATTGCAGCATTTATATTTAAAATGCATCCACTTGTTTCCACCCAGTTTTGAACTGAGAACCTTTCGCGTGTAAAGCAAACGTGACAACCACTACACTACGGAAACTTGATTTGTAAGTCAGTCCCACCGCTCCTAGCGTACGCTTGTTCAAAAGCGAGTGAAACTATAGACTGCCCAGTGTTTTTAACATGGCAAAATGCTGCTAATTTTGTTGGCAGACTGAACATTTTATATTACTGTACAGGAAACCCTAATGGTCATTTGTTTTATTTTTGTCCTTTTCTAAGAGATTAAACCACAAACATCCCTGCAAGTGTACTGACCTGCTCAACAGAAAATCGCATACAAAATTTTTGCAAAAAACATTTTTTCAGTTTCGAACTGGGGACTTTTCGCGTGTGAGGCGAATGTGATAACCACTACACTACAAACACATCTTCAGGTTGCAGACATAAATCTTTAGGTGCACGCTTATTAAAAAGCATATAAAGGAAATGAGCGCTGTGTAGGGTATGAGCGCAGAATCATGGAGTCAGCATTCCTTAACACAATAAACACACGTTAACAGGGGTTTCTAAAGCCCCAACCTATGACTCTTCCAATTCTAAATCTTCCGTTAGCGCCAGCCAGTCTGGAGGGTAGATTAGTTTGTGACACCTTTACAGCGTAATGAGTCCCCAAAGAGATCCTCGCGCGATCCTGATTTGTTCGCGAGCCAACATCCAAGAAGACCGTTATCTCCAAACCCCCCCCCCCCCCCAGCGAGGAAGGAATGCCAGATGCGCAAATGGACAACACACACTCACACACACACACACACACACACACACACACACATATATGCATCTATAACATTAAAACCCAGAAATGAGTGATTATGAAATGTATACATGATGTATTCCTGTATGTTTGAAGTTTATACTGTATCCTGTCTATCTAGGACTGTTAGTTATGTAGTTGAACCTTGCGGACTTCTATAAAGGTCTAAGAGTTTATATATATCCTTGTATGCGTAACAAACACGGAGTGATTGGTATTAAACGAAATCGCTCAACTTGCTCGAGCCAAATATATGTAAGAAGTTAATGAAAAATATAGTTTACTATGTTTTCCATCTTTGGAGTGAAAAGAGACCAAAACTAACATCACTGGTGTTCTTAGATAACGGCGTTTACGACCCAAAGGAATGTTCACAGAACTGCCACCCTCTCTGAATTCTAACCAAGGAGGAGAAATGAATCCTGTATTCATATATATACAGTATATGCTATTATATATCCACTTGAGAATTGTATGAACAATGTATCTAAGTTCCCTATTTCATGAGTTGCCTTTTTGTGGTTTGGTCTATGTTTCTCGACAACTCTAATGCGATAATGTTTTAAACTCGGCCAACTAATGTTTAACCAAATCCATTTGTGGCAAGTTTGGTCTTGATAAACTCCAATCTTCATTCCCCATTTGTTAATTGACATTACATTTTGCTAAACTTGTGACGCATTAGTATTATAAGAATTGTGAAGTTTCTGCTCTTAAACACCCTAATTTCGTCGGTTTCAAATGTCTCTCTCTTAGACAAAGAGCAATAAAAACCAAAGTCCCGCCTGTGAAATTCCAACCCTCTAATTGGCCAAGTCAACAGGAAGAGGCCGGATTTCTCCAAGGTGATAAATGACGCTTCCCCCCTCCGCTCGTCTCTCTGTTACTCTGACTGTCAAAAATGTAGGGTCTCGCCTCCGGGCGAGCTCTTCGCCTTTCTTTTATTTGTTTCTAGTTTAGTTTGTGTTTTTATCCTCCTGCACATCTCACTGCACCTCTCACTGGACATCTAACTGCACATCTCACTGCATCTCTCACTGCATATGTCACTGCACATCTCACTGGGCCTGCTCTTCTCCCTGGGCCCCTTGCTCTTACTCTTCCTCGTCCAGACATTACAGTGTTTGTCTTTTTCTGTTTCCAAAAACATCACTCCTCAAAGTCCTCCTTTTAATGTATAAGTGTCAATGTAACAGAAAAAAATAAACCCTGCCACTGAGTCTAAGCCAGACTGGAATCAGCTATGGTTGGCCCAATTTACCCAACATAAATCAGGTGTGTGTCAATTATTCAATTGTTTGTTTATTATCAGCTGAGATATATTGTTTTTGAACTGATATCATTGAAGAAGCCGAGGTTTTTATACTGTATCTAAGGTTTGGAATATTGTTTTTGCTATTGTGGGGTGGTGTGTGTTAACATTTGTAAATACTACAAAAACAATCCATAATTTTGTTGGGAGGTATAGCTTTTCTGTTAAGAAAATGTAAGCATTGTGGAAATGTGTTCACTGACTGCATATTGTGTGAAAACTGTATAGTATTGCTCTTAATTCATTATGATAAGATTTCCTGCATACAAAATATATTTCTAAAAAGTGCACAGATGTGGAATGTGTCTTAGAATGCAATGTGGATTATGCCAGTACTTACAGAGACAGTGGTGCTTGGTGTAGGGGCACTGGACACTGCTGCGCTGGGTTGGTTAACAGCCTGAGATGGTCTCCTAGCCACACTCAGATTTGGCTTTGCAGCAGCAATGTGGGACCCACCAAATCTTGGCTTGGTAAACCAAAAAAGGGCAAAACAATGTCAATGAAAAGACAAATTGAATTGTAACAGCACATTGGCCAAAAATATAATAAAATGTAAAATGAGAAAATATCTATTGATCCTATCATTCATTATATAACTAAAGGACCTGCTTTCTTTCTTTAACTTATTTTTTTGTCTGTGTATTACCACACTCTACTACTTATACAGATTGAAATAAGCACAGTTAGAATAGAAAAATGTGTGGGAAGGTATTGCTAGAATGTGAGTATATAGTAATTTAACAAGTACCTTTTAAAAATGACTTAAAATCAAAAATTGTTTGCACATAGTTTGTAAGAGAAAGCGTTTATTAACAGTGAAGGGGGTGGATTGGAATCCACTGCTGCTTCAATGTATATGTAATGATTGATTATAATTAAGGTATTAATCAATATTTTTCCTTCTAAATATCAAATGAATTGAATGACTTCTCTGGAGATTTTACTTTATTTATATAAGTTACCAGTGTGATTACTGAAATGTTCTTTTCATGTATTCTTTAATGTCTGTATTTGATATCTGAATGCAGTGCTTGCTTATTTAACACAGCTTCCAGAAATGAAATAGGGACTTGTTTTGTGTTTGAGAAAGGTCTTCAATGTGTTTAAACATATAGGGGTAATTGAAGCCAATCGTTTAAGGGGCCATTTCTTTGTTAAAGCCTTTCTTTCCAGTTAGACTAAAGTTTAGCTATCCTTGAGAGAAAGAAGGTTACCCTTGAAATGGCAACAAAGCAGATTCATGATGACTTAATTAATAATACGTGTATAATTAATTGTGCATTAGTGGAATGTTACCTGAGAAATACAGAATGAAAGACGTAGCTTCAGTAGCCAGTTGGAAAAATCAAGAGAGATGCCATGAAGGACGTGAGTGTCCTTTAACCCATAATGGCAAAGTCCAATTAGAGAGGAAGAGGAGAATGCAAGAGCAGAGCCCAGAGAAGAAAGAGATCACATAGGTTACATTGTTCTTTCACCATTTTACTTGATCTAAACCAACCTGAGACAGTGAAACTGACCAATAAGCAGACTACAGCCGCCCCTGTACAAGGTGTCACAGCTGGCAGGTAGGTGTAAAAACATACCAGCCATTTCTACTGAACTTAAACCTTTATACTAAACGCATATTAAAACTGCAATTATATAAAAAAAAAATGTTATTACCTTTGACAAACTTGGTATAATTTTAGAAGTAGGCTGGGGTGGGAGCTGACGCTGACTCTGCGCCATGACCTCCTGTGCTGGTCCAGTAGCGGCAGACCGTTGTTCAACAACCCTTGGTGCTTGTCCAATAGAGGCTGTGGCCTGCTTAAGACAACCACAAAAATACATAGGCTACAATAATTGTTGAACGAGAAGAATTTGTTCAGTAAATTATATATATATATAAAAAATACAAGTTACATCTTTACATTGTTACCTTTTGAGTGTGAAAACCACATATGCACTTTGGGACCGCTCCGAGCAAGGTTGTCTGGCCGCGAGACTGCATCGGACATCTTTCAATCTGTAAACATTATCACACATATAATATAGAATACATGCATTTCTAACTTATCAGTATGAATGCCACATTAATTTATTGTAGTGTGTCATTTATTTTTATTCATGTTCTTTAAAAGAACAAGAGAGGAACATTTCACACCTTCAAAAAAACATCCATTCACTCAACATCCCCACCCCCACTGCCTCAAATCTCTGAATCTTCCAGTGCAAAAATTTTTTTTTTTTTACATAAATAAACATACATCTCAAATACCTGCAACATTATCTACATACATATCTATAAATAATGATGACATTGAATTAAATGATTAGGATTACAATTATTACATCATGCAAAGGTGACAAAAGCACACTCACCCTTTGGTACACGTCATGCCACTTTTTCTGTCGAGGAGCTGGCCTGTTGCCCTCATTTGATGGCCAAACTCCTGTGCTGGCAAACTTTTTTAGCCTTGCAATCCAGTCAGTATCTGACATGGCTTTATGGGATTTTTTGCCAGAATTTTTTTTGTTTGGGGGGCTAACGGTTAGGTTATATCGTTTTGAACAACTATAATACAAATTATTTCTTTAAAAAAAGCACACACGATATTTACAATTATAATATATACAATTATATACAAATATAAAATTACATTGTCCGAAAATACAGTTAAAGTTACCGAAAAATATGTTTCGCAGTCCTCCGTTAAAATGATGCTGCCTGACCTCCGTGACAGTGATGCTCGACGTCTGAACTTTTTGACCTCTGACACGCCCCTCAGGATATGTCATTACCTCGAACACCTTCGGCTCAGTTCGGCAACTTGATTGACACTTGGCTAGCTTCCTGACTCCTCCTCCTAGCGGTGCTAAGCGTAAACGTGCCATCGACATTTCCTTGTACTCTGATTGGTCAAATGTCGAAAATGATAAGGAAAAAGTCAAGAATGGCGCTCTCTGATTGGCTGCAAATGTTATAATGTCGAGAATGGCGCTCTCTAATTGGCTGCAAATGTTATAGCGCGTCGACGTGATTGGCTGTGGCGTTCAACATTGTTCAACATTATCCCCATTTTGACGGACTATCCTTCGGCAGCTGGCGTTCAAGTCCCAGTCTCCCCTGTAGGCGTGGGTTGGAGTCCCACTTCTGACAAACCTAACCTTTGGCTGCGGGCTGAAACTAGAGTCTTTAACCCTCTGGCAAGTTTATCCAGAAATGCAGTAATGTTGACAAAGCACTGCAATTCAGTTCATGCTAGAATTAAGAGAGGAACATTTCACACCTTCAAAATATCCATTCACTCAACATCCCCACCCCCACTGCCTCAAATCTCTGAATCTCCCAGTGCAAAAAATTTTTTTTTGTTTACATAAATAAACATAATTCTCAAATACCTGCAACATTATCTACATACATATCTATAAATAATGATGACATTGAATTAAATGATTAGGATTAGAATCATTACATCATGCAAAGGTGACAAAAGCACACTCACCCTTTGGTACACGTCATGCCACTTTTTCTGTCGAGGAGCTGGCCTGTTACCCTCATTTGATGGCCAAACTCCTGTGCTGACAAACTTTTTTAGCCTTGCAATCCAGTCAGTATCTGACATGGCTTTATGGGATTTTTTGCCAGACATTTTTTTTGTTGGGGGGCTAACGGTTAGGTTATATCGAACAAAACTACTATCAATAAAAATGATTTCTTAAAAAAAAGCACACACGATATTTACAATTATAATATATATACAATTATATACAAATATAAAATGACATTGTCCAAAAATACCGTTAAAGTGACCGGAAAATATGTTTCGCAGTCCTCCGTTAAAATGATGCTACCTGACCTCCGTGACAGTGATGCTCGACATCTGAACTTCTTGCCCTCTGACATGCCCCACCTGATATGTTATTACTTCGTACACCTTCGGCTCAGTTCGGCAACTTGATTGACACTTGGCTAGCTTCCTGACTCCTCCTCCTAGCAAGGCCGGCGCTCTGGGCGGGCCTTAGGGGGCCGGGCCCGCCTAGAGAGCTCCTGTGCCACCCCTCCATCCAATTTGCATTTAATAAATTATTTTAATAATAATAATAATAATTTACGTGCAGTATTTATATATTTATTGATGTGTATTTAAGTGCAATGTTTGACTTATAGGCTAATCTTATAAAAAAAAACTCCCGGAAGTTTGACTGATTGTTTACAAAAAAGGGGTTTCCCGCTGAGCCGCTCTGACCGCAGCATCTCGGTAAAGTTATAGCGACGCGACGTGCTCGGTTTTGCCTATTCAGAAACGAATGGAAAGAGAAACTCATGAGATTCCAATCCCAAAAACGTCGACTTCAGCTGTATTTAGAACGTGAGTAGGACAGTTGGTTTTATTACTCTTCGTAAGTTGCACCAGACGTGGTGTAAATTATGCATTTGACACTGATATGCAATATGTGTGTGAGTGTGTCGTAGTTGATTATGCATGGTTGATTTAATACTTAACTTGAGATTTGTGACTATTTGGCTGTTATTATAGGAAGTTGGCTTATAGCATGCTGTGTTCACGGAACAATGCAGACAAGGTTCATTAGTTAACATTAGTTAATGACTAACATGAACTAACCATGAGCGATACATTTGTTACTGTATTTGTTAATGTTAGTTAATAAAAATACAGCTGTTCATTGTTTGTTCATGTTAGTTCACAGCCTATAGGCTATAACTGTAACATGATATCTCATGATAGCCGAAATATGATTGGGCAATAGGCTAATTATAGTTAGGATATTGAAATCGCTGTGAAACTGTTGTAGCTAGTGTTACCACCCGTCCCGTTTTTTCCGGGATTGTTCTTCTTTTTAACAACCTGTCCCGGGAAATGTATAAACTCTCCCTGATATACAAAAGGCTCATAAGAATTATGATATACAAAAGGCTCAAAAAAATTTCAAAAGGCTATGTGAATATGTCCCGGTTTTCGAAAGGCTACGAAGAATATGTCCCGGTTTTCGAAAGTCTACGTGAATATACGTTCAAACAGCGCGCACGGCAGAGAGGTAGAGAGCGCGAGACCTTGCGTGCATGAAGCGCATGTAAGCACCCCCCCCCCCACAATTTATTTGTTTGTCATAATTAGGCCCCCCCAAGAATATTAAATGCCCGTCCATTGATTTGTTTCTGCCGCCGGCTCTGCCTCCTAGCGGTGTTAAGCGTAAACGTGCCATCAACATTTCCTTGTACTCTGATTGGTCAAATGTCGAAAATGTTAAGGAAAAAGTCAAGAATGGCCCCCTCTGATTGGCTGAAAATGTTATAATGTCAAGAATGGCGCTCTCTAATTGGCTGCAAATGTTATAGCGCGTCGACGTGATTGGCTGTGGCGTTCAACATTATCCCCATTTTGACGGACTATCCTTCGGCAGCTGGCGTTCAGGTCGCAGTCTCCATTGGAGGCGTGAGTTTGAATCCCACTTCTGACAAACCTAACCTTTGGCTGCGGGCTCAAGCTAGAGTCTTTAACCCTCTGGCAAGTTTATCCAGAAATGCAGTAATGTTGACAAAGCACTGCAATTCAGTTCATGCTAGAATTAACCAAACATTAAAGTAACACTGACCTGCAGTACATGACCTTTAAAGTAACACTTTAGTGCAATGTATGGGATTCTATGGCACTTGGAATTTCAAGTCCTGACATTTCAGAAAAATTGTAAAGCAAACGTGTTATCCAATACACTACGGAAACCTATTGATGAGACGCATGTGCTTTTTAGAAGATGGCTGCTTCCCATAATCTGCCCTGCAAGCAGTGTGACAGTCTGTAAATTCCACAAACAACAGAACAGAGGTCATTCAGCATGGCAGTCTGCCTACAGCTCCTTGGTACGATGGCCTTGACCTGTCTCAAAAGTAAGGGTTTTGTAGCGAATTGCAGGATTACAGCGAAACACAGGAAACCTCAATGGTCATTTGTTTTATTTTTGTCCTTTTCTAAAGAGATTAAACCACAAACATTCCTGCAAGTGTACCGACCTGCTCAACAGAAAATCACATACGAAATTTTTGCAAAAACCACCCACAGTTTCCGCCCAGTTTCGAACTGGGGACCTTTCATGTGTGAGGCAAACATGATAAACACTACACTACGGAAACAGTCTTCATGTTGCAGACATAAATCTTTAGGTGCACGCTTGTTAAAAAGCATATAAAGGAAATGAGCGCTGCACCCACCTAGCGTGGTAAACAGTTTAAATTTTCAGTCAGAATCCAACCACTGTTTCTGCTCGGTTGCGAACCGAGGACCTTTTGCGCGTTAGGCGAACGTGATGACCACTACACTACAGAAACCTATTGATGAGAGACATGTGCTTTTTAGAAGATGGCTCCTTCCCATAATCTGCTCTGCAAGCAGTGTGACAGTCTGTAAATTCCACAAACAACAGAACAGAGGTTATTCGGCATGGCAGTCTGCCTACAGCTCCTTGGTACGATGGCCTTCACCTGTCTCAAAAGTAAAGGTGTTGTAGCGAATTGCAGCATTTATATTTAAAATGCATCCACTTGTTTCCGGACAGTTTTGAACTGAGGACCTTTCGCGTGGAAAGCGAACGTGATAACCACTACAATACGGAAACTTGATTTGGACATCAGTCCCTACGCTTCTAGGGTACGCTTGTTCAAAAGCGACTGAAACTATAGACTGCCCAGTGTTTTTAACATGGCAAAAAGCTGCTAATTTTGTTGGCAGACCAAACATGTTTTATTACTGTACAGGAAACCTCAAAGGCCATTTGTTTTATTTTTGTCCTTTTCTAAAGAGATTAAACCACAAACATCCCTGCAAGTGTACAGACCTGCTCAACAGAAAATCACATACGATATTTTTGCAAAAACCACCCATAGTTTCCACCCAGTTTCGAACTGGGGACCTTCTGCGTGTAAGGGGAACGTGATAACCATTACACTATGGAAACACATCTTCAGGATTCAGACATAAATCATTAGGTGCACGCTTTTTAAAAAGCGTATAAAGGAAATGAGCGCTACACCCACCTAGCGTGGCAAACAGTTTAAATCTTCTGTCAGAAGACAACTGCTGTTTCTGCTCAGTTTCGAACCAAGGACCTTACGCACGTTAGGCGAACGTGATGAACACTACACTACAGAAACCTATTGATGAGGTCATTCGGCATGGCAGTCTGCCTACAGCTCCTTGGTACGATGGCCTTCACCTGTCTCAAAAGTAAGGGTTTTGTAGCGAATTGCAGCATTTATGTCTAAAGTGCCTCCACTTGGGAGATCCAGTCCTTTACTGCTGCCAAAAGACCGGTACAAAAGTTTTGCTCCAGCAAACAAGTTACAGGAGGAGCTGGCCAGGGTCCCCAGACAACTGTTTTAATGACAGCTTGAGCAAAATGCAACGTGTTGGCCAGGAATCGAACCCAGGTCAAATGCTTAGAAGGCAGATATTCTCACCACTATACCACCAACGCAAGACCATTGGGTGTAGGCTTAAAAAAATTGCATGAACTTATTGACCTGACCTACCAGGCACCATATTAAAAAAGAGGTCTCTAATATAATAATGTAACACGTTTTATACAGACACTTCATATTTAAATGGTATTAGATTATTTTTTGGATTCACTGGCTTCTTTGAAGCGTTGAGTTAAAATGATGCATGACGCCGTTCCTGGAAATCGTGCTGTTCGGGGACAACTACCTGTCTCTGCAACTCCTCTTTAGTATAGTGGAAAGTATCTCCGCCTGTCACGCTATAGTCTGGGGTTCGATTCCCTGATGGAGAGATCCAGTTCTTTACTGCTGCCAAAAGACATTAACAAAAGTTTTGCTCCATCAAACAAGTTACAGGAGAAGTTGGCAAGGGGCCCGGACGACTGTTCTAAAGACAGCTTGAGAAAAATGCAATTCGTTGGGCGGGAATCGAACCCATACAGCAAGAATGGACAGACCCAGGAATTGAACCCATACAGGAAGAATTCTCATAATCAAGGTATTTAATTTAAAAATGTGAGACTTTTTATACAGACACTTCATATTTAAATGGTATTAGATTATTTTTTTTGGATTCACTGGCTTCTGTGAAGCGTTGAGCTAATATGACGCTGTTCCTGGAAATGGGAAGGCTGTTTGTAGCGAGCTGTAGTCGCGCTGATCGGGGGCGACAACCTGTCTCTGCAACTCCTTGTTAGTATATTGGAAAGTATCTCCGCCTGTCAAGCGTAAGACCGGGGTTCGATTCCCCGACGGGGAGATCCAGTCCTTTACTGCTGCCAAAAGACCAGTACAAAAGTTTTGCTGCAGCAAACGAGTTACAGGAGGAGCTGGCCAGGGTCCCCAGACAACTGTTTTAACGACAGCTTGAGCAAAATGCAATGCGTTGGCAGGTAATCGAACCCAGGTCAACTGCTTGGAAGGCAGCTATGCTCACCACTATACCACCAACACAAGACTGTTGGATGTAGACTGGAAGCCCTCTTCTGCGGTCAGCAAGAATGTTCGCAATATATTAGCAGCTGGCAGGTGCAGATGAATTGAAACTCTCTTTGTTTGGACCTGGCACTTAAAAAAATTGCATGAACTTATTGACCTGACCTACCAGGCACCATATTAAAAAAAAAGGGTCTCTAATTTAATAATGTAACACGTTTTATACAGACACTTCATATTTAAACGGTATTAGATTATTTTTTGGATTCACTGGCTTCTGTGAAGCGTTGAGCTAAAATGACGCATGACGCTGTTCCTGGAAGCCGCGCTGATCGGATACAACTACCTGTCTCTGCAACTCCTTGTTAGTATAGTGGAAAGTATCTCTGCCTGTCACGCGGAGACTGGGGTTCGATTCCCCGACGGGGAGATCCAGTCCTTTACTGCTGCCAAAAGACCTTAACAAATGTTTTGCTCCAGCAAACAAGTTGCAGGAGAAGTTGGCAAGGGGCCTTGGACGACTGTTTTAAAGACAGCTTGAGAAAAATGCAATGCGTTGGCCGGGAATCGAACGCATACAGCAAGAATGGACAGACCCAGGAATCGAACCCATAGCAAGAATGCTCGTAGTCAAGGTCTTTAATTTACAAATGTGACGCGTTGGCCGGGAATCGAAGCCGGGTCAACTGCTTGGAAGGCAGCTATGCTCCCCAATATACCACCAACGCAAGACTGTTGGATGTAGACTGGAAGCCCTGTTCTGCGGTCAGCAATAATTTTTGCAATACTTTAGCAGCTGGCAGGTGCAGATGAACTGAAACTCTCTTTGTTTGGACCTGGCACTTAAAAAAATGGCATGAACTTATTGACCTGACCTACCAGGCACTGTGGTGATCTTTTTCTTTGTAGAAAAGTTAGAAGCTCAGACCAGGAGACAGTAGAAGTTTTCCAAGCAGAAGTTCTTTATTGTTTGTCGGTAGCTGCAGTCATTCCAACATCGTCTAACTAAGGGAATTTTACATTGTAGTTTATATACATTTCAAGGGGGAGGGATTACATTGTGAGGAACAAAGCATGTAAATGAGTTGAAACATGAGAACAGAACGGTGCAGGACTTCTCGCACTGAGATAAGAACTCCAAGACAAATGGTCTCAGTAATAAAATAGCTGGTGTTCAAACTTGCTCAGCATGACTCTTCACCCGGTAAAACAATGAGAACAGGAAAAGCCTAGCCTTCTCGCACTGAGATGGGACAGTCAGGAATATCCTGCTGGGAACCCCTACCGTTTGCAGAGATTTCCTGGTCTCATCATTTATAAACTTTCTCAATATAAAATACTATTGTATTGGAAATCTAAATTAAACATTTAAATAAAATTTGTAATCCTACAACACCATATTAAAAAACAAGGTCTCTAATTTAATAATGTAACACGTTTTATACAGACACTTCATATTTAAACGGTATTAGATTATTTTTTGGATTCACTGGCTTCTGTGAAGCGTTGAGCTAAAATGACGCATGACGCCGTTCCTGGAAGCCGCGCTGATCGGATACAACTACCTTTCTCTGCAACTCCTCGTTAGTATAGTGGAAAGTATCTCCGCCTGTCACGCGGAAGACCGGGGTTCGATTCCCCGACGGGGAGATCCAGTCCTTTACTGCTGCCAAAAGACCTTAACAAATGTTTTGCTCCAGCAAACAAGTTACAGGAGAAGTTGGCAAGGGGCCACCGACGACTGTTTTAAAGACAGCTTGAGAAAAATGCAATGCGTTGGCCGGGAATCGAACGCATACAGCAAGAATGGACAGACCCAGGAATCGAACCCATAGCAAGAATGCTCGTAATCAAGGTCTTTAATTTACAAATGTGATGCGTTGGCCAGGAATCGAACCCGGGTCAACTGCTTGGAAGGCAGCTATGCTCACCACTATACCACCAACACAAGACTGTTGGATGTAGACTGGAAGCCCTCTTGTGCGGTGTTACGACCCGCTAGTATCAGGCCGCAACACAAAAGAGGATTCAAACAGCACGTTGCAATTCAAAAGAGTTTTATTACATTAAACATACAATCGGAAACAAAAATAAACAGAAGTCTAGGGATAAAGAAAAACAACAGGTTAACAAACAATAATATCTTTGACGCTACATGTGTAAGACAAATACCCGGAGGAGCCACTCCTGAGGAGAGTTTCTCCAAAGAGTGCCCTCCCTTAAGAAGGCACCGCACTCTTTATATGCTCTAACTAATTAGCAATTAGCATGAGGAAAAACCAATCAGGAACTCCCACGGCTGGACCAATAGGATCAGAGGACTCAGGGACGTCACACCTCCCAATCCAAAAGGAGGTTCTCGGAAGAACCGACAAAAGAGAAAAAAAAAAAATAGTACGAATGCAAAACCATCATTCCAAAATGTAAATGTATAATAACTTTAATACTCATCTCCATAAAATCTCACTCCATTCTGATCCTGAAATCCTGGGCCCTAGGACATCAGAGAAAAAATAAAGGAGAAAGAGAGAGAAGAAAAGATACCAGACACTACTGGGACAGTTTACATACGGGAGAGAGCATCAGCAATTATGTTATCCTTGCCACGTATGTGTTTAATCTGCAAGTGGAAAGGTTGAAGAATAAGGCTCCATCGCATTATTCTCTGATTCTTACCGCGCATTCGATCTAGGAAAGTCAACGGATTATGATCAGTGTATACCGTAATCGGACCACATACAGAGCTCAAATAAACCTCGAAATGTTGAACGGCTAAAATAAGAGCTAATGCTTCTTTTTCCACGGTAGAATAGACTTGCTGATGACGATTGAATTTCTTTGAAAAATAACTGACTGGATGTTCAATTCCGTTAAAATCTTCTTGTAGAAGAACAGCACCAGCACCGTAAGCGCTTGCATCAACTGCAAGTAGAAAATGCTTGTCAAAATTAGGAGCAGACAACACTGGAGCATTTGCTAATAAAGATTTGGCATTCTCAAAGGAACACTGACATTGCTCTGACCATTGAAAAGGTCTCTTAGGGCTTAGCAAATCAGTCAGAGGGGCAACTACACTTGCAAAATTATGGCAAAAACCCCTGTAGTAACCCACCATCCCAAGAAATCGTCGCAACTCACGACGGGTAGTTGGTTTGGGAAAACTGCAGATGGCATTCACTTTAGCGTGAATCGGCTTCACACAACCCCTGCCAACCACCTTCCCTAAGTATGTCACAGTGGCCTTTCCAAACTCACTCTTAGCAAGATTTACAGTTAAGTTGGCTTTGGCTAAACGCACAAAGAGCTCTCTAATTTGATCAAGGTGTTCAGACCAAGAAGAACTATACAAAACAACATCGTCCAGGTAAGCTTCACAACCAGTCATCCCAGACAAAACGTGATTTATTAACCGCTGAAATGTAGCGGGAGCATTTCGGACCCCGAAAGGCATAACTGTGTACTGCAGGAAGCTATCAGGTGTAACAAAAGCAGATAGTTCTTTAGCACGAGATGTCAATGGCACTTGCCAATAACCCTTCAGGAGGTCAAATTTGCTAACAAATTGCGCTGAGCCGACACGGTCAACACAGTCATCAATTCTTGGTAGAGGATAACAATCAGGCTTTGTCAGAGAATTGAGCTTTCTGTAATCAGTACAGAAACGATACGAATTATCAGGTTTATTCACCAAGATACATGGGGAACTCCAAGAACTAAAACTAGGTTCCGCCAAGTCATGATCGAGTAAATAATCTACTTCTTTCTGAAGTAACTTCCTTTTAATCGGGTTGACACGATAAGCATGTTGTTTTACTGGTTGAGCTGTACCAACATCAATATCATGCTCCACGACGGAAGTTCGAGTAGGAACATCAGAAAAGATTGAGTGAAACAAGCTTACTAACTCAATAATATCAGCCTTCTCCGACTCGGACAAGTGAGATAAAATGTGAGCTAAGTCAGCAAGAACTTCTGAATTATTCAACCGCCCTTCCACTTCTCCTCGAGAGGGACCTTTCATCTCTTCTGGATTGTCAACCATCTCTACAGATGTTTCCAAAACACTTGGATCTGCCATTCCAGTAGCTGTCACAACATCAACAGAGAGAGAAGGAACAGGAGTCACATAAGATTTTAGTAAATTAACATGACAAAACTGTGTTTTCTTTCGACGATCGGGTGTATTTACTAAATAGTTGTTATTCGGGAGACTCTTCGCAATCGTATATGGTCCAGCAAACCTAGCCTGGAAAGGAGTATTCAAAACAGGCAACAACGCCAGCACTTGATCACCTGCTTGAAAATGTCTGGACTTCACTTTGCGATCAAACAATCTCTGCATCTTTCTCTGAGATTTAGCCAGCTTCCGCAGAGCAATAGCTCTAGCTTCGTAAAGTCGATAACGGAAACTACTTACATAATCTAAAACATTCTCAGGAGGATCCAAATTAGTCCACTCATCTGCCAAGACAGCAATAGGACCCCTAACAGTGTGTCCAAACACCAACTCATTAGGGCTAAAGCCTATGCTCTCCTGTACAACCTCACGAATAGCGAGCAGCATCCAAGGAAGTCCTTCCTCCCAGTCACAGTCAAGTTCGACACAATAAGACCTCAACAGTGACTTAAGAGTCTGATGGAATCTTTCCAGACATCCTTGACTTTGAGGATGATAAGCACTCGATATATTATGTTTAACTTTAAGTTGTCGCATGACCTTAGAAAAGTTTCGGGACATAAAATTTGAACCCTGATCGGATTGAATAGTTTCCGGAATGCCAAAAGTTGACATAAAACTGGTTAAAGCCTTTAAAATAGCTTTGGAAGTGATTGATCTCAGAGGATAAGCTGCAGGATAACGTGTAGTCTGACACATTACGGTGAATAAATATGCATGTCCAGCCTTAGATCTTGGTAACGGACCAACACAATCAACAGTCAAGTGTGCAAAAGGTGTTGTAACTGCTGCAATAGGCTGTAAGGGAGCTAATGGAACCTTTTGATTCGGCTTACCTGTCATCTGACAAGTATGACAGGTTCGGATATAATTAATCACATCTCGCTTACACCTAGGCCAATAAAATTTTCTTAACACTCTATCATAGGTCTTCCGTACCCCCATATGACCAGCCATGCCCTGATGTGATAATTGTAAGAGGTCTTGACGGAAATTAAGTGGAACCACAATTTGAATTCTAGGATCGAGTGAAAAGTCAAAGCTCATAGGTTGTTGTCTATAAAGCAATCCATCTCGAAGAAAATAGAAAGGAGATGAAGTCTTGTCTTCTCCGTCACGAACTAAAGAAAACAATTCTTGCAGAGTATCATCCGCCTGCTGTGCTTTGATAAGATCATCTCGAGTCACACTATAAAGCGAAGATAAAGAGCAAGATGTGTTAACATGTTCCTCACAGATAAATGGACATTCAGACACTGTATCAGACTTATTAGTCTTATTGTTATCAACAGCATGTGAATCATGCACTGGAATCACATCTTCCACCTCCGTATACACAGTATTTAATTCTGGCTGAAAAGAATTTTCAGAAACAATAAAAGTATCACAGAGAATGTTTTCATCTGGCATACTTTTCTTAGCCATCGCTCTAGTTACTGCACATGCAGGATATAGATTAGGACAGTCAGAAGATCCATCTAATTTATCAACAACAGAAATCACTACAGGTGGAACATCAGCGTCAGACTTTTCCCAAACATTTCCCCCGGCTAAATCATTGCCAAGTATGAAAGTGACACCTGAGACAGGAAGCATAGCACGAACTCCAACTACCACCTCACCTGACACAAGTTTAGAATCAAGATGGATGCGGTGCAGAGGAACTTCCATGAACCCCATCTCAAGTCCTCTAACCAGTACTTGAGTTCCCGTATCAGTACGTTCAGACAACGGCAAAAGTCCTTCTAACAAAAAGGATTGCCCCGCCCCAGTATCTCGTAAGATGCGTACAGGTACAGTCTTCTCTGAATTAGGCAAAGCCACGGTTCCTTCAGTGAGAAATGGTGCAAAATCAACACAATTTTCCCCATTCTCCTTCTCAGTAATATCTACCCGTTCAACCTGTTCATTAAATCGAGCAGAAATATGATTCACATTCGATGTAGATATTAAACCCACAGGTTTAACACCCTTCTCTTTCTTTTTGAGAGCGAAACAGTCTGCAATTTTATGTCCTACCTTCTTACAGTAGAAACAAACCATCTCAGCTTTCAAACGTGAAGTGTTATCAAAACTATTTGACACAGTATTCTGGCGTGAAACCATCTGTTTAGATCTACCATTAACACTCAACTTAGGCCTGCTCAAATCATTGAAGTTATTGACAGAAATTTTATGAGTAAGAACAAACTCATCTGCCATAAGAGCAGCATCGGACATTTTACTCACTTTATGCTCATTGAGGTACATAGCAACAGCATTTGGAACACAGTTTTTAAACTCCTCTAAAAGAATCAGTTCTCTAAGCTGTTCCTTGGTGGTTACTTTTACTGAGGTACACCAGCGGTCAAACAAATTCTCTTTCTCTCTAGCAAACTCA
Source organism: Siphateles boraxobius (assembly GCF_051911475.1). Taxonomy (NCBI): domain Eukaryota; kingdom Metazoa; phylum Chordata; class Actinopteri; order Cypriniformes; family Leuciscidae; genus Siphateles; species Siphateles boraxobius. The sequence continues at coordinate 1,904,662 of NW_027509153.1, forward strand.
AGATATGTACAGTTTTCAGCCCTAAAGTGACTTCTAAATTTCTGGCGGTATGCTTCGGGTGCCAGTTCATAAGCATGCAAAATAGCAGACTTAACAATTTCATAATCACCACTTTGTTCCATAGTCAACGCTGAATAAACATCCTGTGCTCTTCCTACTAAAACACATTGCAATAGTAAGGTCCAAAATTCTTTTGGCCATCTTAAAGACTCTGCAACACGCTCAAAATGTTGAAAATACTTCTCTACTTCCTTCTCTGAAAACAGCGGTACAAGTCTAATGTTTTTGTAAACGTCAAAACCCGGTGCAGTTAACACAGTTTCCACAGACGATGCATGACGTGGAGTTTCAACTGTTTGTGCATGCAACTCTAACTCCATTTTCCTCAACTGAAAATCTCTTTCCTCCCTTTCAGATTGTAACTCCAGTTTACGTAACTCTAGTTTCTGTTGTAACTCTAGTTTTCTCATTTCAAGATCACTTTCTTTCAGTGCACAAGCGTCACGCTCAGCACGTAATTTTTCCGCATCCACACATAACTGTTTCTCTTGCAAAGACATCTCACTAAATTTCACATTTCGATCGGCAGCATAAAGAGGAGAGGTTAAAGACTCTTCAGGATCAATATCTTGAGCTCTTACCTCTAAAACACCCCGCTCAAAAAGTGCATTTTTCACAACTTTCACCAACGTGTCTTTCAGCTTCTTATCATTACTCGTTACCTCCACATCAAAGCGCTCGGCAATCTGCAACAACTCTTCCTTCGTGCATCTCTCCAGTAAGATTTCCGAAGGAAATGAGAAGAAATCCTCGATCACCGACGACATTTCTGTTAAAAGAGGCAGCAGAGAAACACAACAATACAACCGCACACGTGAGACGCCGCTAAACTAGAGCACTAGGACTACAAATCCCATCAGCCACTTCGCCTGGTATTGTCACCCACACATGCTCCAGTTAGAATCCGCACTTTCGTTATGAGATAAACAAAGACTTACCACAAGTCATCTCAAATTATCTTCATAATCAGCAGACATACAAAATATGCAGATGCAGAAAACAAAAAGTGTCACCCTAAATGAAAATGAGAGACTCCAGTTCCTAACTATAGACAACACTAACTAAACCTACCTAGTCTTCAAAGGTGTACCGGACTCGGGGCGGTATTTAAACGCTGAGCTCAAGGACAATTGGCATTTTAAACCAAAAGCCTGAAGCGTACCCCCAACAGAGATTTAAAACCCCCGTCCAGAATAACCTTCAAAAATAAGAAAGGCAAAATAACAAAAAAAATAACAAACAGTGCCTCGACGGAAGAGTTTTAAACCCAGCTGAGAACACTCTAACTACCTGAAGTCTACTCATTCAAAAAGAGTGAACACCTTAAACACTATGTATTTACTTACACATGCAGCATCCCGGACGAGCCCCCAATTTTATGTTACGACCCGCTAGTATCAGGCCGCAACACAAAAGAGGATTCAAACAGCACGTTGCAATTCAAAAGAGTTTTATTACATTAAACATACAATCGGAAACAAAAATAAACAGAAGTCTAGGGATAAAGAAAAACAACAGGTTAACAAACAATAATATCTTTGACGCTACATGTGTAAGACAAATACCCGGAGGAGCCACTCCTGAGGAGAGTTTCTCCAAAGAGTGCCCTCCCTTAAGAAGGCACCGCACTCTTTATATGCTCTAACTAATTAGCAATTAGCATGAGGAAAAACCAATCAGGAACTCCCACGGCTGGACCAATAGGATCAGAGGACTCAGGGACGTCACATGCGGTCAGCAAGAATGTTCGCAATATATTAGCAGCTGGCAGGTGCAGATGAATTGAAACTCTCTTTGTTTGGACCTGGCACTTAAAAAAATTGCATGAACTTATTGACCTGACCTACCAGGCACCATATTAAAAAAAAGGGTCTCTAATTTAATAATGTAACACGTTTTATACAGACACTTCATATTTAAACGGTATTAGATTATTTTTTGGATTCACTGGCTTCTGTGAAGCGTTGAGCTAAAATGACGCATGACGCTGTTCCTGGAAGCCGCGCTGTTCGGATACAACTACCTGTCTCTGCAACTCTTTGTTAGTATAGTGGAAAGTACCTCCGCCTGTCACGCGGAGACTGGGGTTCGATTCCCCGACGGGGAGATCCAGTCCTGTACTGCTGCCAAAAGACCTTAACAAATGTTTTGCTCCAGCAAACAAGTTGCAGGAGAAGTTGGCAAGGGGCCTCGGACGACTGTTTTAAAAGCAGCTTGAGAAAAATGCAGTGCGTTGGCCGGGAATCGAACGCATACAGCAAGAATGGACAGACCCAGGAATCGAACCCATAGCAAGATTGCTCGTAGTCAAGGTCTTTAATTTACAAATGTGACGCATTGGCCGGGAATCGAACCCGGGTCAACTGCTTGGAAGGCAGCTATGCTCCCCACTATACCACCATCGCAAGACTGTTGGATGTAGACTGGAAGCCATTTTCTGCGGTCAGCAATAATTTTTGCAATACTTTAGCAGCTGGCAGGTGCAGATGAACTGAAACTCTCTTTGTTTGGACCTGGCACTTAAAAAAATTGCATGAACTTATTGACCTGACCTACCAGGCACCATATTAAAAAACAAGGTCTCTAATTTAATAATGTAACACGTTTTATACAGACACTTCATATTTAAACGGTATTAGATTATTTTTTGCATTCACTGGCTTCTGTGAAGCGTTGAGCTAAAATGACGCATGACGCTGTTCCTGGAAGCCGCGCTGTTCGGATACAACTACCTGTCTCTGCAACTCTTTGTTAGTATAGTGGAAAGTACCTCCGCCTGTCACGCGGAGACTGGGGTTCGATTCCCCGACGGGGAGATCCAGTCCTGTACTGCTGCCAAAAGACCTTAACAAATGTTTTGCTCCAGCAAACAAGTTGCAGGAGAAGTTGGCAAGGGGCCTCGGACGACTGTTTTAAAAGCAGCTTGAGAAAAATGCAATGCGTTGGCCGGGAATCGAACGCATACAGCAAGAATGGACAGACCCAGGAATCGAACCCATAGCAAGAATGCTCGTAGTCAAGGTCTTTAATTTACAAATGTGACGCGTTGGCCGGGAATCGAACCCGGGTCAACTGCTTGGAAGGCAGCTATGCTCCCCACTATACCACCATCGCAAGACTGTTGGATGTAGACTGGAAGCCCTGTTCTGCGGTCAGCAATAATTTTTGCAATACTTTAGCAGCTGGCAGGTGCAGATGAACTGAAACTCTCTTTGTTTGGACCTGGCACTTAAAAAAATTGCATGAACTTATTGACCTGACCTACCAGGCACCATATTAAAAAACAAGGTCTCTAATTTAATAATGTAACACGTTTTATACAGACACTTCATATTTAAACGGTATTAGATTATTTTTTGCATTCACTGGCTTCTGTGAAGCGTTGAGCTAAAATGACGCATGACGCTGTTCCTGGAAGCCGCGCTGTTCGGATACAACTACCTGTCTCTGCAACTCTTTGTTAGTATAGTGGAAAGTACCTCCGCCTGTCACGCGGAGACTGGGGTTCGATTCCCCGACGGGGAGATCCAGTCCTGTACTGCTGCCAAAAGACCTTAACAAATGTTTTGCTCCAGCAAACAAGTTGCAGGAGAAGTTGGCAAGGGGCCTCGGACGACTGTTTTAAAAGCAGCTTGAGAAAAATGCAATGCGTTGGCCGGGAATCGAACGCATACAGCAAGAATGGACAGACCCAGGAATCGAACCCATAGCAAGAATGCTCGTAGTCAAGGTCTTTAATTTACAAATGTGACGCGTTGGCCGGGAATCAAAGCCGGGTCAACTGCTTGGAAGGCAGCTATGCTCCCCACTATACCACCATCGCAAGACTGTTGGATGTAGACTGGAAGCCCTGTTCTGCGGTCAGCAATAATTTTTGCAATACTTTAGCAGCTGGGAGGTGCAGATGAACTGAAACTCTCTTTGTTTGGACCTGGCACTTAAAAAAATTGCATGAACTTATTGACCTGACCTACCAGGCACCATATTAAAAAACAAGGTCTCTAATTTAATAATGTAACACGTTTTATACAGACACTTCATATTTAAACGGTATTAGATTATTTTTTGCATTCACTGGCTTCTGTGAAGCGTTGAGCTAAAATGACGCATGACGCCGTTCCTGCAAGCCGCGCTGATCGGATACAACTACCTGTCTCTGCAACTCCTTGTTAGTATAGTGGAAAGTATCTCCGCCTGTCACGCGGAGACTGGGGTTCGATTCCCCGACGGGGAGATTCAGTCCTTTACTGCTGCCAAAAGACCTTAACAAATGTTTTGCTCCAGCAAACAAGTTACAGGGAAGTTGGCAAGGGGCCCGGACGACTGTTTTAAAGACAGCTTGAGAAAAATGCAATGCGTTGGCCGGGAATCGAACCCATAAAGCAAGAATGGACAGACCCAGGAATCGAACCCATAGCAAGAATGCTCGTAATCAAGGTCTTTAATTTACAAATGTGATGCGTTGGCCGGGAATCGAACCCGGTCACCTGCTTGGAAGGCAGCTATGCTCACCACTATACCACCAACGCAGGCCTTTGAACGTAGACTGGAAGCCCAGTTGTGCCGTCAGCAAGAATTTTCGCAATACATTAGCAGCTGGCAGGTGCAGATGAACTGAAACTCTCTTTTTTTGGACCTGGCACTTAAAAAAATTGCATGAACTTATTGACCTGACCTACCAGGCACTGTAGTGATCTTTTTCTTTGTAGAAAAGTTAGAAGCTCAAACCAGGAGACAGTAGAAGTTTTCCAAGCAGAAGTTCTTTATTGTTTGTCGGTAGCTGCAGTCATTCCAACATCGTCTAACTAAGGGAACTTTACATTGTAGTTTATATACATTTCAAGGGGGAGGGATTACATTGTGAGGAACAAAGCATGTAAATGAGTTGAAACATGAGAACAGAACGGTGCAGGACTTCTCGCACTGAGATAAGAACTCCAAGACAAATGGTCTCAGTAATAAAATAGCAGATGTTCAAACTTGCTCAGCATGACTCTTCACCCGGTAAAACAATGAGAACAGGAAAAGCCTAGCCTTCTCGCACTGAGATGGGACAGTCAGGAATATCCTGCTGGGAACCCCTACCGTTTGCAGAGATTTCCTGGTCTCATCATTTATAAACTTTCTCAATATAAAATACTATTGTATTGGAAATCTAAATTAAACATTTAAATAAAATTTGTAATCCTACAACACCATATTAAAAAACAAGGTCTCTAATTTAATAATGTAACACGTTTTATACAGACACTTCATATTTAAACGGTATTAGATTATTTTTTGGATTCACTGGCTTCTGTGAAGCGTTGAGCTAAAATGACGCATGACGCCGTTCCTGGAAGCCGAGCTGATCGGATACAACTACCTGTCTCTGCAACTCCTCGTTAGTATAGTGGAAAGTATCTCCGCCTGTCACGCGGAAGACCGGGGTTCGATTCCCCGACGGGGAGATCCAGTCCTTTACTGCTGCCAAAGGACCTTAACAAATGTTTTGCTCCAGCAAACAAGTTACAGGAGAAGTTGGCAAGGGGCCACCGACGACTGTTTTAAAGACAGCTTGAGAAAAATGCAATGCGTTGGCCGGGAATCGAACGCATACAGCAAGAATGGACAGACCCAGGAATCGAACCCATAGCAAGAATGCTCGTAATCAAGGTCTTTAATTTACAAATGTGATGCGTTGGCCAGGAATCGAACCCGGGTCAACTGCTTGGAAGGCAGCTAGGCTCACCACTATACCACCAACGCAAGACTGTTGGATGTAGACCTGAAGCCCTGTTCTGCGGTCAGCAATAATTTTCGCAATACTTTAGCAGCTGGCAGGTGCAGATGAACTGAAACTCTCTTTGTTTGGACCTGGCACTTAAAAAAATTGCATGAACTTATTGACCTGACCTACCAGGCACCATATTAAAAAAAAGGGTCTCTAATTTAATAATGTAACACTTTTTATACAGACACTTCATATTTAAACGGTATTAGATTATTTTTTGGATTCACTGGCTTCTGTGAAGCGTTGAGCTAAAATGACGCATGACGCTGTTCCTGGAAGCCGCGCTGATCGGATACAACTACCTGTCTCTGCAACTCTTTGTTAGTATAGTGGAAAGTATCTCCGCCTGTCACGCGGAGACTGGGGTTCGACAAAGGCCTTTGAACGTAGACTGGAAGCCCAGTTGTGCGGTCAGCAAGAATTTTCGCAATACATTAGCAGCTGGCAGGTGCAGATGAACTGAAACTCTCTTTGTTTGGACCTGGCACTTAAAAAAATTGCATGAACTTATTGACCTGACCTACCAGGCACTGTAGTGATCTTTTTCTTTGTAGAAAACTTAGAAGCTCAGACCAGGAGACAGTGGAAGTTTTCCAAGCAGAAGTTCTTTATTGCTTGTCGGTAGCTGCAGTCATTCCAACATCGTCTAACTAAGGGAACTTTACATTGTAGTTTATATACATTTCAAGGGGGAGGGATTACATTGTGAGGAACAAAGCATGTAAATGAGCTGAAACATGAGAACAGAACGGTGCAGGACTTCTCGCACTGAGATAAGAACTCCAAGACAAATGGTCTCAGTAATAAAATAGCAGGTGTTCAAACTTGCTCAGCATGACTCTTCACCCGGTAAAACAATGAGAACAGGAAAAGCTTAAAAAAATTGCATGAACTTATTGACCTGACCTACCAGGCACCATATTAAAAAACAAGGTCTCTAATTTAATAATGTAACACGTTTTATACAGACACTTCATATTTAAACGGTATTAGATTATTTTTTGGATTCACTGGCTTCTGTGAAGCGTTGAGCTAAAATGACGCATGACGCCGTTCCTGGAAGCCGCGCTGATCGGATACAACTACCTGTCTCTGCAACTCCTCGTTAGTATAGTGGAAAGTATCTCCGCCTGTCACGCGGAAGACCGGGGTTCGATTCCCCGACGGGGAGATCCAGTCCTTTACTGCTGCCAAAAGACCTTAACAAATGTTTTGCTCCAGGAAACAAGTTACAGGAGAAGTTGGCAAGGGGCCTCGGACGACTGTTTTAAAGACAGCTTGAGAAAAATGCAATGCGTTGGCCGGGAATCGAACGCATACAGCAAGAATGGACTGCCCCAGGAATCGAACCCATAGCAAGAATGCTCGTAATCAAGGTCTTTAATTTACAAATGTGATGCGTTGGCCGGGAATCGAACCCGGGTGAACTGCTTGGAAGGCAGCTATGCTCACCACTATACCACCAACGCAAGACTGTTGGATGTAGGCTGGAAGCCGTGTTGTGCGGTCAGCAAGAATTTTCGCAATACATTAGCAGCTGGCAGGTGGAGATGAACTGAAACTCTCTTTGTTTGGACCTGGCACTTAAAAAAATGGCATGAACTTATTGACCTGACCTACCAGGCACCATATTAAAAAACAAGAGGTTAATGACACAATATGCTCAAAATCAGGAAATAATAGTACCCCAAACTAACACATACAAGACATAGAGTGCAGTCACCATCACACACACACATATTAGACACATATTTTAACTGTTCATTTTTAATGTTCGCTTTTCATTATATCATCTCTAAAAAGATTTAAATTTTAAGTAAGATTTTAAACTTCACATTTTACTGTAGCTTTTACCTAATTTTACATGGTCTCTTAACCAGTTTCAAAGCATGTCTGTTCATTATTCATTTGATCTTAGGAAAGTCAGCTGGATTTTGGTTCATTATCACTATTTTGCTTCAGCTTGCTCTAGCAGGCCGATAACAGAAAGACAGACACAGTTACCATCCCTGCCTCCACTCAGACAGTCTCTCTCTCTCTAATGGCGCTTTTCCACTACACAGTACCAGCTCGCCTTGGCTCGGCTCGACTCGACTCGCCTTTGTTTGGTTTTCCACTGTGTAAAAGTTGTACCTGTACCTGCTTTCGGGTACTTTTTTTCGTACCACCTCCGGCGAGGTTCTAAGCGAGCTAAGGCGATACTAAAATGTGACGTAATACAATGCCGACTGCTGATTGGTCAGAGAGAATCGTCACTATTCACTGCGTCATCATTGCACGCGGCAGACGGAGTATCCAGAATAACCAGAGAATAACCCCGCCATTTTTAAATAGTTTGCCCAGATATACTAAACTTACTATTATGGCAACTCGGAAGAATATGCCGTGGTCAAACGAGGAGGTGCAGACTTTCCTATGTTTGGTTGCCGAAGAAAGGATCCAGCGAGAGCTTGATGGGGCAACGAGGAACGAAAAAGTTTATCAAGAAATCTCCGAACTGCTGTCCACACATGGCTACAACAGGACTTTCCAGCAATGTAGGGAAAAGTTAAAAAAACTGAAAAGTGACTACAGAGCTGTAAAGGACCACAACGGCCGCAGTGGTTCAAACCGAAAAAGCTGGAAGTGGTACGAACAGATGGACGGTATCTACGGCCATAGACCGGCGAGCAACGGGAGGGAGGGTGGACTTGACTCGGCCACCAGTTTGTTGGAGTCGCTGTTGGAGGATGGTAAGTGTTTAAAATTTACATTACATTAATCATGTAGGCGCACTCTGCTTGAGAGTTTTGTTTTCTGTAGGCTGGCTTTTGAAAAGCTGAAGCTAACTTATAACATCGAAGACTGTAAACTTGTGTCGCAGATAACAATTGCTGCTACCGCTAACTATCTGCCATTGCTATTTTCGTATTGTGTTGACTTTTGTATGATCTTTCTATCTAGATTCCTTTTCGACGAGCGAGAATGGTTCAGTGACTCCCACTGATGCCACGTCGGCACCGGAACCAGCGGCACCATCGACACCAACAAGATCAGCAGCGTCGACACCGAGACCCGCAGCAGCGTCGACACCGGCAACCGGTTAGTATAATTGGAGAAAAAGTAAACTCTTCTAGCCTGTTGTCTGTGAATCTATACACACTTTTTAATATATCATTAATCGTATCAATAACTCATTAATATAACGTAAACGTACTTGCATAACAACAGGAAGCATTCCCAGTTATGGGAATGCAGGATTCATTAATAAACCTGTTCAGTATTTTTATAACTTTCCAGACGTACACCTATACTGTACACATGGTATTTTAAAGTTGACATTTACTAAAATAGATGTTTAATAAATACATTAAATACATTTACTCAGATGTTAAGTCGTTATATACTATATAAGTAATAGTAAGTTGTGGGCTTGTCTTTTTTTATGTAGAAGCTGTAATGATAATACATGTGAACAATTTACAACACACACAACCTTTGAATGAAACGTGACTTGTCCGTTTTTCTTTATAACTCATTCATTGTAATTATTTTTTTGGCCAGGACGGAGGAAACGAAAGAGGGAACAGGAGCATCTGACTGTCCTGAGGGAGATGCAGACATCGGATGTCGAGCAGCTGGAATTGAACCGGGCACAGCGGGAGCGCCATTTACAGATGGCACTCGATGATGCAGCACATGCCCGAGAACTAGAAGCGGCTTTAAGGAGAGAGGAGATGGCTGCAATGTCGTCCTTCAACCAGGCCTTTCTGGGAACCCTGAGCCAGCTTGTCCAGGCACTGAACCGGCGGGATGCTGTTCCACCGCCCCTGGACTGAAACCCCTTTGTTTATTTTAATTTAATGTTTGCACTACATGTAACATATGTATATAGTTGGATGTGTGAATTTATATTAATATTATATTTTTTTCTATTTGTATGCGTGTTTAAATAAAACCTTTTTGAAACTTATTACAAACAGTGTCTTTTTTTGATGGTTTGCCTTTTTACAAGGGTTTAAACAAGTATTTTCAGATTTTATACTGTGATAACCTTTAATGAAAAACAGCAGAGACAACATATTTAATGATAATGTATTTATTTAGCAATTAAAATAACGCATCAGACCCTCCCGTACATCTCTGCCCTCCTCCTCAACACCCTGTGCCACTGGCACCACAGGCTCTGCTGCTGCAGGTGCATCCCAGTCATCGTCATAGTCCTCTCCATGACTCTCACAAAGGTTATGCAAAGCACAGCAAGTAAGAATCATAGATTTCACGATTGTAACATCACAGTCATTTCTTTTCATGAGGCAACGCCACCTTCCCTTCAGTCTACCAAAAGCGTTTTCAACCACTACCCGTGCTCGACATATTTTCTTGTTGTAGATCTTCTGTTCTACTGTCAGCCGTCCAGTGTCAGTGAATTGCTTTAGGAGCCAGTTCTGCAGGGGATAGGCAGAATCTCCCAGGATGTAGTAGGCAACATTCACCCCACCAATATTCCTGGTGTAAGCTGGAAAGTGGTTGCCACGGCTGGCCAACTCCCACAATGTGGACAGTCTTAAAACACGAGCATCATGCAAGCTGCCAGGCAGTCCTGCAAACACGTTCCAGAACAGTCCTTTTCCATCTACAACACCTTGAAGGACCTTGTCTCTCCATCACTGGACGCAGTTTGTTGTACAAATATATGAATGTTTCTTCCGACATTCTGAAGTTCTGAACCCACTGCGCGTTTGTGAAACCAGGAACAATAACATCCCACCACTCGGTAGCTCGGTTGAAAGCCCAAACAGACGGTTTGCCGCGGCGACTTTGCAAAGCTAAACAGATCTGAAACACATAAACCATGCACATTTTAGTACGTAATACTGGTAGCTATAAAGTTGATTAAATACTTTGCATATAGTATAGTATTTACACATATGCAAACGTTAGCTATGTTAGCATAACTTACCCTCTTGCGTCGGCTTTGAACAACCGGATTCGTCTCGTAGTCTGAACTCTGTAGTAATTCCCAAACTCTCCTGTTTTTTTCAGCAGTGTTTCGTTTTTCTGCCCTCAGCCTCTCATGAAACAACGTTTGTCTTCTTGCTGTGAGAAACAGCCACATCCCGAGGATCAAAAACAGCATATACTCGATTTCCCCCATTGTCCTGTGTGTGTGGGTAGCGGATGTGTGTCGCGTATAAGATTACGTCACGGCAGTTTCCTGCGGCGTCGCTATGACTACCGGGTACTATTTGTGGCGGTACTATCTGCAATGGAAAACGGAGCGAAAAGCGAGCCGAGTCGAGGTGAGCCGAGGCGAGTCGAGCCGAGTCGAGCTGGTACTGGTAATGGAAAAGCGCCATAAACAAATAATCTTTTCAACAGCCTCCTAAGACTGTAATTTAGACAAAATGTAATATTAAATTTATTACATTAACCTTTTACCATTCACCTTTGTTATCCAGACTCTTCTCAAACCTACAAAAGCCTGTCTTCATCTTTAGCCACCACCATGCCTAACGACCTTCAGGAGTTAAAACTATGTTATAGACATATTAGCTCAACATTAACTCTTCTATACATTTTACTTGCCCATATGGCAACCAACATCATGTCCCTCATATAATTAAGTTTTGTTAATGTCTCCGCAGCAAATAATGGCAATCACCTCATGGAATCAGCTGGCTCCTGAAAGCCCACTCCCGTTAGCTATTTATCTTTAATTTTCTTCTCTTCAGGGTGTTGTCCCCTGGCATAGTTGCAGACACTTGTCACAATGAAAAACAAGACATACAATCAATGCGGTTTCTGGTGAGTGGTATAGAGGAACTCACATTTCTGGGTCAGACTGCCGTAACATTAATGTTAACCTCACAGCGCATCTCACCTCTCAATGCTCTGCTGACCCCGGTGGCCTCCAGTAATCAGCGCTCAACTCTCATACCTTTCTCACAAATAACACCTCCATCCGGAGGTGCCCAATGTTCGTGACCCCCTGCGTTAGGCTGTCCCCTGGCCAGGAAGATCATCCCGTCATTGAGTAGCCACTCGTACACACGTACACACTGGTGACCGCTCTTTCCCAAAACAATCAGTTTTCTTCAACAGAACTCAGCTGTTTTCTGGAGCTTAGGAAAGGCACGTTCAAGAGTCACCAGAGCCATTCCGATTGCCTAATAGTGTTCACAGGGAGACAGGTTAATAACAACAGTATTTAATCACTTAAATCCATTAACTATCTTAAAAGCAGCAACCTAGCTACTTAGACTATACTCAGTGAATTTAGATCACAGCCGTACATTCAGTGTACTTCATCTGTAGCCGGAGCCATCGGTCCTGAATGGTGGAGACTAAATGAGACAAAGTTGTTACTGGTCCTAAAATACGCTAATCAAAATGTCACCTCTATCGTTTAAGGTCTGTATTATTTTAAAGACTTCTTTAAAGTCATTCAGTTTTACTTTTAACATTTTTAACATTTAAATACAAATTGCCCTCTGAATGGTAATGATTTCTTTTAACATCTCTGTGTCTATGGTTTTCAACTGAAACACTGTGCTTTACTATAAATAGCTTATTATCACTTATGACACAGGCTCAGATAACAGCTTTTAGCTGACATTGAATGAGAGAGAGACTCTGAGGCATTCAAGACTGGTACACTGCTCTCTCATATACTTCTAACATCAAACTTTTATCTACCATCTTTTAACTCTATCCCAGCTTAAGGCATCTTTGCCAGAAATTACATGTGTTTTCAAATAAACATAGTTTTACAGTTGTCTTTTGCCCACGTCAGGGAATCTAGACATTACAAATTTCCATTCAGATTGAGTCTCTGTCGCACTGGCTGTTTCAGCCACAGCACACATCAGATTTAGATAAGCGAACTGTTTCATTACAGCCAATAGCAGACTTATCTTTTGAAAGCAAAACATCAGCTTCTAGCTCTTTCATGGTCAACTTTTCAAGCTGTTTGTTTAATCAGATGCCTTTCTACACATTTTACATTTAGCAACTGTTAATTCAGTAGCCTACTACTTCTGCTTATTTGTTCTTACATAAAAATAATTATTCTAGTTCTCAATAACGTTTCACATTTCTCAATCTCAATTTTAATTGTCAAGTTCTCAACCATAGTTTAATATTTGACTTTAGTTTTCTCTTGGAGTTTATCAATCTCCAATTAGGATTCACACTATAAGTTTGACGAGGCAAGCACTCTCTGCTTGTGATACTTTTGCAGTTATTGTAAATCATCTGTGAGATTAGTCTCTCTATATCATCTAAAACCTTTTTAAAATGTTTAATTACAACACAATCATCCTTTTAGTTACTTTGATATATTTTGCAACTCACATCTGTTGGAGTCATTAATTTTACATCAACCTGTATTCATCAATTCACTTATAAAAATTACTATTATAGAAATTACTATTATAGATATTTTCTTCAAAAGGATTCACTTTAAGACTTCAATCTTTTGACCTTTTTATCTCTTATTTCTCAGACGAAAAATGTCACTGTCGTCATTTAAACACTGATCTACTTTCAAACCAATATTATTACCAAAAATGTGTTGTCATTTTATCACATTTTAAACACCTTCTCGGTGGGCATTTACAGTTACGTATTAAATGGTCCTGATGACCACCATTAAAACACTCTCGGCTCCAACTTACTGCACACCCTTGAAGCAGTGTGTCCCAAACAGGAATGCAAACCGAGCTGATAAGCAGTTCTCTGTATTCTTTTACAGTCCACCAGTGGCTGATTTAATCATAATAGCCCAATCATAATCTTCATCATTATTATTGGCAGAACATTAATTGTCATAAGCTGCAAAATATTCTAAGTTGTTTTCACAAAGTGTCTGTTTAACTTTAGTCACACTTGTCCAAGGAAATGATCTTCGACCCATAATTTAATATACTTGCTTTTTGTAATCATCGTAAGCAATACAAGGCTAAACATTTTAATTTTTCAGTTTCTTTGTTTGTTTGTAGCCAGTCAAGTTGTTGTTTAAATTTCCAAACAGAAGCAAAACTTATCAAGACAACCATTTACTTAATAATTTCTGCAAATTTCTCTGAAGTGAGGGCTTCAGAGCACAGCTGCTTACAGCGTTCGCTCTTTTCTGTCTCACTATTAGTTTCAGGACTGTTCAGGTTACTGATCAAGTTACTCAGTTTGTCTGCCATATCTTAATAACAGTTCAAACTCACCTGAAGTCATTGCAGAAATGGAGGCGGCGATCTTTGAACAACACAGCTTGGCTTCTCCGTGATGAAACTGCAGAGTATACTCCAAAATCACAGTTACATATACTGGTCCATGCCAATTTGGGTCACAACTTTTTTTTTCTTTTTTTTTTTCTCTCTCGGGATCGTTCCTGATGCATCCCTGGCAAACAACCCTATTTTTGTTAGTATCCCTAACTGCCTGATTCACTAAATTCGGGGATCCCCTATCTGAGATGGAAGAGATTGAGCAGTTTTACGGTGCCACTGGACCTGCCGTCCAGGGACGTACTCTGCTGGGGTGGTGCTACACCATTAATGCCCAGCGGGGCCCACACAGAGCACGCTTCGCTTGCGCTGTCTGCTGCCGTTACCCTTAACGACGCTCTCAGCGACTTCTTATCCTCTCAGCAGTAGGCCTACAACTTACTCCTTCACTCGCCTCATCGGAGTGAAGGCTACTTACTCCTTCACTCGCCTCATCGGAGTGAAGGCTCTCCCGCTCTCCTTCAAAATCTCTTCCAGTCAGACAGCCCTAACAATTAATAAAAGCTTACTACCTTGTGTGTTGATTTGCCAGAGATGTCACCACGGAATGATTGCCCGCCGCATCCTCCACCAAACTGTAAGGGGTATACAGTTAAAGACCCAGAACCAGATATGAAGAATGAAGACCCAGAGTCAGAATTATAAAAAATTAAAGAAAATATTTACTGAAGATAGTTTGCAGTTTCATCAGCAGAAGTCAGCTTCAATACTCGCACAGGAGTTCGTAGGCCGCCCCGCTTACAGTTACAAAGATCACAGCAGTTATACGATTTCCAAGGTCTAAGCTACGTCATTGCTTACAGGATGAATGATTCTCATTGGCTATGAAATAGATAAACACAGTAATTTTCCACACATATACAGATAGACTGAAGCATATCTCCATCGATTATGCAGCTGAAGTTAGGCACGTCATGACCTTCCAGGTCGCAGATTTGGGTTGCTGGGCGCCAGCATGTCCAGAACAACAACTCAGTCAATCTCCAATAATGCCAGTGGTTCCTTAACCTGTAACCAAGAAGACTAACACACACACCGACACACAGCTTTTCCAAGGTTGGATTTGGCCAGGCTCTCACTATAAACAGGAGAGTCCTCTCAAAACATCAAGATAATGCGTTCTTTCTCTCAAGGATAGCTAAACTTTAGTCTAACTGGAAAGAAAGGCTTTAACAAAGAAATGGCCCCTTAAACGATTGGCTTCAATGACCCCTATATGTTTTAACACATTGAAGACCTTTCTCAAACACAATACAAGTCAAGTCAAGTCAAGTCATCCTCATTTATATAGCGCTTTTAACAATGTAGATTGTTTCAAAGCAGCTTTACAGAGATAAAGATATAATTTAAGGTAACAGAGATTGGTTTGGTTTTATAGTGGCTCTTGAAAAATGTTTTTTCCAGCTAAAGTTAGTTTTAATTGATTCACTTCCATCTAAATGATAGTTTGTTATTAAGGGTAACCTTCTTTCTCTCAAGGATAGCTAAACTTTAGTCTAACTGGAAAGAAAGGCTTTAACAAAGAAATGGCCCCTTAAACGATTGGCTTCAATGACCCCTATATGTTTAAACACATTGAAGACCTTTCTCAAACACAAAACAAGCCCCTATTTCATTTCTGGAAGCTGTGTTAAATAAGCAAGCACTGCATTCAGATATCAAATACAGACATTAAAGAATACATGAAAAGAACATTTCAGTAATCACACTGGTAACTTATATAAATAAAGTAAAATCTCCAGAGAAGTCATTCAATTCATTTGATATTTAGAAGGAAAAATATTGATTAATACCTTAATTATAATCAATCATTACATATACATTGAAGCAGCAGTGGATTCCAATCCACCCCCTTCATCTTGCAGCGGAAGCTGATGGTGAGGGCATCGGAGGAGTGTTTTTGGTCATCTGTTTTTGCTGCTGTTTTAAAAGATACTGCTGCAAATTGTACATTTTGCTGCCTGGCACACACTTCTGCCTCATTATAAAGAAAGCATATCCGTCTGCCCTGGTATCCCAAATCTTCCTCCAAGTGTCTTGTGCTCTGGATCCAAATCCAACAGTATTGTCATCCTCTGTCAAAACTGGCACTGGATCTGGCCTTTGAGACAGATACTGTTTAAGATCTTCAATTTCCTTGAAGCTTCTTGAATACTCAAGAAAGGAAATGAGGCTATCCTTGCATGGACCCTCTGGGTTGCACTGCCCAGCCTGTTCTTCTTCCTCAACCTTATCGGACAGGTACAAAGCATAGCTGACATCATTCTCTAATAACAACTTGAAAGACTTGCCCTTGTACTTGCCGAACTGAAGAATGCATTCTCCCAACACCTCTTGCTTGTCAGAGACATCCCCTCCTCTATGTAACACAACAGAACGGGCGTTCAACTTGACCAGATCTTCTCTTTGAGGTGTTGACTTGTCCTGCAGTGAAGGGTTGTCTTTAATTCTTTTTGCCTCTTCTGATGGGTCCCGGCGTAAATGGCCCGACGGGCCTTTCCTGAAAGACACTTTGACTTTCCCTGGGAAGAACACTGTTTTCTTCATGATGCTGTTCTGAAATCAGAATGTATTCATTAGCGTCTCAGCATAAGCATTTAAATACTTACAGTAACAAAATGAAATAAGACAGTTAATACT
This sequence comes from Siphateles boraxobius, assembly GCF_051911475.1. Classification (NCBI taxonomy): domain Eukaryota; kingdom Metazoa; phylum Chordata; class Actinopteri; order Cypriniformes; family Leuciscidae; genus Siphateles; species Siphateles boraxobius. Next base: position 1,921,399 of record NW_027509153.1, read on the forward strand.
AAAGCATCAGTGATATACATAAAAGAGTTATTTTACAATGCTATAATATTCCATAATATTACTGTTTCTTAACTGAATAAATGCAGCCTTAGAGCACGTACTGTTTATTAAATTTGCATTATTTAATATTCATTATTTAAATTGCTTTAAAAATTTATATATGTATATATAAAAAGTTAACAAGTTAACTAATTAAAAATGTTAAATTATACCATTAAATTGTACACATATATATATATATTTGTTTCTAATTTAAATGTAATATATGTGTGTGTCTGATATTAATTACATTATAGGAGGACCAAACCCGCAGAAATTAAAAATTAATAAATAAACATGTAAACAAATAAAAAGATAAATTTGATAATAGGAAAATAAATAAAGGAATAAACGACTTGATAAAATAAATATGATTTATTCTTTATCAAACTAATTTTTGTATTATTTCCCTTAATTTATTTTCTGCTTTTATTTATTTGTTAATTAATATTTATATTTGGTCAGCAAGACCAACCAACCTAATTATCATGCACATCAAAAAAATGTAAGAATAGATATAAAACTAAAGAAAGAAAATTAAAAATAAATAAAGATTAAAATAAATAAATCTGGAAATAAATACATATTGGAATAAATAAATAAACAAATAAATGAATGCATAAATAAATATAAGTATAAATGGAGCAAACAAATAAATAAAATAATAAATAAATACAATTAAAAATAATACAAATGCATTAAAATATAAAAGCAAAAAATTATAAATTAGGGGAAAAATATACAAAAATACATTTGATTAAAATGAATCATGTTTATTTTATCAAGTCTTTTATTCCTTTATTTATTTTCCTATTATCACATTTATTTATCTATCTATTTATTAATTCATTTATTGATTCATTTTTAATTGCAGGTTTGGTCCTCCATACTACTGCACATTACATCTTACTGCACTGTTAACATATATTTTAAGCATATATTTAACAGAATAAATTAGTGACGGAATAATGTTCTTTGACTTGTTAGGTGTACTGTTTCTTATCGTCACAATCCATTCAACACGATAACAATACGATTACATGACAATATACATGCAATTTAAATGATACAAATATTTGAATAATAATGTATATGCGGTCACCTGAGGGAAAATGTGTCTGCAATTTGCATACCCTTTGGTAAATGTATTTCATGAACAATGCTCACCTAACAAGTCAAATAACATTATTCCGTCACTAATTTATTCTGTTAAATTCATATTCAGTCAGTATAGTTCTGACAGCATGACTTAAGTATTACTTCATTCATTTACTCATTTATAATCATCCAGTCATAATGCAGCTCCTTCTTTAAAGATCTTCTAACATCTAAATAATGAATTAAATCAGCTCATCTTCATCTTCAAGTCCACATGGGTGTCCTAGCAGAGTAACAACATGTATTGTGCACATGAACCCAAAATTAAATGCCACTTCGGTTGATATTTTGTAATAAAAGGCAAGAACATTCAAACAAATGTCCAAACACATTTTTCGGTCACTTCATTTGAAATAGTATATGTATAAAGATGTATATTTTCTAAACGCTAGGTGTCAGTACACTCACTGGCTGTTACCTAGAGTGCCGTGGGCTTGCTATTTGTTCCAAACAACATGGCTTTTGACGCAAGTTTACAGTAACGATAAAAGCATGTGAAGATGCTTTCCAGCATTGACAGCATGCGCCTGCTTTAGTTTGTAACCTTCTGGAGGCCTAGCTTAAACTTTATAAAAGGAAAAAAAGTCACTGTTACAGGATTACCCTTGTAAAGAGTTATATTGGTAAGAAACAGTTTTGTCTACAAGCTAAAGATGACAACACCCCTTTGTAGTCTGGAACATGTCGGGTAGACCGGTAGCTCGCTGTGATCGTATAGTGGTTAGTACTCTGCGTTGTGGCCGCAGCAACCCCGGTTCGAATCCGGTGGGTTTTCTGGGTGCCATTGAAATTGAGCTCCATGTCACCACCTCTCCTCACCCCGTCCTTCAAACTACTCTTTTTGTGCACGGCGCGTGTCCTTGATGTGCTCTGGATGTTCGAGTGAATTGAAACTGGGACCTTCTTTGAAAGCATGAGTTCACAGGTTCGAACCCCTAGAGTAAAGACTGAAAACGAAACGCTCCTATTGATTTCGGAAGAATCTTGTTTCAGAGAGAATATGGTGCGTGTATATTTTCTAATCGCTAGGTGTCAGTACACTCGCTGGCTGTTACCTAGAGTGCCGCGGGCTTGCTATTTGCTACAAACAACTGCGCCTTTGACACAAGTTTACAATAACGATAAGAGCGCGGCAAGTCAACAGCATTGAAGCGTGTGAAGAGGCTTTCCAGACAAGTAGCAGTGAGTTTTTGTTCTTTTTCCTAGCATTATTTTCCTTTAATGACTATTATCATCAGTCTAATAGGCTGCATTCTCACTAATTTACAAATATATTTTGACATACCAGAGGTTTTGACGGCCGTTCTGAATCTTCGAAGAAGGAAACGCAATGCATTGGAGGACACTCTTTTTTCTGCGCCAATACGATTCATTTTGCTGTGCGTTCGCACGCAGCACGCACGCTTCTCGAGCAAGAGCCTGGATAGCTCAGTCGGTAAAGCATCAGACTTTTAATCTGAGGGTCCAGGGTTCAAGTCCCTGTTCGGGTGAACGAGCCTCTTTTTGTGGAGCGGTACGTTTTGTTGTTGAGTTCTTGCTGATCTACACTGGCCTCGGGCAGCGACGCTGCAAGGCAGCAAGCCAAACGACATGCCCCTTTCAGACAGCTTGTAGTCGTGGCCGAGTGGTTAAGGCGATGGACTTGAAATCCATTGGGGTCTCCCCGCTCAGGTTCGAATCCTCCCGACTACGTTGACAGCATTCGTCTGCTTTAGTTTGTAACCTTCTGGAGGCCTAGCTTAAACTTTATAAAAGGAAAAAAAGTCACTGTTACAGGATTACCCTTGAATAAAGTAATGTTGGTAAGAAACAGTTTTGTCTGCAAGCTAAAGATGACAAGGCCCCTTTGTAGTCAGGGACACGTCGGGTAGACCGGTAGCTCGCCGTGATCGTATAGTGGTTAATACTCTGCGTTGTGGCTGCAGCGAATCCGGGTCACGGCAAGGTTTCCTGGGTGCCATTGAAATTGAGCTCCATGTCACCACCTCTCCTCACCCCGTCCTTCGGCCTTCTCTTTTTGTGCACGGCGCGTGCCCTTGATGTGCTCTGGATGTTCGAGTGAATTGAAACTGGGACCTTCTTTGAAAGCATGAGCTCTCAGGTTCCAACCCCTTAGAGAAAAGGCTGAAAACGAAACACTCCTATTTATTTCGGAAGAATCTTGCTTCAGAGAGAATATGGTGCGTGTATATTTTCTAATCGCTAGGTGTCAGTACACTCGCTGGCTGATACCTAGAGTGCCGCGGGCTTGCTATTTGCTACAAACAACTGCGCCTTTGACACAAGTTTACAATTACGATAAGAGCGCGGCAAGTCAACAGCATTGAAGCGTGTGAAGAGGCTTTCCAGACAAGTAGCAGTGAGTTTTTGTTCTTTTTCCTAGCATTATTTTCCTTTAATGACTATTATCATCAGTCTAATAGGCTGCATTCTCACTAATTTGCAAATATATTTTGACATACCAGAGGTTTTGACGGCCGTTCTGAATCTTCGAAGAAGGAAACGCAATGCATTGGAGGACACTCTTTTTTCTGCGCCAATACGATTCATTTTGCTGTGCGTTCGCACGCAGCACGCACGCTTCTCGAGCAAAGAGCCTGGATGGCTCAGTCGGTAAAGCATCAGACTTTTAATCTGAGGGTCCAGGGTTCAAGTCCCTGTTTGGGTGAACGAGCCTCTTTTTGTGGAGCGGTACGTTTTGTTGTTGAGTTCTTGCTGATCTACACTGGCCTCGGGCAGCGACGCTGCAAGGCAGCAAGCCAAACGACATGCCCCTTTCAGCAAGCTTGTAGTCGTGGCCGTACCCTCCGGCGAATGGACAGCCTAACTATTCCTAACCATTTGTTACAAGTCCTAACACAAGTCCTAACACAATCTAAATAAGTCCTAACAATTCCTAACACAATCTAAATAAGTCCTAACAATTCCTAACACAGGTCCTAACAATCCTAAATTACGTCCTAACAGTTCCGAACAGCGGGTCCTAACAGTTCCGAACAGCGGGGCAAAACAGCCATTGGCTGGACGGGCCAAAACAGTCATTGGCCGAAACATAGTCTCGTGACCACCGTCATAAAGAGCGACGGCGCGAAAAGGACTCGTCATTCACCCCATCACTACCTGAGACGGTTTTGTGTTTTGATGCAGGCAAGTACAGTTTAATTAACATTTTAACGTGAAAGAGAAAAATTATCTATTCGTTGGACATTACAGTTCAAACTCGGTTTAGGTTGCACACGTTTAATTCAGCTATCTTTATTTGTAATTCGTTGTTTTAACACTTTTATAGAGTTCGGAGGCCATGTTTTGATATAGTGATATAAATCGCGGCCTTCATACTGCAAAAGCTTAGCCGAACTGGTTTAAGATAACAGTATATAGACTATAAATGAGGATAATAATTCCTATGATGATTAATGTTAAAATACAGAGTGGTGACTTGTTTTGTATTAACCATAGAGTGTACAAATAAAACCGTAATAAAAAGCCTAATAACTTTAGAAACTAATTATGTTATAATTTTTACATAATGAACTGCTTTATTTTTACTCTCTGTTGCTTTTTACTGCTTTCAATTTATTAGTTTTTTTTTTTCAATCGCTAACAAGCGCTTACCCATACTTCAGATAATTTTTCTAAACTCTTAAAACAGACTCACACCCACAAAACACAATTGGCCAAATGGATGATTTTCTTCTCAAAAACACATTTTGAAAAACACACTCTTCATTTCAAAATAGAACACATCTTTCTCTGCATACACTAACTTTACCAAAACACTGAAAATCTGACTCAGACTCAGAAATTATTCTGTCAAAGAATAACACTTGTTTTCACGTCACAAGGTACATGCAGTCAATCAAAGTACACCCAGTTTCAAAATACTGGCTATTGTTGACATTACAAAAACTTCATAGACTTTAGTGTTTCAGTTTGAAAAACATGCAAAACATGCAGTCCACCGTTTTTACACTACATTTCTTGGTTGGGAATTGTATGTCCACATGTACAGTAACTTTACTTTTTTCCAGCCTCTCTTAGTGAAAGACCGTGGTTGATTACATGGTCAATGATAGTGGCACGGATTTCATCACTGACTACTGTTCTTGCAGCCCTTGGAATGCCACCACCACACATTCTTACACCTTTACCTTGCCCTCTCCTTGGGCCTTCTCTTCTCCCTGGCCCTGCTCCTCTCACTTCACCTCTCATCTCTCACTGCACCCCTCACTGCACCTCTCACTGCACCTCTCACTGCATCTCACCTCTCACTGCATCTCACCTCTCACTGCACCCCTCACTGCACCTCTCACTGCATCGCACCTCACTGCATCTCGGCTCTCACTGCACCCCTCACTGCACCCCTCACTGCATCTCACCTCTCACTGCACCTCTCACTGCATCTCACCTCTCACTGCATCTCACCTCTCACTGCACCCCTCACTGCACCGCACCTCTCACTGCATCTCAGCTCTCACTGCACCCCTCACTGCACCCCTCACTGCATCTCACCTCTCACTGCACCTCTCACTGCATCTCACCTCTCACTGCACACTGCACCCCTCACTGCACCCCTCACTGCATCTCACCTCTCACTGCACCTCACCTCTCACTGCACCTCACCTCTCACTGCATCTCACCTCTCACTGCATCTCACCTCTCACTGCACCTCACCTCTCACTGCACCTCTCACTGCACGTCACCTCTCACTGCACCTCTCACTGCACCACTCACTGCACCCCACCTCTCACTGCACCTCTCACTGCACCTCTCACTGCACCCCTCACTGCATCTCACCTCTCACTGCACCTCTCACTGCACCTCTCACTGCACCACTCACTGCACCACTCACTGCACCCCTCACTGCATCTCACCTCTCACTGCACCTCACCTCTCACTGCACCTCTCACTGCACCCCTCATTGCACCAATTTGAATTTAGTGCAACGTAATCATTCATTCTATTTACCATAGTTTAAAAATTGTCTTTTAACATGGTTAAATTAACAAACATACGTAATTTGACAACCATCCATGTGTAAAATCCCTCTTCTACATAAAATTTGTCTTAAATGTTTTCCCCTAAGCCTTTTCTTTAAATTTCATTTCATTTGTATCTCTCTGAAGTTGTTCTCAAGTTGTCTGGTATTTACCCTGTTGTTTCATATTTATAGACATGACTAAGACTGGTAAACCAGACTCATACTGGCATGACATCATGTGCAAGTATGTCCAAGGGAAGTACCACTTCTCAACAGGCAAGAAGCCAGGGGCGAAGAAGTGGAAGCATGCCTTGGAAAGAATTAATAACTGTCCATTACACAAACAGACCTGTGCATATGATATATTTGGGAAAATAATCACTTGCAAATGTGGTTATCATAAGGTATGTAATGAATGTGATTATTTTACCTATGCTGGTGATCATTACTAATTTAAAAACATTTTTTAATAAGAGAAAAATGTTCATTATTTGAGCTGTAAAGCCTGACATGAAATAATAGTCAGAAAAAGGTGTGTGTGTGTATATATATATATATATATATATATATATATATATATATATATATATATATATATATATATATATATATAATGCGCACAAACTGAGCAAAGCTGTGCAATTTAGTGCAAATGCTGTCAGTACACTAGATTAATTTCTTAGCTTTTAATGTAAATCAGTGAGGTCTTTATAATGGTATAACAGGTTACTTGAATAAAATGCATATAAATGTCAATTTAACTCGCAGTAAAAAGATGCCTGCACAAAGACCTGAAGGTGGGTGTTTTTACAATTCTACTTAAAGGTGTATTACTTTCCTTAAAGAACAACAACCTATGAATCAGACGACAGTTTGCATGTAGTAATTGTGTACAACATGTTTTTCAGCAAAGTTTTGATTTTGATAATTTGCAGATTTTGAGACCTAGGGAAAACACTAATCCTAGGGAAAACACTAATGCTTTTTTTACAGTCAGCAGAGCAGACAGTGTTAGGCATGCAAGCAGGACCACAGAGCAGTGCAGGCATGCAAGCAGGACCACAGAGCAGTGCAGGCATGCAAGCAGGACCACAGAGCAGTGCAGGCATGCAAGCAGGACCACAGAGCAGTGCAGGCATGCAAGGAGGACCACAGAGCAGTGCAGGCATGCAAGGAGGACCACAGAGCAGTGCAGGTGCAAAACCTGCCTCATGGAGCAGTGCAGGTGCGCAGGCAAGACCAGCCTCATTGAGCAGTGCAGGTGCGCAGGCAAGACCAGCCTCATGGAGCAGTGCAGGTGCTCAGGCAAGACCAGCCTCATGGAGCAGTGCAGGTGCTCAGGCAAGACCACTGAGCAGTGCAGGCGCAAAACCAGCCCCAGAGAGCAGTGCAGGCTCAAGATCAGTCCCAGAGAGCAGTGCAGGCTCAAGATCAGTCCCAGAGAGCAGTGCAGGCTCAAGATCAGTCCCAGAGAGCAGTGCAGGCTCAAGATCAGTCCCAGAGAGCAGTGCAGGCTCAAGATCAGTCCCAGAGAGCAGTTCTTCAATAAAGTGTGGTCTTTGTGGTGAAGACATTGATGTGGACTGTTTCTCCGAACATCTGTCAGATTACCATGTCCAAGAATGTTGTGACCAGTGTGGTGCAAAAGTCTGGGGTGCGATTGGACTTCTTCACCACATTGAAACTAATCATCCTTGTACCAGTCTTGGTATCTTCTCCAACAACATCATTTACTGAATCACCCGCATACATTGAAGAGCAGCAAGGCGTTCCACAAACTGCACCTCAAACACCATCCCTGGAAATTAACCTGAGGCCTCCAGTAGTGAATTGGGTGAGTTTTCTCCCCAAACAGTTCTGTCGAGTTATTAAGCCAGCAGACCAGAAGTGGATCGCGCAGTGTCTATATGACGCCACAGGACGACTTAAGCAGCAGTTTTCTCAAAACTGGTTTCATCCACCAAGTCCCAGCAAGCCTACAACTTCACCTCCTGATCCTAAAACCTACTTTAGACAGCGTATGTTTCTGTGGGCCCCAATGAGAATGTGGGGTATTCCTCTGAAGTGCACACAGTGCAATAGGAAGATGCACCATTCAGGAATCTACACAAAAGTGAGGGAAGTCATTGATATTGACTCGAGATATTATTTAATTGGAGTAGACTACCCTCGCTGCAGTAACTGTAAGATTCCTGTCTGCCCTTGGAGTTCGGAGATCCTCAAACAACTAGATCCCTCCCACAGAAACAAATTCCCCGCTGTTCTTACCACTCACCTTGCACTTGACAGGAAGTGTGTGACTTTGTTGAAGCCTAGAACTGCTGGGAACAGCTCCAGTTTCTTGCAGCAGGCGCTTGAAGAAGTTCACAGCGAGGAGTGGGCAAGACGTACCATTAACTATCTGACAGACTGTGAATTTCACAAAAAGAAATGTGCCCTGACACAGGCTGAAGTGGTATATCAGCAGCCACCGCCTTTTTGCCCCCTACCTCTGGCACAGTGGTTTGAGACGGTTCATGCCAACGAGATCCTGAGTCACATTGATGAGCTAAAGGGTGTCATAACATCAACATATGGTAGCATCCTGAAGCTTGATTCTACCAAGAAGGTAAATGTATATAAAAAGAGGCAAATGCATGTTAATTTCAACTTGATGTTCAGAGATTTTTACCTGATTGTAATGTTTGTGTATTTATATAGATAACTAAAAAGCTTGCTGGTGGCATTGCGGACATTGCTACATGGATGACCAATGTTGGCAATGAGTTTGGCCAAGTCCTGAACTGTGTCCTAACCACTGGTGAGGGAGCTGGCATAGATGACTTGTGTCAGGGCATCGTAAAGCGATACAAGGATGCTGGGGAGCCAGAGCCAGCTGTGATTTACGTTGACCGGGACTGCTGCAGCGAGACAGGTTTGTTACATTAAGTCTTTACCTAATATGAATGTGTTTGTATTTCTAATTCATATTAGCAACCATTTCAGGCATGTTTCTAAATTACTAAAAACTAAATTTCATTCCTGTACATGGTTTTTCTAGGTGTTTGTTCATATTCTTTAAGAACACTCATAAAGAGAATTTTTAGAACTATTTACTATAGAAATTTATATTTTTTTAGATCTATTTACAATGGTTCTAAAATTCTTAATTTCTATTTACAGTAGCAATTTACTATGAGAACCCTGTTCAGTGTTTGCAATCAAGTAGACAAAAGCTTATGTAAAACAGCATTATTATATTTCTTTAATGATGCAAATGTAAATCTGAGAAAACAATCACTCCTTGTTTCTCATTGGTGTAGGCGTGACTCCAGTTCTTACCTGGTTCCGACCATGGAATATCACAGTGCGACTTGATGTGTTCCACTTCATGCGGCGGTTTACTGCTGGCCTTACAACGGCGCACCATCCACTGTATGGCACTTTCTGCTCCAAGTTGTCCAGCTGTATATTTGAATGGGACAAGGATGACATCTCTCGTCTTAAAGAGGCGAAAAAGACCATGCTTTTAAAAAAACATGGGGGTCATATTTCAACAGAGGCCCAAATCCTGTCAAGCATCACCTCCAGTGAGCTGGCCAAGCACTGCAGGAGGAGGACACGCGGAGTTGAAGAAACTCGTGTCTTGATACAAGGACTGCTGGACTCCATGTGGGAACTGACCGACACCACTGGTTTGCGCCTCATCAATCCAGAGAGCATGACACGTGTGTGGGAGGTACAGCAGAAACACTTACCTTGCATCCAAGATCCACCCGGTGTTCAGTTGTACACAAAACTGGGCTCCGGTTTACAGAAGGGTGACAAGGTTCTGGATGTACTGAGGTGTGGCAGAGGGTCCTCCTCTCTGGAAAGCTTCCATCGCCACCAGTGCACTTTTATTCCAGGTAAATTGAAATTATAAAACAATATTATGCATATATTTAAATAGTGTTGTCACAATACTGAAGTTGCTGACTTCGAAAATTAAAGGCACCAAATTGGAAACAAACCTTTTTCTTAGGCCTGGTGGTTCTGAGTGGGGGGTTATATAATAGTATTTTAATCATGTGAAACATTGTCTTTCAGGTTGGAGATGTAATGCACTACATACGCAGATGTACATGCTTGAGGGTGCATCTAGGTGGAACATCAACCGAGCTCATCAAGCTGTGGACATGAGTGGTACATCACTTACTAAAATGTATGATGTACGTTTAATGTCCCACATGAATGTCCTCAGCAACAGAGTCCTTGGATGTGCACTCCTGCCAGAATTCAAACCTCCTGGGAAACCCACTGGTAAGATTCACCATTGTACACACTATTACGATAGTGATTCCAGGCATCACTGTGTGTTTTCAAAGGCTTTGCATGCTGCCTGAACGCTAACCAATCAGACCATCGTTTTCATGACTGATCATTGCTGTAAAGGTGCTTGTTCCTAGTTATAAGATATGTCAGTTTGTGAAGTTGAAGTGTATTTGTTTTAGTTTTTCTTTTGTGATTTTTGCTTTAACATTTTTCATGTTAATCGCAAAATAGATTTTTCATTAGCAACACTACATTCATCACATGCACTGTAGCCTACTGCTTTAGCCTGATATATAGCTCTTATTACAAAATGTTTATTGAATCTTTATGGCAGATGAGCGTATAGCTGTGGAGTACTTGCTGGCACAGTCTGACAGAGGAGACCTGCTTTCTCCACTGGAGCAACATGAAATCGCCTTGCCAGAGATGGAGGTTGAAGTTCAGGAGGATGAGTGGTTGGATGTCACAATATGTGATGCGGCAGACCTCAATTTGGGCACACACACCCTTGCAAGTTCCAGCAGTCATGGTGATTCATTGATCTCACCTCTGGTAATGTCAATTTTCTTGATCGTTTTGAATTAAAATTACATAGGAATGTTAATGTTTTTAGGAGCAATGAATGAGTTGCTTCATGATTAAACGTTCATTTAATTAAAAGATTAATAATAGTCAATTTGAACAGTCAATTTTGTAACTGATGTTTATTCTTCTCTTTAAAATGTTTTTAAAAAATCTAGGAAACCAGTGTGCCAAGTGGTGGCTCTTACAGTCCTGACATTGAAGACATTTCCTGTGCTGGGCCCAGCACACCAGCTCCGGTAAAGTTTCTAATACCTGATGCTTGTAATTTGTGAATGGTTTATCAAAGTATCAAAATAATTTCCTAATCCAGGATTCTGTTTTTGTTTCCATTTCTAGGACAGTAGATGTGATTCAAGGGGTGTTCCTGGATGGGAGGCAGTGGATAACCTGGCAGGCTATCTCGTCAGTCTCAACCGCACGATCACTGGTTTATCAACTAACGAGATAGCAGAGATCTTGCGGTTGTATTCGTATTTGCATACCATTGATCAGTCCCCCTCCAAGTATTCCCTTAAGTGCAAGAAAAAGACCTTGGAAGGTCCTTGGAGAGCTTCTCGGAAGCGTAGTGGCTCAGCCCCTGGTTAGCAAGCAGCTGAGAGGTGAGTTAAATTGTAGTGCACCGGTGTTAAATTTGAGTCTTGTTGAATGCTCCCTGTATAATTTAATTCCTTTCAAAGGTTAAAAATACTTTAAAAAAACTGTTTTGATGAGATCCAGGATAGATCATAAAGTCTATCTCTCATTGCCATACAATTCCAAAACATAATCAGTCTATATGTTTACAAAGCTATAATGAACCATAGAATACTAATCATACATAATACAATCATGCATCTTTTTATTCACAGACTGTTCATGACTCATGGTCAGGCTGCCCAGAGACCTGATGCCAACAGGGTTTCAGAATGTGTTGCACTCAAGCTTCTGAAGGAATTCAGGGAAGCCAGAAATAGGCCTAAAGATAACAAGGGCAAAACCTTTCCCATTCCTCAGGCAATTGTGATGATTTATAGCCACATCAAGCAGCTGCTTGAAGACTGCAGAGAGCTACTAGACCAGACCAACTTGGTGCTAGTTACTATAAACAACACCACAGTGTCTTCATGGTGAGTTGGATTTCAGCTTCCTAAATTCACTTCAGTAATATGAAATCTATTCCTATGATGAACGACTGCACTTCTGAAATAATAAATCTTTTGAACTATTCTCTATTCCACATGTATTTGTATATAACATACATTAAATGTATACATTGTTTTCAGACACCGTCTCATTTTGAAACTTGCAACCTTTTATATGTCTGCCAAAAAAAGGATTTAAAAAATTTGGTAATAAATGCATACATTGTTTCACAAAAGCTTTTCAGAAATTCAGAATGTTACGGTTTAGAATACGTTATTGCTTATTACACAGCTTTCTGAAATGCTTGATTCTGATTTGTCAGTTGAGACATTCCACAGTCTGTTTTTCTCTGATAATGTTCACAAAGTGCGAAGTTCATCAATTACGAAATGAGGTCAATTCGGCTATAAATCAGCTGTAATGTTATCAGTTTAGTTATTGTCCAATAATGTCAGTATAGTCAAATTGATAATATTGCTGAATGTTAAAGGAACACGCTGACTTTTTGGGACTTTAGCTTATTCACCGTATCCCCCAGAGTCAGATAAGTCCATACATACCCTTCTAATCTCGGTGCGTGCTGTAACTCTATCCGACGCCCCCACCGCTGGCCTAGCTTAGCACAAATACTGGAGGTAAATGGCTCCATCTAGCATACTGCTCCCAATAAGTGACAAAAAAACATCAACATTTTCCTATTTACATGTTGTGATTTGTATAGCAACAGTGTGTACAAATAACAAGGCCATATGAGACGCAGGCTTCTTCTAACCATATACATACTGGGAAGTATATTCTCAGAAGGTGAAGCACTGCTACTTGGACGGAGTGATTTACTCGCAGCACCTGAGAACTGGTGAGGAGCAGAGAGTTTGCTCAGAGTTGGAGTAAATCACTCCACAGAAGTAGCAGTGCTTCGGAGATACGGTGAATAAGCTAAAGTCCCAAAAAGTCGGCGTGTTCCTTTAATGCTGAAGTATCCAAGTGATGGATAGTTTTTGAATAGTTTAGTGTACATAGTTTATAAAAACAAATCAGTAGAGATGTTTTGTAAATGTACTGTGGGTAAAGCTAAAAATGTCTGTTATTCTTTCCCAGGCTTCTCGACAGACAGAAAAGAACTGACCGGGACACCTTGCTACAAGGAGTGGAGCTTCCCCAGCCTGTTGGTTTGGCAAAGGAGCCACTGCCAAAGCCTAGAGAACTCCCATCTGCACCTGTTGAACATGGACATGTTGCCATTGAGTTCCAGGAGCCTGAAAATCGGGAGGGTGAGGCAGTTATACGCCAACGTAAATGTGCACGAACTGGAACTGCAGTGTCTTCTATTACGCACACAGACACTGGGCTTGTAGACACATCTCCATCTGGCACAGACTGGCCTGGGGTCCAGCACTTTCCTGGGTGGAATGTCTGGCCTGGGA
>NW_027509153.1:1942500-2222500 GCF_051911475.1 Siphateles boraxobius
AGGAAACGCAATGCATTGGAGGACACTCTTTTTTCTGCCCCAATACGATTCATTTTGCTGTGCGTTCCCACGCAGCACGCACGCTTCTCGAGCAAGAGCCTGGATAGCTCAGTCGGTAGAGCATCAGAATTTTAATCTGAGGGTCCAGGGTTCAAGTCCCTATTCGGGCGAACGAGCCTCTTTTTGTGGAGCGGTACGTTTTGTTGTTGAGTTCTTGCTGATCTATACTGGCCTCGGGCAGCGACGCTGCAAGGGACCACACCAAACGACATGCCCCTTTCAGCCAGCTTGTACTCGTGGCCGAGTTGTTAAGGCGATTGACTCGAAATCCATTGGGGTCTCCCCACGCAGGTTTGAATCCTGCCGACTACGTTGACAGCATGCGCCAGCTTTAGTTTGTAACCTTCTGGAGGCCTAGCTTAAACTTTATAAAAGGAAAAAAAGTCACTGTTACAGGATTACCCTTGATTAGAGTTATGTTGGTAAGAAACAGTTTTGTCTGCAAGCTAAAGATGACAAGGCCCCTTTGTAGTCAGGGACACGTCGGGTAGACCGCTAGCTCGCCGTGATCGTATAGTGGTTAGTACTCTGCGTTGTGGCCGCAGCGAATCCGGGTCACGGCAAGGTTTTCTGGGTGCCATTGAAATTGAGCTCCATGTCACCACCTCTCCTCACCCCGTCCTTCGGCCTACTCTTTTTGTGCACGGCACGTGCCCTTGATGTGCTTTGGATGTTTGAGTGAGCTCTCAGGTTCGAACCCTTAGAGAAAAGACTGAAAACGAAACGCTCCTATTTATTTCGGAAGAATCTTGTTTCAGAGAGAATATGGTGCGTGTATATTTTCTAATCGCTAGATGTCAGTACACTCGCTGGCTGTTACCTAGAGTCCCGCGGGCTTGCTATTTGCTACAAACAACTGCGCCTTTGACACAAGTTTACAATAACGATAAGAGCGCGGCAAGTCAACAGCATTGAAGCGTGTGAAGAGGCTTTCCAGACAAGTAGCAGTGAGTTTTTGTTCTTTTTCCTAGCATTATTTTCCTTTAATGACTATTATCATCAGTCTAATAGGCTGCATTCCCACTAATTTGCAAATATATTTTGACATAGCAGACGTTTTGACGGCCGTTCTGAATCTTCGAAGAAGGAAACGCAATGCATTGGAGGACACTCTTTTTTCTGCGCCAATACGATTCATTTTGCTGTGCGTTCCTACGCAGCACGCACGCTTCTCGAGCAAGAGCCTGGATAGCTCAGTCGGTAGAGCATCAGACTTTTAATCTGAGGGTCCAGGGTTCAAGTTCAGGCGAACGAGCTTCTTTTTGTGGAGCGGTACGTTTTGTTGTTGAGTTCATGCTGATCTACACTGGCCTCGGGCAGCGACGCTGCAAGGCACCAAGCCAAACGACATGCCACTTTCAGCCAGCTTGTAGTCGTGGCCGAGTGGTTAAGGCGATGGACTAGAAATCCATTGGGCTCTCCCCGCGCAGGTTCGAATCCTGCCGACTACGTTGACTAATGGTGGGGGAAAAAATCGATTCTGTTCAGTATCGCGATATTTTGCACACGCAATTATATCGATACAGTACCGCAAAGTATTGCGATATTTAATTATAAAATTATCTGTTTTACTTTCCGGTTTTCTCAGAGTTTACTCTGATCATTTACATTTGTGTATTACATCCACAAGGTGGCGCTTTTTGCGGTGCTTTGTTGTCGTACATTCGACAGCAAATTCAAATGAAAATGGCTTCAGTATTACTGTTGTACACGACGCTCCGCATCTTTCAAATCGAAAGTGTGGGTAAATTTCGGTTTTATGATTATTCTCAGGTTTATGTTACTCTATTATGTCTGCTTTATGTTACTCTATTGTATTTAAATAATTTTAAGTTATGTGCTGGGAGCTCAGTGAGTTTTGTTTGTTTCATATTAAATATTATCTGCTCGGTCTTGTCTGTCAGCGCGTTGTCATTGTCCTCTATTTTTCACTGCTTGAGAACATGGGTTGAAATCGCCCTCTAAACCCTCATTCACTAAGTTAGGCCTATTCCCTAAGTTAACGTTAGTCCACTAATACTGTTAACTTGAAGGAGTGAATGAAAACGAGTGAGCGACAGGCGTTGAGCGCTGTACATTCGTTAATGCAGTGCAATGTGGGACAGAGACGCGATCTGACACGCGTCCCATTTTCTCACAAATCTCTACGTTTATTTAAATAGTTCAAGATTGCTCTTATGAGAACACTCGGCAAAACTGACATTTTGGCATAATTTGTGTGTGTTATGGTTTGTTCAAGCTCGAAAGAGAACTTGATACTGACGCGCGTCTTTTCTGTGGGTCGTGTGTGTGTGTGTGTGTGTGTGTGTGTGTAATACAGGCAGGATTTAACGGATACTGCGTAATTGCGTTAAACATTTTTAACGCTTTAAACTTTTTTTTTGTTTTTGTTTCGGTGCCGCGGTGGGCAAGTGATGAAACCAGTGTTGCAATGTGTCTCCCGAATGTTCAAGAACAAGTTTTTCAGTTTTTGCACTTCAGTTAATGTGTAGAAGATAATGTTTACAGAATTAAATGTGACATTTAAAGTGAGGTGAGCGGTCTTATTTTCCTAATTTTTTGTAATGCCTTTGAATAATATGGGGGACGTGAATCGCAATATCGCAGAATTGAATCGCAATACTTGCTGTATCGCAATATATTGAGAATCGCAATAATATTGAATCGTGGCCCAAATATCGCAATACTATCAAATCGTCAAATTTTTGCCAATTCCCACCCCTAACGTTGACAGCATGCGCCTGCTTTAGTTTGTAACCTTCTGGAGGCCTAGCTTAAACTTTATAAAAGGAAAAAAAAAGTCACTGTTACAGGATTACCCTTGAAAAGAGTTATGTTGGTAAGAAACAGTTTTGTCTGCAAGCTAAAGATGACAAGGCCCCTTTGTAGTCAAGGACACGTGGGGTAGACCGGTAGCTCGCCGTCATCGTATAGTGGTTAGTACTCTGCGTTTTGGCCGGAGCAACCCCGGTTCGAATTCGGGTCACGGCAAGGTTTTCTGGGTGCCATTGAAATTGAGCTCCATGTCACCACCTCTCCTCACCCCGTCCTTTAGGCTACTTTTTTGTGAACGGCGCGTGCCCTTGATGTGCTCTGGATGTTCGAGTGAATTGAAACTGGGACCTTCTTTGAAAGCATGAGGTCTCAGGTTCGAACCCTTAGAGAAAAGACTGAAAACGAAACGCTCCTATTTATTTCGGAAGAATCTTGCTTCAGAGAGAATATGGTGCGTGTATATTTTCTAATCGCTAGGTGTCAGTACACTCGCTGGCTGTTACCTAGAGTGCCGCGGGCTTGCTATTTGCTACAAACAACTGCGCCTTTGACACAAGTTTACAATAACGATAAGAGCGCGGCAAGTCAACAGCATTGAAGCGTGTGAAGAGGCTTTCCAGACAAGTAGCAGTGAGTTTTTGTTCTTTTTCCTAGCATTATTTTCCTTTAATTACTATTATCATCAGTCTAATAGGCTGCATTCCCACTAATTTGCAAATATATTTTGACATAGCAGACATTTTGACGCCCATTCTGAATCTTCGAAGAAGGAAACGCAATGCATTGGAGCACACTCTTTTTTCTGCGCCAATACGATTCATTTTGCTGTGCGATCCGACGCAGCACGCACGCTTCTCGAGCAAGAGCCCGGATAGCTCACTCGGTAGAGCATCAGACTTTAAATCTGAGGGTCCAGGGTTCAAGTCCCTGTTCGGGCGAACGAGCCTCTTTTTGTGGAGCGGTACGTTTTGTTGTTGAGTTCATGCTGATCTACACTGGCCTCCGGCAGCGACGCTACAAGGCACCAATCCACAAACGACATGCCCCTTTCGGCCAGCTTGTAGTCGTGGCCGAGTGGTTAAGGCGATGGACTAGAAATCCATTGGGGTCTCCCCGCGCAGGTTCGAATCCTACTGACTATGTTGACAGCATGCGCCTGCTTTAGTTTATAACCTTCTGGAGGCCTAGCTTAAACTTTATAAAAGGAAAAAAAGTCACTGTTACAGGATTACCCTTGAAAAGAGTTATTTTGGTAAGAAACAGTTTTGTCTGCAAGCTAAAGATGACAAGGCCCCTTTGTATTCAGGGACACGTCGGGTAGACCTGTAGCTCGCTGTGATTGTATAGTGGTTAGTACTCTGCGTTGTGGCCGCAGCAATCCGGGTCACGGCAAGATTTTCTGGGTGCCATTGAAATTGAGCTCCATGTCACCACCCCATCCTTCAGACTTCTCTTTTTTTGTGCACGGCGCGTGCCCTTGATGTGCTCTGGATGTTCGAGTGAATTGAAACTGGGACCTTCTTTGAAAGCACGAGCTCTCAGGTTCGAACCCTTAGAGAAAAGACTGAAAACGAAACGCTCCTATTTATTTCGGAAGAATGTTGCTTCAGAGAGAATATGGTGCGTGTATATTTTCTAATCGCTAGGTGTCAGTACACTCGCTGGCTGTTACCTAGAGTGCCGCGGGCTTGCTATTTGCTACAAACAACTGCGCCTTTGACACAAGTTTACAATAACGTAACGTTAGGAGCGCGGCAAGTCAACAGCATTGAAGCGTGTGAAGAGGCTTTCCAGACAAGTAGCAGTGAGTTTTTGTTCTTTTTCCTAGCATTATTTTCCTTTAATTACTATTATCATCAGTCTACTAGGCTGCATTCCCACTAATTAGCAAATATATTTTGACATAGCAGACGTTTTGACGGCCATTCTGAATCTTCGAAGAAGGAAACGCAACGCATTGGAGGACACTCTTTTTTCTGCGCCAATACGATTCATTTTGCTGTGCGTTCCGACGCAGCGCGCACGCTTCTCGAGCAAGAGCCCGGATAGCTCAGTCGGTAGAGCATCAGACTTTTAATCTGAGGGTCCAGGGTTCAAGTCCCTGTTCGGGTGAATGAGCCTCTTTTTGTGGAGCGGTACGTTTTGTTGTTGAGTTCTTGCTGATCTACACTGGCCTCGGGCAGCGACGCTACAAGGCACCAAGCCAAACGACATGCCCCTTTCAGCCAGCTGAAACATGTGTAACATGTAACATGTGGAAATCTGATCATATTTGGAGAAGTTGTGGCCATTTGAAGGTAGGCACTTAAAAAACCTCAAAGATGAGAAAACAACCTCTAAAGATTGTGCAGTTCTCACCTGTCTCTGCTGCTGGGAGTGACAATAGGGCTCATATACATCTCATTTAGATAAGCCATACCCCCTGTGAAGCTCCCCCCTGTGCTTTACAGCTTTTTTTGCACTTCGAATGAGTGCACTTCTGCCGCACTAGGCGAAAAACAATTGTGCTGCCCCTCTATTTGCAACGTACCAGCAACAACACACAAATACCAATATGCCATATAGCCTACATATAACGCAAAACCAGCAACAACACACAAAGACCAATATGCCATATACATATAAGGCAAAACCAGCAACAACACACAAAGACCAATATGCCATATACATATAATGCAAAACCAGCAACAACACACAAAGACCAATAAGCCATAGGCCTACATATAACGCAAATAGTGCGCAACGCTCCTGTGCCGAAAATGTCAAAAATTTTAAAGTTTATGCAGGAGGCAAATGCCTGCTGGCATTTTTCTTTAAGCAGTCATGACAGGAATTTTCCAAATAATCACATTTCACCTCCTCAAATTACTGTTGCGAATCTCTTTACACCACTTTCTTAAGGGCGTATAGACACACACAAATGAAATGTCCGCAAGCACATTATATCATCAGTAGGTTCACCATCTTAAATAACGACTAAAGAGCAAATGAAGCTTAACTTACATTTCAGAAACGCGCACGGCAGGCCTTCATCGCAGCAAAGGTCTTAACTGCATCCTCTATTTCGATTCTCTGTGCCAATTCATGTTCTATGGAGATTGTTGCCAGTCCATTAACTCTGTTCCCTGTTCACAAAACGTTCCCCATTCAAAGCAATTGGGACGTTCTGAATCTTCGAAGAAGGAAACGCAACGCATTGGAGGACACTCTTTTTTCTGCGCCAATACGATTCATTTTGCTGTGCGTTCCGAAGCAGCACGCACGCTTCTCGAGCAAGAGCCCGGATAGCTCAGTCGGTAGAGCATCAGACTTTTAATCTGAGGGTCCAGGGTTCAAGTCCCTGTTCGGGTGAATGAGCCTCTTTTTGTGGAGTGGTACGTTTTGTTGTTGAGTTCTTGCTGATCTACACTGGCCTCGGGCAGCGACGCTACAAGGCACCAAGCCAAACGACATGCCCCTTTCAGCCAGCTGAAACATGTGTAACATGTAACATGTGGAAATCTGATCATATTTGGAGAAGTTGTGGCCATTTGAAGGTAGGCACTTAAAAAAGCTCAAAGATGAGAAAACGACCTCTAAAGATTGTGCAGTTCTCACCTGTCTCTGCTGCTGGGAGTGACAATAGGGCTCATATACATCTCATTTAGATAAGCCATACCCCCTGTGAAGCTCCCCCCTGTGCTTTACAGCTTTTTTTGCACTTCGAATGAGTGCACTTCTGCCGCACTAGGCGAAAAACAATTTTGCTGCCCCTCTATTTGCAACGTACCAGCAACAACACACAAATACCAATATGCCATATAGCCTACATATAACGCAAAACCAGCAACAACACACAAAGACCAATATGCCATATACATATAACGCAAAACCAGCAACAACACACAAAGACCAATATGCCATATACATATAATGCAAAACCAGCAACAACACACAAAGACCAATAAGCCATAGGCCTACATATAACGCAAATAGTGTGCAACGCTCGTGTGCCCAAAATGTCAACAATTTTAAAGTTTATGCAGGAGGCAAATGCATGCTGGCATTTTTCTTTAAGCAGTCATGACAGGAATTTTCCAAATAATCACATTTCACCTCCTCAAATTACTGTTGCAAATCTCTTTACACCACTTTCTTATGTGCGTATACACACACAAATGAAATGTCCGCAAGCACATTATATCATCAGCAGGTTCACCATCTTAAATAACGACTAAAGAGCAAATGAAGCTTAACTTACATTTCAGAAACGCGCACGGCAGGCCTTCATCGCAGCAAAGGTATTAACTGCATCCTCTATTTCGATTCTCTGTGCCAATTCATGTTCTATGGAGATTGTTGCCAGTCCATTAACTCTGTTCCCTGTTCACAAAACGTTCCCCATTCAAAGCAATTGGGACTTTCTAAATCTTCGAAGAAGGAAACGCAATGCATTGGAGGACACTCTTTTTTCTGCGCCAATACGATTCATTTTGCTGTGCGTTCCGACGCAGCACGCACGCTTCTCGAGCAAGAGCCCGGATAGCTCAGTCGGTAGAGCATCAGACTTTTAATCTGAGGGTCCAGGGTTCAAGTCCCTGTTCGGGCGAACGAGCGTCTTTTTGTGGAGCGGTACGTTTTGTTGTTGAGTTCATGCTGATCTACACTGGCCTCGGGCAGCGACGCTGCAAGGCACCAAGGCAAACGACATGCCTCTTTCAGCCAGCTTGTAGTCGTGGCCGAGTGGTTAAGGCGATGGACTAGAAATCCATTGGGGTCTCCCCGCGCAGGTTCGAATCGTGCCGACTACGTTGACAGCATGCGCATGCCTTAGTTTGTAACCTTCTGGAGGCCTAGCTTAAACTTTATAAAAGGAAAAAAAGTCAATGTTACAGGATTACCCTTGAAAAGAGTCATGTTGGTAAGAAACAGTTTTGTCTGCAAGCTAAAGATGACAAGGCCCCTTTGTATTCAGGGGCCTGAAAATGAAACGCTCCTATTTATTTCGGAAGAATCTTGCTTCAGAGAGAATATGGTGCGTGTATATTTTCTAATCGCTAGGTGTCAGTACACTCGCTGGCTGTTACCTAGAGTGCCGCGGGCTTGCTATTTGCTACAAACAACTGCGCCTTTGACACAAGTTTACAATAACGATAGGAGCGCGGCAAGTCAACAGCATTGAAGCGTGTGTAGAGAATTTCCAGACAAGTAGCAGTGAGTTTTTGTTCTTTTTCCTAGCATTATTTTCCTTTAATGACTATTATCATCAGTCTAATAGGCTGCATTCCCACTAATTTGCAAATATATTTTGACATAGCAGACGTTTTGA
The DNA here is from genome assembly GCF_051911475.1 of Siphateles boraxobius. Lineage (NCBI taxonomy): Eukaryota > Metazoa > Chordata > Actinopteri > Cypriniformes > Leuciscidae > Siphateles > Siphateles boraxobius. The sequence continues at coordinate 1,950,644 of NW_027509153.1, forward strand.
CGGCCGTTCTGAATCTTCGAAGAAGGAAACGCAATGCATTGGAGGACATTCTTTTTTCTGCGCCAATACGATTCATTTTGCTGTGCGTTCCGAAACAGCACGCACGCTTCTCGAGCAAGAGCCCGGATAGCTCAGTCGGTAGAGCATCAGACTTTTAATCTGAGGGTCCAGGGTTCAAGTCCCTGTTCGGGTGAATGAGCCTCTTTTTGTGGAGCGGTACGTTTTGTTGTTGAGTTCTTGCTGATCTACACTGGCCTCGGGCAGCGACGCTACAAGGCACCAAGCCAAATGACATGCCCCTTTCAGCCAGCTGAAACATGTGTAACATGTAACATGTGGAAATCTGATCATATTTGGAGAAGTTGTGGCCATTTGAAGGTAGGCACTTAAAAAAGCTCAAAGATGAGAAAACGACCTCTAAAGATTGTGCAGTTCTCACCTGTCTCTGCTGCTGGGAGTGACAATAGGGCTCATATACATCTCATTTAGATAAGCCATATCTTATGCTTTACAGCATTTTTTGCACTTCGAATGAGTGCACTTCTGCCGCACTAGGCCAAAAACAATTGTGCTGACCCTCTATTTGCAACGTACCAGCAACAACACACAAATACCAATATGCCATATAGCCTACATATAACGCAAAACCAGCAACAACACACAAAGACCAATATGCCATATACATATCACGCAAAACCAGCAACAACACACAAAGACCAATATGCCATATACATATAATGCAAAACCAGCAACAACACACAAAGACCAATAAGCCATAGGCCTACATATAACGCAAATATTGCGCAACGCTCGTGTGCCCAAAATGTCAACAATATTAAAGTTTATGCAGGAGGCAAATGCCTGCTGGCATTTTTCTTTAAGCAGTCATGACAGGAATTTTCCAAATAATCACATTTCACCTCCTCAAATTACTGTTGCAAATCTCTTTACACCAGTTTCTTATGTGCGTATACACACACAAATGAAATGTCCGCAAGCACATTATATCATCAGTAGGTTCACCATCTTAAATAACGACTAAAGAGCAAATGAAGCTTAACTTACATTTCAGAAACGCGCACGGCAGGCCTTCATCGCAGCAAAGGTCTTAACTGCATCCTCTATTTCGATTCTCTGTGCCAATTCATGTTCTATGGAGATTGTTGCCAGTCCATTAACTCTGTTCCCTGTTCACAAAACGTTCCCCATTCAAAGCAATTGGGACGTCACATATGAAACAGCCAGCCACCGCTGTCAGCGAGCCGAGCCGCCGTATTCAAGCACTGATGGCGCGCGCGCCGCGCCCATACCTCCGGTTCAGTTTCCCGAGCCCACGAAGTGCGGCGAAAACATTTTCGGTGTAACTGCCACGGTTCAGCTCGTCTGCGACAATCTTTGCGGCATCCATCTTCATTGAATTTTGATATCAGATAGAGCCGGCCAGAGCACAGCATAATAAGTAGCCATGCGGTTCACTTGGAGGGCGGGGGCAAAACCGCCGGGTTATTCAGTATGAAAATACACACAGACAATGACACGTCACGCCCCTACTGAATGCTAGAATCTCCGAAAACAAGCCGATTTCAACCTCAAAATGTAAGCTTTTAAATATACCAATACTGCTAATACCAATATTGCACTGATTGGACTGTTTTTGAAGCTGCTACCAATGATCTGGATGAGCTCACAGATACTGTAACATCATATATAAGTTTCTGTGAGGATACATGCATTCCTACCAGGACATTCTTATCATTCACTAATGATAAACCATGGTTTACTGGGAAACTCAAACACCTTCGTCATGCCAAAGAGGATGCTTACAGAAGTGGGGATAAAATCTTGTATAACCAGGCCAGAAACAGATTGACAAAGGAGATCAGAGTTGCTAAAAGGAACTACTCTGATAAACTGAAAAAACAGTTTTCATCCAACGACCCATCATCAGTCTGGAATGGCCTGAGGAACATCACCAACTACAAGTCACCATCCCCTCGATCAGTGGACAATCAACACCTGGCTGACGATTTAAATTCATTTTACTGCCGGTTTGAAAAGCCCTCACTCACACCACACACCCGGTCTGATCTGCACTTCACACATTCACCATCACCTCCTGCACTCCAATTATCACTCCCCCCTCCTGCCATCCAACCTGAGCTTAAGGTCTGTGTGGAGGACGTGAGCCGAGTCTTCAAAAAACAGAAGACTAGGAAAGCCTCAGGCCCAGACGGCATCTCATCTGCTTGTTTAAAAGCCTGCGCTGACCAACTGGCCCCGGTCTTCACGCAGATCTTCAACAGATCATTGGAGCAGTGTGAAGTTCCCTGCTGCTTCAAACGCTCCACTATCATTCCTGTCCCCAAAAAACCCAAAATCACTGGACTTAATGACTACAGACCTGTCGCTCTCACGTCTGTGGTCATGAAGTCGTTTGAAAGACTGGTGCTGGCCCACCTGAAGGACATCACTGGACCCCTGCTGGATCCCTTTCAGTTTGCTTACAGAGCAAACAGGTCTGTGGATGATGCAGTCAACATGGGACTGCATTATATCCTGCAACATCTCGACAGACCAGGGACTTATGCAAGGATCCTCTTTGTGGACTTCAGTTCGGCCTTCAATACCATCATGCCTGGTCTTCTCACAGCCAAACTGACCCAGCTCTCCATACCATCCTCGATCTGTCAGTGGATCACCAGCTTCCTGACGGACCGGCAGCAGCGAGTGAGACTGGGGAAACACACATCCAAGACACTCACAATCAGCACCGGAGCCCCCCAAGGGTGCGTTCTCTCCCCACTGCTCTTCTCCCTGTACACTAATGACTGCACTTCTAAAGACCCCACTGTCAAGCTCCTGAAATTTGCAGACGACACCACTGTCATCGGTCTCATCCAAAACGGTGACGAGTCTGCTGACAGACTGGAGATTGAACAGCTGGCTGCCTGGTGCAGTTATAACAACCTTGAGCTGAACACGCTCAAAACAGTGGAGATGATCGTGGACTTCAGGAGGAACAGCTCAGCACTCCCCCCACTCACCATCATGAACAGCACTGTGGAAGCAGTGGAGTCATTCAGGTTCCTGGGCACTATCATCTCTCAGGACCTGAAGTGGGACAATCACATTGACTCCACTGTGAAAAAGGCCCAGCAGAGACTGTACTTCCTTCGCCAGCTGAGGAAGTTTAACCTGCCACAGGATCTGCTGATTCAGTTCTACTCAGCCATCATTGAGTCTGTCTTGTGCGCTTCCATCACTGTCTGGTTTGGTTCAGCTACCAAATCAGACATCAGGAGACTACAACGGACAGTCCGGACTGCGGAGAGGATCATTGGTGCCCCCCTGCCAAACCTCCAGGACCTGTACTCTTCCAGAGTGAGGAAGAGAGCAGGTAAAATCATCACAGACTCCACTCACCCTGGACACCACCTGTTCGAACTGTTACCGTCAAGACGGAGACTCAGATCACTGGCCACAAGAACATCTCGGCACAGGAACAGTTTCTTCCCACAGGCCATTTTCCTCCTGAACAGTTAACACTCCTCCCAAGGCATATGCCTGTAAGTGCAATACTCCCACTGTTTAGTGCAATATCCTACAACTCAGGTGATACTTATATGTAGATTTATTTATTTATAATATTCAAAACACTGTAAATAGGTTCATAATCTGTAAATCTGAAAATGTCTATTCTGACTAAACCCAACTGTGATAGTTTTATTCTCATATATTTATATTTTTATTTTTTATTCTTATAATTTGTAGTATTATGTTTCATGTTGTATTTGTATATGTCCACTGGAAGCCTCAGTACCAAAACAAATTCCTTGTGTGTGCAAGCACACTTGGCAATAAAGCTCTTTCTGATTCTGATTCTGATTCTGCTATCTCAAACATGGAGAGGCTTCTTCGTGATTTCAATTAACAGATTCTACAAAAAATTGAAATTCACCAATTTTGAAAAAAACCTTTCTTTCTCATTTTGCTCGAAAGTTGTGCTGCCGACTTGTGTCCCTGGTTTCTGTGACGGGTCACATAGTTTTCTAATCGCTAGGTGTCAGTACACTTGCTGGCTGTTACCTAGAGTGCAGCGGGCTTGCTATTTGCTACAAACAACTGCGCCTTTGACACAAGTTTACAATAACGATAAGAGCGCGGCAAGTCAACAGGATTGAAGCGTGTGAAGAGGCTTTCCAGACAAGTAGCAGTGAGTTTTTGTTCTTTTTCCTAGCATTATTTTCCTTTAATTACTATTATCATCAGTCTAATAGGCTGCATTCCCACTAATTTGCAAATATATTTTGACATAGCAGACGTTTTGACGCCCATTCTGAATCTTCGAAGAAGGAAACGCAATGCATTGGAGGACACTCTTTTTTCTGCGCCAATACGATTCATTTTGCTGTGCGATCCGACGCAGCACGCACGCTTCTCGAGCAAGAGCCCGGATAGCTCACTCGGTAGAGCATCAGACTTTAAATCTGAGGGTCCAGGGTTCAAGTCCCTGTTCGGGCGAACGAGACTCTTTTTGTGGAGCGGTACGTTTTGTTGTTGAGTTCTTGCTGATCTACACTGGCCTCCGGCAGCGACGCTGCAAGGCACCAAGGCAAACGACATGCCCCTTTCGGCCAGCTTGTAGTCGTGGCCGAGTGGTTAAGGCGATGGACTAGATATCCATTGGGGTCTCCCCGCGCAGGTTCGAATCCTACTGACTACGTTGACAGCATGCGCCTGCTTTAGTTTGTAACCTTCTGGAGGCCTAGCTTAAACTTTATAAAAGGAAAAAAAGTCACTGTTACAGGATTACCCTTGAAAAGAGTTATTTTGGTAAGAAACAGTTTTGTCTGCAAGCTAAAGATGACAAGGCCCCTTTGTATTCAGGGACACGTCGGGTAGACCTGTAGCTCGCTGTGATTGTATAGTGGTTAGTACTCTGCATTGTGGCCGCAGCAATCAGGGTCACGGCAAGATTTTCTGGGTGCCATTGAAATTGAGCTCCATGTCACCACCCCATCCTTCAGACTTCAGACTTCAGACGCATGCGCATGCGCGTGCGGTTTGTGTCTGTGTTTGGAGCTCCGTCGAATTGATTCATTAATCCTTGCTTTTCTTCTTTTCAACTAATTTATAAACAAGCACTTTCTATTTTTATATCATGGGAACTTATCCTCGCTACTATTCCTTATAAAAAACAATCGGATTACTTTGATATCGCTACTTAGATCCAACTTTGCGAATCTCGGCTACTAGCCTTTAGTCCGCTAGCATTTCACGCATGGCCTCGCGCCTACCGACCGTTTTATTTTACACCCGTTTCACTGAAAGGATACAGGTTATATCCAGCATTTCACTCCTAAATTAGTAGTGATATTGATAGTATCACTACTAATTTACTGTTCATCTGTTATAATGGCGAACATATCGGATGTGTGTCTAACGTTACCTCTGAGTGCAGGTGAGGACACATTCGAGCTGATTTCGGTACGATTGGAGCTGGAATCGGTGGAAAAACAGATCCGTGGTCTGCTGGAGAAACAAGCCGAGCTGCGGGATCGGCGATCAGCGCTTGAAACGTCACGCGCCGATGCTCATAAGTCAGTGGTTAGTAACTTTTTGACTCCGACTTCGTCTACTCCGTGCGTTTCTCTGCCCAGGAGGACGCGATCATCTCTGGCATCATTCACTCCGGCACCGACACAACACCATGGACCCTGGGTGATCCCACAGCGAAAGACACGAGCCAGGACCAGAGCAAGAACCTCTCCGCCCCTCCCGGTCTTCGAGATCTCCACCCGGAACCGCTTCTCCCCCCTTCGCGAGTCGGAACGCGACGACGCCGTGATCATCGGCAGTTCCATGGTCCGTCATGTCCGCGCTACCTCAGGTAAGGGTACGGTGCGCACTCACTGCTTTCCTGGTGCACGTGTTCTTGATGTCGCCGCACAGGTTCCCGAGATCCTGAACGGTGACGAGCGCGTCGGAGCAGTAGTGCTGCACACGGGAGTAAACGACATCAGGCTGCGGCAGACGGAGGTTCTGAAGAAGGACTACAAGAGCCTGATCGAGACGGTACGCAGCACAGCGCCTGAGGCAACGATCATCGTGTCTGGACCGCTTCCCACGTACCGACAAGGACAGGAAAGGTTCAGTAGATTATTTGCACTAAATGAATGGTTAATGTCATGGTGTAATGAACAGAAACTGCTCTTTGTAAATAATTGGAATCTGTTCTGGGAGCGACCTAGGCTCTACCGTGCTGATGGCCTGCACCCCAGCAGAATCGGAGCGGCTGTTCTGTCGGACAACATCTCCAAGACGTTACACACCATATGACTAGAAAATCAAAGTCCAAATCACAGTCTTTGCTGTGCCAAATTAATTGAAATAAGTAGTGTAGAACATTATATAGAAACTGTGTCTATTCCTCGTTTAGTGAGGCCATATAATAAATCTACTGTAGGATCTAGGGAAAATCTTATTGTAATTAAACCTGAAAATCTAAATATCAGTGAACAAAAACAATTTCTAAAACTAGGTCTTCTAAACATTAGATCGCTCACACCTAAGGCGGTTATTGTAAATGAAATGGTCACAGATAATAGCTTCGATGTACTTTGCCTTACTGAAACCTGGCTTAAACCAAATGATTATTTCGGTCTAAATGAGTCCACTCCACCAGGATACTGTTATAAGCATGAGCCCCGTCTGATCGGTCGTGGCGGCGGTGTTGCAACAATCTATAGAGATATTCTTAATGTTATTCAGGAAACAGGTCACAGGTTTAATTCATTTGAAGTACTTGTACTAAATATTACGCTCTTAGATGTAAGAAAGAAATCCCTATTATCTCTAGCCTTGGCTACTGTATATAGACCTCCAGGGCCCTATGCTGATTTCCTAAAAGAGTTTGCAGAGTTTCTCTCAGATCTATTGGTCAATACCGATAAAGCAATAATTGTTGGAGATTTTAACATACACGTAGATAACACAAATGATGCGTTAGGGACTGCGTTTACAGATTTATTAAACTCTTTTGGGGTCAAGCAAAACGTCAGTGGTCCCACTCATCGTCTAAATCATACACTAGACTTAATTATATCATATGGAACCAATCCAACTGATATAGATATTATACCGCAAAGTGACGATCTCACTGATCATCACATGGTAACTTGTATAATACGTACTGCTGAAATTTGTCATGTTGCGCCACGTTATCGACCAGGCAGAACAATCGTTCCAACCACTATAGATAGATTCTTAAATAGCTTACCTGATCTATCTCAGCTGCTCAGTGAACCCAAACAAACAGATGAACTAGAGGAAATGACTAGCAGTTTGAGCACCATTTTCTCTAGTACATTAGATTTTGTTGCACCAATTAGATTAAAAAAGGTTAGAGAGAAAACTAAAGCACCTTGGTACAACAGTGCTACGCATGTTATCAAGAGAGAAACTCGTAACTTAGAGCGTAAATGGAAACAAACTAATTTAGAGGTCTTTAGATTCGCGTGGAAAGACAGTATGTCACGTTATAAAAAGGCTCTAAAAGCAGCCAGGGCTGAGCATCTCCACAAACTAATAGAAAATAACCAAAATAATCCAAGGTTTTTATTTAACACCGTGGCTAGACTAACAAATATACAGACATCACCAGAGCAAAATATTCCGTTACAGTATAGTAGTAATGATTTTATGAACTACTTTAATGAGAAAATAGAAAGCATCCGTAACACAATTGTAAATGTACACTCTTTTATGGTGTCTTATGATTCAGCCTCAATTATCGCCCCTCTGGAACAACTACACCGCTTTACAACTATAGGACAGGAAGAGCTAAATAAACTTATCATTGCATCGAAAACAACAACATGTTTATTAGATCCAATACCCACTAAACTACTGAAAGAAGTGTTACCTGTAGTGGAAGAGCCTCTTCTCAATAGTATTAACTCGTCTTTATTTTTAGGTCATGTTCCAAGAATATTCAAGCTGGCAGTAATAAAACCTCTCATTAAGAAACCGCAATTAGACCCAAATAACTTAGCAAATTACAGACCCATTTCAAATCTTCCATTTATGTCTAAAATACTAGAAAAATTGTGTCCGCTCAATTGTGCTCTTTCTTGCAAGAAAATGAGATATATGAAAAATTCCAGTCAGGATTCAGACCGCATCATAGCACAGAAACTGCGCTAGTTAAAATTACAAATGATTTACTTTTAGCTTCTGACCAAGGCTGTATCTCAATACTAGTTCTACTCGATCTAAGCGCTGCGTTCGACACTATCGATCATAAAATACTCCTGGATCGACTACAAAACTACACTGGTGTTCAGGGACAGGCATTAAGCTGGTTTAGATCGTACTTATCAGACCGTTATCATTTTGTCTGTTTAAATGGGGAAAAATCAAAGATAACGTCAGTAGACTATGGAGTGCCGCAAGGATCGGTGTTAGGCCCTCTGCTATTCTCAATATATATGCTCCCACTTGGTAATATTATAAGAAAACATGGAATTAATTTCCACTGTTATGCTGATGACACTCAATTATATATTTAATCACGACAGGATGAAAACACTAACTCATCTAAATTGACAGAGTGTCTCAAAGATATAAAATGCTGGATGACGCGTAATTTCCTGCTACTAAATTCAGATAAAACGGAGGTATTACTTATTGGTCCAAAAAACTACCCACAAACTCACTTACAATACAACTTTAATATAGAAGGATGTCCAGTTACTTTATCCACTACAGTAAAAGACCTGGGTGTTATACTAGACCGCAACTTGTCTTTCGAAAATCATATTTCATATGTTACAAGAACAGCCTTTTTCCACCTTAGAAACATTACAAAGCTACGTAACATGCTATCTGTTTCTGATGCAGAAAAGTTAGTTCATGCATTCATGACCTCGAGACTAGATTATTGTAATGCTATATTAGCTGGCTGTCCTGCATCCTCAATAAACAAGCTACAGTTAGTGCAAAATGCAGCTGCTAGAGTTCTTACTAGGTCAAGAAAATATGATCATATAACACCAATTTTATCATCTCTACACTGGTTACCTATCAAGTTCCGTATCAATTACAAAGTACTATTACTGACCTATAAAGCCCTAAATGGTTTAGCTCCTGTGTATTTAATGGACCTTCTATCGCCCTACAATCCATCACGTTCTTTAAGATCACTAAATTCGAGGCTTCTGGTCATTCCTAGGATATCTAAGTCCACTAAAGGAGGAAGGGCGTTCTCACATTTAGCTCCAAAACTCTGGAATAGCCTTCCTGATATTGTTCGAAGCTCTGACTCGCTGTCCCAGTTTAAAACTAGATTAAAGACGCATCTCTTTAGCCAAGCATTTACATAATGCTTACCTTTTATACCACTGCTGAATCAGATCAAATGCATTTAATATTATAAAACTTGAAGAGTCTGTAGGTTATTTGTATAAGTTGCATAGTATTTACAGTCATTACGTTCCTGTGTATATTGCGTGAATGACGGGTGGTTGGGTAGATATTGTGTTTTGCGGTAGTTGGTATGCCATACGGAACCGTTGCCACTGAACCTGCATTAACGACGACAGTGGGGCTCGACAGCCTTAGTCAAACGGGTCGGCGCGTATGGTTGGGTTGCGGAGAGATTGTGAGATTGTGGTTGGGTCTCAGCAGCAGGAGGGATGTAGAGGTCAGTAAGCAGGGCTGAGTTGAGTGGGGGACGGAGGGGGGTGACTCTGGGACGCAAGAATCACTGTCTTCATGTTTTTTATCATTTACGCCCGTGTTATGGAAATCATTATGAACAGCAGCTACGCTAATTATTTTCCCTTTTTGCTTTTCTGCTGTTATCTCGGGACGCGAGTCCCGAGAAAAACGGCGTTCGTCAGCTCCAGTTTGTATCCAGCCTTTCACAGAGACTTCAGATACGCCAATCACAAAGCCTGTGAAGAGACGACTCAACACCGGCGATATGGACCCTCTATGGTGGACGGCACTGATCCTCAACAACTCGTCTCAACACCGGCGTGATTACTTGGACTTCCAAAAGATGGAAATGGATAAATATTCTAAATGTTCCGATCCAATCTGACTTGTAATGCTGCCCGAATCATAAATCATGCACTGTTCCTTCGTTGGCCAGAGGAGAACTGGCCCTCCGACTGAGTCTGGTTTCTCCCAAGGTTTTTTTTTTCTCCATTCTGTCACCTGATGGAGTTTTGGTTCCTTGCCACTGTTGCCTTGGCTTTTGGCTTGCTTAGTTGGGGACATTTAATATTCAATAATATTATTGATCTGCCTTGCTTAAGGTGGACGTTGACTCAATTTTCTTTTAGAAACAAACTCTGTTATATTATTTTCACGTTATCACTGTGAAGCTGCTTTGATACAATCTGTATTGTAAAAAGCGCTATATAAATAAAGGTGACTTGACTTGACTTGACTTCTCTTTTTGTGCACGGCGCGTGCCCTTGATGTGCTCTGGATGTTCGAGTGAATTGAAACTGGGACCTTCTTTGAAAGCACGAGCTCTCAGGTTCGAACCCTTAGAGAAAAGGCTGAAAACGAAACGCTCCTATTTATTTCGGAAGAATCTTGCTTCAGAGAGAATATGGTGCGTGTATATTTTCTAATCGCTAGGTGTCAGTACACTCGCTGGCTGTTACCTAGAGTGCCGCGGGCTTGCTATTTGCTACAAACAACTGCGCCTTTGACACAAGTTTACAATAACGTAACGTTAGGAGCGCGGCAAGTCAACAGCATTGAAGCGTGTGAAGAGGCTTTCCAGACAAGTAGCAGTGAGTTTTTGTTCTTTTTCCTAGCATTATTTTCCTTTAATTACTATTATCATCAGTCTACTAGGCTGCATTCCCACTAATTAGCAAATATATTTTGACATAGCAGACGTTTTGACGGCCATTCTGAATCTTCGAAGAAGGAAACGCAACGCATTGGAGGACACTCTTTTTTCTGCGCCAATACGATTCATTTTGCTGTGCGTTCCGACGCAGCGCGCACGCTTCTCGAGCAAGAGCCCGGATAGCTCAGTCGGTAGAGCATCAGACTTTTAATCTGAGGATCCAGGGTTCAAGTCCCTGTTCGGGTGAATGAGCCTCTATTTGTGGAGCGGTACGTTTTGTTGTTGAGTTCTTGCTGATCTACACTGGCCTCGGGCAGCGACGCTACAAGGCACCAAGCCAAACGACATGCCCCTTTCAGCCAGCTGAAACATGTGTAACATGTAACATGTGGAAATCTGATCATATTTGGAGAAGTTGTGGCCATTTGAAGGTAGGCCCTTAAAAAAGCTCAAAGATGAGAAAACGACCTCTAAAGATTGTGCAGTTCTCACCTGTCTCTGCTGCTGGGAGTGACAATAGGGCTCATATACATCTCATTTAGATAAGCCATACCCCCTGTGAAGCTCCCCCCTGTGCTTTACAGCTTTTTTTGCACTTCGAATGAGTGCACTTCTGCCGCACTAGGCGAAAAACAATTTTGCTGCCCCTCTATTTGCAACGTACCAGCAACAACACACAAATACCAATATGCCATATAGCCTACATATAACGCAAAACCAGCAACAACACACAAAGACCAATATGCCATATACATATAACGCAAAACCAGCAACAACACACAAAGACCAATATGCCATATACATATAATGCAAAACCAGCAACAACACACAAAGACCAATAAGCCATAGGCCTACATATAACGCAAATAGTGTGCAACGCTCGTGTGCCCAAAATGTCAACAATTTTAAAGTTTATGCAGGAGGCAAATGCATGCTGGCATTTTTCTTTAAGCAGTCATGACAGGAATTTTCCAAATAATCACATTTCACCTCCTCAAATTACTGTTGCAAATCTCTTTACACCACTTTCTTATGTGCATATACACACACAAATGAAATGTCCGCAAGCACATTATATCATCAGCAGGTTCACCATCTTAAATAACGACTAAAGAGCAAATGAAGCTTAACTTACATTTCAGAAACGCGCACGGCAGGCCTTCATCGCAGCAAAGGTATTAACTGCATCCTCTATTTCGATTCTCTGTGCCAATTCATGTTCTATGGAGATTGTTGCCAGTCCATTAACTCTGTTCCCTGTTCACAAAACGTTCCCCATTCAAAGCAATTGGGACGTTCTGAATCTTCGAAGAAGGAAACGCAATGCATTGGAGGACACTCTTTTTTCTGCGCCAATACGATTCATTTTGCTGTGCGTTCCCACGCAGCACGCACACTTCCCCAGCAAGAGCCCGGATAGCTCAGTCGGTAGAGCATCAGACTTTTAATCTGAGGGTCCAGGGTTCAAGTCCCTGTTCGGGCGAACGAGCCTCTTTTTGTGGAGCGGTACGTTTTGTTGTTGAGTTCATGCTGATCTACACTGGCCTCGGGCAGCGACGCTGCAAGGCACCAAGGCAAACGACATGCCCCTTTCAGCCAGCTTGTAGTCGTGGCCGAGTGGTTAAGGCGATGGACTAGAAATCCATTGGGGTCTCCCCGCGCAGGTTCGAATCGTGCCGACTACGTTGACAGCATGCGCATGCTTTAGTTTGTAACCTTCTGGAGGCCTAGCTTAAACTTTATAAAAGGAAAAAAAGTCACTGTTACAGGATTACCCTTGAAAAGAGTCATGTTGGTAAGAAACAGTTTTGTCTGCAAGCTAAAGATGACAAGGCCCCTTTGTATTCAGGGGCCTGAAAACGAAACGCTCCTATTTATTTCGGAAGAATCTTGCTTCAGAGAGAATATGGTGCGTGTATATTTTCTAATCGCTAGGTGTCAGTACACTCGCTGGCTGTTACCTAGAGTGCCGCGGGCTTGCTATTTGCTACAAACAACTGCGCCTTTGACACAAGTTTACAATAACGATAAGAGCGCGGCAAGTCAACAGCATTGAAGCGTGTGAAGAGGCTTTCCAGACAAGTAGCAGTGAGTTTTTGTTCTTTTTCCTAGCATTATTTTCCTTTAATTACTATTATCATCAGTCTACTAGGCTGCATTCCCACTAATTAGCAAATATATTTTGACATAGCAGACGTTTTGATGGCCATTCTGAATCTTCGAAGAAGGAAACGCAACGCATTGGAGGACACTCTTTTTTCTGCGCCAATACGATTCATTTTGCTGTGCGTTCCGACGCAGCACGCACGCTTCTCGAGCAAGAGCCCGGATAGCTCAGTCGGTAGAGCATCAGACTTTTAATCTGAGGGTCCAGGGTTCAAGTCCCTGTTCGGGTGAATGAGCCTCTTTTTGTGGAGCGGTACGTTTTGTTGTTGAGTTCTTGCTGATCTACACTGGCCTCGGGCAGCGACGCTACAAGGCACCAAGCCAAACGACATTCCCCTTTCAGCCAGCTGAAACATGTGTAACATGTAACATGTGGAAATCTGATCATATTTGGAGAAGTTGTCGCCATTTGAAGGTAGGCACTTAAAAAAGCTCAAAGATGAGAAAACGACCTCTAAAGATTGTGCAGTTCTCACCTGTCTCTGCTGCTGGGAGTGACAATAGGGCTCATATATATCTCATTTAGATAAGCCATACCCCCTGTGAAGCTCCCTCCTGTGCTTTACAGCTTTTTTTGCACTTCGAATGAGTGCACTTCTGCCGCACTAGGCGAAAAACAATTGGGCTGCCCCTCTATTTGCAATGTACCAGCAACAACACACAAATACCAATATGCCATATAGCCTACATATAACGCAAAACCAGCAACAACACACAAAGACCAATATGCCATATACATATAAGGCAAAACCAGCAACAACACACAAAGACCAATATGTCATATACATATAATGCAAAACCAGCAACAACACACAAAGACCAATAAGCCATAGGCCTACATATAACGCAAATAGTGTGCAACGCTCGTGTGCCCAAAATGTCAACAATTTTAAAGTTTATGCAGGAGGCAAATGCCTGCTGGCATTTTTCTTTAAGCAGTCATGACAGGAATTTTCCAAATAATCACATTTCACCTCCTCAAATTACTGTTGCAAATCTCTTTACACCACTTTCTTATGTGCGCATACACACACAAATGAAATGTCCGCAAGCACATTATATCATCAGTAAGTTCACCATCTTAAATAACGACTAAAGAGCAAATGAAGCTTAACTTACCTTCTTTGAAAGCACGAGCTCTCAGGTTCGAACCCTTAGAGAAAAGACTGAAAACGAAACGCTACTATTTGTTTCGGAAGAATCTTGCTTCAGAGAGAATATGGTGCGTGTATATTTTCTAATCGCTAGGTGTCAGTACACTCGCTGACTGTTACCTAGAGTGCCGCGGGCTTGCTATTTGCTACAAACAACTGCGCCTTTGACACAAGTTTACAATAACGATAAGAGCGCGGCAAGTCAACAGCATTGAAGCGTGTGAAGAGGCTTTCCAGACAAGTAGCAGTGAGTTTTTGTTCTTTTTCCTAGCATTATTTTCCTTTAATTACTATTATCATCAGTCTACTAGGCTGCATTCCCACTAATTAGAAAATATATTTTGACATAGCAGACGTTTTGACGGCCATTCTGAATCTTCGAAGAAGGAAACGCAACGCATTGGAGGACACTCTTTTTTCTGCGCCAATACGATTCATTTTGCTGTGCGTTCCGACGCAGCACGCACGCTTCTCGAGCAAGAGCCCGGATAGCTCAGTCGGTAGAGCATCAGACTTTAAATCTGAGGGTCCAGGGTTCAAGTCCCTGTTCGGGTGAATGAGCCTCTTTTTGTGGAGCGGTACGTTTTGTTGTTGAGTTCTTGCTGATCTACACTGGCCTCGGGCAGCGACGCTACAAGGCACCAAGCCAAACGACATGCCTGCTGGCATTTTTCTTTAAGCAGTCATGACAGGAATTTTCCAAATAATCACATTTCACCTCCTCAAATTACTGTTGCAAATCTCTTTACACCACTTTCTTATGTGCGTATACACACACAAATGAAATGTCCGCAAGCACATTATATCGTCAGTAGGTTCACCATCTTAAATAACGACTAAAGAGCAAATGAAGCTTAACTTACATTTCAGAAACGCGCACGGCAAGCCTTCATCGCAGCAAAGGTCTTAACTGCATCCTCTATTTCGATTCTCTGTGCCAATTCATGTTCTATGGAGATTGTTGCCAGTCCATTAACTCTGTTCCCTGTTCACAAAACGTTCCCCATTCAAAGCAGTTGGGACGTTCTGAATCTTCGAAGAAGGAAACGCAATGCATTGGAGGACACTCTTTTTTCTGCGCCAATACGATTCATTTTGCTGTGCGTTCCGACGCAGCACGCACGCTTGCCCAGCAAGAGCCCGGATAGCTCAGTCGGTAGAGCATCAGACTTTTAATCTGAGGGTCCAGGGTTCAAGTCCCTGTTCGGGCGAACGAGCCTCTTTTTGTGGAGCGGTACGTTTTGTTGTTGAGTTCATGCTGATCTACACTGGCCTCGGGCAGCGACGCTCCAAGCCAAACGACATGCCCCTTTCAGCCAGCTTGTAGTCGTGGCTGAGTGGTTAAGGCGATGGACTAGAAATCCATTGGGGTCTCCCCGCGCAGGTTCGAATCCTGCCGACTACGTTGACAGCATGCGCCTGCTTTAGTTTGTAACCTTCTGGAGGCATAGCTTAAACTTTATAAAAGGAAAAAAAGTCACTGTTACAGGATTACCCTTGAAAAGAGTCATGTTGGTAAGAAACAGTTTTGTCTGCAAGCTAAATATGTCAAGGCCCCTTTGTATTCAGGGACACGTCGGGTAGTCCTGTAGCTCGCCGTGATCGTATAGTGGTTAGTACTCTGCGTTGTGGCCGCAGCAACCCCGGTTCGAATCCGGGTCACGGCAATATTTTCTGGGTGCCATTGAATTTGAGCTCCATGTCACCACCTCTCCTCACCCCGTCCTTAGGACTTCTCTGTTTGTGCACGTCGCGTGCCCTTGATGTGCTCTGGATCTTCGAGTGAATTGAAACTGGGACCTTCTTTGAAAGCACGAGCTCTCAGGTTCGAACCCTTAGAGAAAAGACTGGAAACGAAACGCTCCTATTTATTTCGGAAGAATCTTGCTTCAGAGAGAATATGGTGCGTGTATATTTTCTAATCGCTAGGTGTCAGTACACTCGCTGGCTGTTACCTAGAGTGCCGCGGGCTTGCTATTTGCTACAAACAACTGCGCCTTTGACACAACGTTTTGTTGTTGAGTTCTTGCTGATCTACACTGGCCTCGGGCAGCAACGCTGCAAGCCACCAATCCACAAACGACGTGCCCCTTTCAGCCAGCTCGTAGTCGTGGCCGAGTGGTTAAGGCGATGGACTAGAAATCCATTGGGGTCTCCCCGTGCAGGTTCGAATGCTGCCGACTACGTTGACAGAATGCGCCAGCTTTAGTTTGTAACCTTCTGGAGGCCTAGCTTAAACTTTATGGGGCGGTTTCCCGGACAGGGTTTAAATTAAGCCTGGAGTAGGCCTTAATCTAGAATAGTTAATCGTGTCTTAAAAAATGGCTTTCTGTAACACAGATTAAGTACAGATTAGTTACACCTGGACTATGGAGCCCTGAACTAAAATAAACCAGATTAATTTAAAACCAACTGTACTAATCTGAATTAGCATGACAGAGGTAGCCTATAAAACATGGAATGAACCAAGAAAAGCTAAAAATTGCATGGAACTGAGAAGCAAATACAAGGAAAACAATGGCATCAGAAATTTTTTTTTACTAAACAAGAGAAAATTATTTTTAAGCAAGCTAAATAAACATCAGATATGGAACAGCACACATCAGCTATGGAAGAAAAGAAAAGAAATGCCTGGAAGTCTGTTTGTAATTAATTATATATATATACAATTAATTACAAACAGACTTCCAGGCATTTCTTTTGAAATTGAACCATTTGAACTCACTCTCGTGCTTTCCCTCGACCCCCACTCCCTCCCACTCGTGGTGAGATCTCCCAAACTCACACAAGAATCTAAATACTTTATATAGGCCTACACGAAGTGAATGCCTGCAATCATTCAGTCATTGACGAATGCACAAAATGTGCAAATTAATAAAAACATTATGAACATTACGAAACGATACACAATTGTAGTTTAAGTTCGCGCTGAAACTATATTTACCTTATAATATATATATATAACCCATTAAACCTGCTGAGAAACGAGGAGGGAACCTCTGAGTGAACTAAAACGAGCAGTTCCACGCGCATGCCCGGGAAACTCATGAATATTCATGTAGGCTCCGCCCACTGCCTCTACAGATGCACAAGTCAGTTTTGCTCCACATTTAACGAGATATATGGTGCAAAAGGGAGAGCGTGCGAAACTTGTCACTTGAAAGATTCGTAACATCTTTAGTTGATTGGAACTTCATAATTATTGCCCTGATGGTCAAAATGGGGATTTTCAATTCTTTAGCTATTTTCTTAAAGCCACTTTCCATTTTGTGATGCTCAACAATCTTTTAATGCACATCAGAACTATATTCTTTGGTTTCACTCATTGTGGTGGATGATTGAGGGAATTTGGCCTTTGTGTTTCCTCATATTTAAACTCCTGTGAAACAAGAAGTCGTTCTTGAAAAGTCAAGAAGACAATTTTTATGTTCCTAGTCACCCTGGTGTGCTAAAAAAAGGTAAATATTAATGGAAATATACTTCAGAAATTTTTCACTTGTAAAAAAATTCTAGGGGTGCCAATAATTGTGGCCAACGTGCTTTGGAGAAAAACGTTTATTTCATAATGTGATTTCCCCCCCACTATCAATTATTTTACTTCAATGAAAGGTTAGATTTTTGCAATTTGTTTTAAATGGAAGATCAAAAGAAAATTTTTGATCATATTTACCAGGGGTGCCATTAATTCTGACCACAACTGTATATATATACTAGTAATACATGTGTCTTCTTTGAAACACATTGTTAATCTGAAGTTAAACCTGCCTCCTGGTAGGTTTAATTTAAGACTCAATTTAGTCTTGGGGTAACTCTAATCTTCCTCCAGGAAATCAGTTTATTAAACTCTGGACTAAACTAAATCTAGGACTATTTAAAGCCATGACAGAGAAAGCAGATTTCTGTTAAACTGGTTTAAAGGGCCATTTTAGTCTAGCACTAGGCTTAATCTCTGTCCGGGAAACCGCCCCATAAAAAGGAAAAAAAGTCACTGTTACATGATTACCCTTGAAAAGAGTTATGTTGGTAAGAAACAGTTTTGTCTGCAAGCTAAAGATGACAACGCCCCTTTGTATTCAGGGACACGTCTGGTAGACTGGTAGCTCGCTGTGATCGTATAGTGGTTAGTACTCTGCGTTGTGGCCGCAGCAACCCTGGTTGGAATCCGGGTCACGGCAATATTTTCTGGGTGCCATTGAAATTGAGCTCCATGTCACCACCTCTCCTCACCCCGTCCTTCAGACTTGTCTTTTTGTGCACGGCGCGTGCCCTTGATGTGCTCTGGATGTTCGAGTGAATTGAAACTGGGACCTTCTTTGAAAGCACAAGCTCTCAGGTTCGAACCCTTAGAGAAAAGACTGAAAACGAAACGCTCCTATTTATTTCGGAAGAATCTTGCTTCAGAGAGAATATGGTGCGTGTATATGGTTGGAGATATTGCCTTTGTGGTCAAACCCTGTTCCTCAACGGCATCTGCTGAAGAAAGGGAGTGGACACACTCGTCGATGGCCCCAGAGTACAAGCATTAAAAAAAAGAGTTGGCAGGAAAACTGAGAGTGCGCTATAGACATTGGAGATGCACCAGTTCTTGACACAAGAGAACAAGAATGAAAACAAAGAGTGGCAGGAGGGGATGAATCAAGTCCAGTGATGCAGGCTTTGATCACAGCAGCTAAAATATGGAGCGCTTCACGGATTTGTGTGTCATCCTTTCGCAGGGGCCATGCTAATCTTCTCTGTATCGATCCAATCTTAGTATATGTGCTGCCTTAGCAAGCAAAGGTTTGGTGCCCAGCTCAAGGCATATTTACACCTCGGGTTCCAGCGAGCTATCACCAAGGTGGTATGGCCCAGCGAGCCATCTCGCCTCTGCATACCTTTGCTTGACACAATGATTGATGCAAAAGCTCAATCAGTTTAGGAATAGGACATCTTAAAGCTTTAGGGTTCATAAATGGCCAATTCCACCATGATGTAAGAGAGCATCTACTGAAAGAATGGGGTGGGCAGACTTATGGATGGTACCAAAATACAAGCTCTGAATGGGCTGTGTCCTCCAGGTTTTCGAGAAAAATCGAGTTGGCAGAAAAACGGAAAGTGCATAGCCGTTTGCGCCACCGTTGCATGCACTCGATGTAACTGGACACGAAACACAGCAGGAGGAATTAATCCTCTGGAGACTTTGAGGTAGAGGCCCTCTGACACAGGTTGGAAACAAAACCTTGAAGGACTTCACAGATTTTTTTATTTGATTTATTCTTTGATTTTTTCTCTAAATCGGTCTCCTTTCAGCATAGGCGCTGCCTTAACAAGCAAAAAGGCACAGATAATTTGAGGCATATTCAGACCTGGGGGCCCAGCAAGTCCTCACCAAGGTGGTAGAGCCCAGCGAGCCATTTCACCACTTTAAAAAAACCTTGTTTATTAGTGTAGCCTGCCTTCCAGAGGATACATATTCACACACTTTGTAATTCATTCACTGGGCTATCATGCATTCAAACTAATCAAGAGTTGTAAACTTTGATGGGTTGCTGTTGTGTATTTTCATTTAGCTGTTCTCATGATTGCTGCATTTATAGACAACTGTGCCTAGGGTCTTGAAGTTCAATCACACCACATGTATGTTTTTCCACATTTACACGTATTCCTACTTGGCATATGTAACTCTTTAGGTGTTTACAGCACCGCTGGTCACTGTATGATAAAAATGTGAAAACATCATAAGTAGAAGTCTATTTTAGCTCAAGTTTGCTCTGTGTGAATGTATTGTTCTGTTTCAGTGGTGTTCTGTGACTCAACCTTGAAGGGAAAAGATATTGCCTTTGTGTTCAAACCCTGTTCCCCAAAGGCATCTGCTGAAGAAAGGGAGTGGACAAACTTGTCGATGGCCTCAGAGTACAAGCATAAAAAAAAAGAGTTGGCAGGAAAACTGAGAGTGCGCTATAGACATTGGAGATATTGCCTTTGTGGTGAAACCTGTTCCTCTACGGCATCTGCTGAAGAAAGGGAGTGGACACACTCGTCGATGGCCCCAGAGTACAAGCATTAAAAAAAAGAGTTGGCAGGAAAACTGAGAGTGCGCTATAGACATTGGAGATATTGCCTTTGTGGTCAAACCCTGTTCCTCTACGGCATCTGCTGAAGAAAGGGAGTGGACACACTCGTCGATGGCCCCAGAGTACAAGCATTAAAAAAAAGAGTTGGCAGGAAAACTGAGAGTGCGCTATAGACATTGGAGATGCACCAGTTCTTGACACAAGAGAACAAGAATGAAAACAAAGTGTGGCAGGAGGGGATGAATCAAGTCCAGTGAAGCAGGCTTTGATCACAGCTGCAAAAATATGGAGCGCTTCACGGATTTGCGTGTCATCCTTTCGCTCTGTGCCCAGCAATGTTCTCTGGAAGCCGGCCAATCAGCAGCTCGGATTGTCGAGCGTTTGTCGAGCGTTTTCGGTTTTGGGCCAATCAGCAGCTCGTATTGTCGAGCGTTTGTCGAGCGTTTTCGGTTTTGGGCCAATCAGCAGCTCGTATTGTCGAGCGTTTGTCGAGCGTTTTGGGCCAATCAGCGGTTAGTATAATCAAGCGTTTGTCATAGCAACCACCATAGCAACTGACAACGAGTCAACGAGTGAGTCAGTGAGTAAAACAAAAATAAATAGAATATTACGAATGTACTGACATAACATTGTCTTCCCAGAGTACTTTTACAATGTACTGACATGGAATTTGTCGATGTATTATGCTGTCAATCGCTGGTTTTGATAACGTTATTTAAAGATACGTTAACGTACGTCAGGCGTCCGGTTAACACATTTAAACCATATTTACACTTTGAATTTCGACTCCAAACTGTAGTAAATACATCTACATGGTCTAATGAAGATAACCAGGTAGTCTGATCAAAGATTAAATACATTTTGAGAGATCGCTAGCATGTAATGTAATGTAATCCATTGCATTGGATATTAACGGGACAACATGTGACGATCTCTGAAAACAAAATTAAATGATGAAAAGACCATACAGTTAGTATCTTTAGACCCTTAAGATTATAATATCACCACGTGAAATCAAAATATAAAGTTTAAGTGTATGTTTTATGCATTAACAATAAGCCTGTTTGTTTAATGGCTGCCAGTGCATAGGGGGCTGACCCTGGGGTCATTATTTACCTGTTGTGTCAAGTTATGTTAATTTGTTAACGTTAATATTTCAATAGTGAATGTCTAGTACTAGTATATCATTAATCTTATGTGTGATATTCCTGTTAATATGGCAATTAACATGTAGTTTAACCTGTAATGCTCCCTTAATGCTGTGCTGTGTCATTGTAGAGATGGTTTTTGCTAAATTAAAGTTGACGGCCTCGCAGCAGCTTGTCCTGCGGGCCTCTGATGAGGCGGCGGCCTTCATCGCCGCCAAGGGGCCACGTGGGACAGCCGCTGCTGCGAGGGCCAAGAAGCCGGAGGAGGTGGAGAAGGAGGCCCAAGCCCACGTCGTCTCCAAGGGCGGTGACCCTGGTGACCACATGCTGGTGCTGGGCTGCCACAGCATCCAGTTTGGCAAGTACCAGGGTCAAACATTCCGTTGGCTCCTGGAGAACGACGTGGGCTACACCACGCAGTTGGTTGCCAGCCACCAGCGGGAACGGGAGAAAAGTGCCTCCGACAGCCCCCTTATGGCCAACAAGGACGCACTCGCCTGGTACTCGTGCGCCCACCCTGCTTTTGCTGAGCAGCTGAGATACCACCGGGTGCACGAGGAGGCCCGGGCTCGCGCCACTCAGCCCGGGTGTGAGGGCGAGGCGCTTGTTGGCTTTGGGGACTACAAGGAGGCCACTCTGAAGGACCTGTACGACTCCAAGGAGAAGAAGCACCAGACGTAAGTCCTGTTGTGGTGAAGGGTAGTGGACTGTTGACAGGGTGCTGTGCCTTGTTGATATGCGTGTTAATCTTTGATCACTGTCTTGCAGCTTTGTCAAGTGGCTACGGCGGAAGACACCGCAGCCTGGGACCTCGATGGACGCCGCCAGGAAGTACATCCTGGACCGAGACATGGAGCGGTCGGCAGAGGTGACTGCTACCCCCCCACCTCCCACCAGCAGCAGCAGCAGCACCCCCACCACCACCAGCAGTGGCCCCAGCAAGGCCGCTGCCTCCACAACGCTGCCGCCTCGCAAGCCGATCGCTCCCATGTTCTCGGCCCTACTGGGAAGGCGTCCAATGGCCCCAGGTGAGCTGCAGGCCAAGGTCAGGAAGCTGATGCCCACACCAGCACGGCCTGCAGTTCCAGGTAGATCTCTTTCTTTCTCTTTAACACAACAGAGGTTCAGTGTACAGGATTGACTAACCATTGCCCTCCCACCCCACAGCGGTGTCTACATCCGTCAGAGACCAGCGCCCCTCGGTTCCGCCACCACCTCGAGTTGCGTCTGCTCCACCTACGCTCGCGGTTCCGGCTCGGGCTCCGTCGTTGACCAGGGAGGAGCCCCGTCGCGTCTCCGTGGAGGAGACGCCATCTGGGGAGGCCACCCTGGCACCAGCGCCGGCGAAGAGGAAGAGGAAGGAGAGGAAAGTGGAGCAGCCCGCAACGCCCACTCCTGCTTCGGCTGAGGTACAAACACAGACACACAAACACACACACACTCACACACCGTGCCCGTACTCATGGACGGCACAACTCAGTGAAGTTGACTGTCAAACTGCATGTAGCACCTCCTCTCAGCCTCCTTAAGGTGTGTTTGTTTGTGTTGTTTTTTTCCCTCACAGTCCCGGTTGCCTGAGAGCTGTCGGACAGCTCTCACCGTGGAAGAGCAGGAGTGGATCGGCCCGGGAGCTGTTCAAGACAGACAGCGAGGGGAGGACCAAACTCACCACAGACCTCAAGCTGTGGTGGGACCCCCCTCAGCCCCGGCCGAGTTACACTCAGCCACCCGCCTCACCAGCTGCCTTCTTCGCGTGTCGGCTGTTCCTCTGGACGCCCCTGCGTCTGTGGGGCGTCCGGCCGACATGCTGTAATAGGGCCCTCACCAAGTGTGGGCTCTACAGGACCATCCGGAGGGTCCTGGACATCGACGGCTGGTACTTGATGGCCACCGAGTACCTGGAGTGCCGTCGGTGTAAGAGGAAGGTAGCTGCCTGGTCGCAGGAGGTCGTGGGTCAGCTGGGAGAGGGGCATCGCGCCCTCTTCCCGGCAATCCTCACCTACAAGTAAGTAGCTGTCTGAACACTGTCACAGTATGTCTGTTTGTGGCGCCCTCTTCCCGGCAATCCTCACCTACAAGTAAGTAGCTGTCTGAACACTGTCACAGTGTGTCTGTGTGTGGCGCCTTCTTGCCGGCAATCCTCACCTACAAGTAAGTACCTGTCTGAACACTGTCACAGTGTGTCTGTGTGTGGCTCTTCTGTAACACATGATGTGCTCCTCTCTGTAGGCTTGCCTGCGACCGGCGGGTAATCATTCAGCTGCGTGAGCGTACTCGGGGGAACAGCGCCACGCAGCTGTACAAAAAACTCTGTGAGGCACACACAGAGGCCTGGATGCGGCGGTCCATACACTACCTCAGCGTCATGGAGCCCTTCACGTCGCAAGGTGTCGTGCGCATGTGCACCCCACCACCAAAACCGCCACCCGTGCCCCAGTACGCGTGGCTGTTAATGGTGTACTGCCACGACATCCTCTCCCGCCTGGAGGACGTGAAGGCCCGGGTCACCTCCGTCTTTGGAACGGTTTTGAAGATGGATTCGACCAAGAAGGTAAATGTGGTGCTATGTATTTATAAATATATATGTATATAAATGTGGTGCGGAGTATCACGCTCTGGCTATGTGCGTGCAGCCTTACTGAGATGCTTTATTCTTTCAAACAGGTGACCCGGAAGCTCGCCGGTGCTGCCGCCCAGACCGCAGCGTGGGCAACGAACGTCGGCAACGAGCACGGACAGGTGCTCATGTCCGTGCTCACGGACGCCGAGGGTGCCGGCCTGTTGCCCATGGCTGCGGGGTTAATGCGGCGGTATCGGGACGCTGGGGTGGAGCCGCCTCAGCTCCTCTACGTCGACCGGGACTGTTGTTCGTCCCACGGGGGATCCAAGACAGCTGACATGTTCGGGAAGTGGGACAAGCTGGTGGTCCGGCTGGACATCTGGCACCTGATGCGGCGGTTCGCGTCAGGTGCGTTGTGGCAAAAACAATAATTAAACAAACAGCATCACAGTAAGAGACATCATGGTTCCATAACTTGATATAACATGCATTTTTCCATAACAGGTGTCACCACCGAGATCCACCAGCTGTATAAACCCTTCCTGGAGCAGCTGTCTTCGTGCATCTTCCTGTGGGACCCAGAGGACGCAGCCCGGTTGCTCAAGGCGAAGAAGAGGATGCTTGAGGCGCAGGGGATGACCTTCTCGTCCGACGCCGGAGTGTGGAGGCACGTCAGCCGCAAGAATATGGCTCTCCATTGCCGTCGCCGCACGCGTGGAGCGGCGGAGACGGAGCGGCTGATCGGTGACCTCCTGGAAACCTTCGGCGGTGCCAACGGACGAGACACCATGGGGATTTCCCTGCTGGACCAAGACCGCATCCAGAAGATCTGGACGGAGCAGCGGCGCCACCTCCATTGCATCCAGGACCCGCCGGGCGTGGAGCTGTACACTGAGACCGGCAGGATGACCAAGGGGGGGATCAGCCTGCCGGTGTACCGTTGTGCACGAGGCTCCACGTCCCTGGAGTCGTTCCACCTGCATCTCAACCGCTTCATTCCAGGTATGTTTCACATGCTTCACTGTCATGTCAATCTTTCACTGTCATCGACTCTCTGTCATTCACATTGTGTTCACTGAATAAACTGCTAAACAGATCTGTGTTCCTCCTCAGGAGAAAGTGCCAATCCCTGGCACTTCCAGGCATTTCTCCTGGAGGGGTTGACGCGGTGGAACGCCGACAGGGCGGCGTCCATGGCACAGGAGGGACGGCCGCTGCTCCGCTCCTACAATGGCCCCCTGCAGCACTCCCTTGACCAGCTCAGCCAAAGGGTGCTTGGCACGAGTATGGTCAACGATTACACCAAGCCCAGGGAGTACACGGGTAAGAACACAATAGCCACCTCGCTTACACGTGTCCACACTGAATGATATTTGTACCAGACTGACTGATGCGATTTGTGTTGTTGTACTTCAGAGGAACTCATCGGCATCGAGTACCTGTACTCCCAGACGGGCAGAGTGCTGCAGGACGTCAGCTTGGACCCTGACATTCCGGACGCGGGGGGGGACGTTCCCCAACTCGTCGAGGATGATGAGCTCGCCGACGGCCCGCAGGAGGTGGAGGACCTCACCCTGCACGTGCCTGGCGAGTTCCCAGCTCCTCAGACGGACCCGCGGTCAGGGCGACCGGCTGACGCACCCGCGCCCGAGCCATCCAGTCCGACCGGTGCCCCCGAGCCCGCACCCCACTCCCCCGGCCGGTCCTCGCCAGAGCCTCAGCAGGCTGCTGAGGTAAGCACGCCACCTCTTTGTGGTCTGCGACTGCAGTGCATCTCGCATCACCAAAAACTGCGCTCGCTCTGTTCCATCCAACTGACTTATTGTTTTCCATCTCTTCTTGTGTGTCTGCAGGACTACAGAGGACCGGATGACCAGCCGGGGTACCTGGCCGTGGTCCAGTTGGCCACGGCCTTGGTGGGGTTGCGTCACGACCCGGCCTTGTCCGAGGGGAGGGTAGACGAGCTTATCAGGCTCTACGAGGCCCTGTCACCGTACGACAGGGCCCGAGTAGTTTACCCTCCCCGCTACAGGGACAGGCCAGCTCAGGGGCGCTTCATGACAGCCAAGCCAAGCCGCACCAGTATACCTGGTGTGGAAAGCTTGAGACGGTAAGGCTACGCTTCCATCATACATTTCCCTGTTGTACAAACAAGCTGCTTTATGTAATGTTGCCCATTATCATGCTCATATCTGTCATTGTTTTTGTCCATTGTCCACAGCTGCCTGGTCGGAGAGACCTCTGGACCTGCCAGCAGTCCCAGCGCAAGCCGGCTGGTAGAGGCAGTATGCACCCAGCTCTGCCGCTTGATCCCCTCGGGCAGCCGTGCGCGCGGTGCCCGGAGGTCGCGGTGGGACAGCATACTGCTTCGGTACCAGCACATCCGGGACCTTGTGCTGGGCCACCAGAGGCTGATGGCTCGGGTGCCCATACAGCTCTTTGAGCTGAACGCCAGGACCCTCTCGCTGTGGTATGTTTGATGCTTTTGATGTTATGGTAATGACATGCTTGAATGGCATGCTCTCAAAATTGTATATGTAACTAAAACACTACGTTGAAATCCGTTTTCAGGTTCCACCAGGATGCAGCGGGAGAAGGAGAGGACTGTGCTGGCTTCAGGCGTTGCAGCAGAGGGACGACCACCAGCGGCAGCGGCAGCGGGTTCGGCGCCGTGCCCAGCAACAGCGGTGGATCGTTTTCTCCGGCAGCAGCAACAGGCCAGGCGAGGACGGCAGCGCCAAGGGCGGCGGGACCTCTGGCAGCAGCACCGGCTGTGGCAGCACCGGTGCCTGTTCTGCCAGCGCCAGTGCGCCCACTGGCGCCTTTACCGCCTGCCCCCTCAGCTGTTGTCCTGGCCATACCACCAGCTGCTGCAGCTGCAACAGGACCTTTTCCGGCAACACAGCCTCTCTTTCTGGACCTCTCACTGCCCCAGCAGAGTGTGAGGGTGCTCCCCATCCCAACGCTCCCTCGGACAACGCCAGCCCCACACGTCCTCTCTCTGCCGCTGGCCGCCGCACATCACGCCGGCCCTCGGCTGCCTGCACCACCTCCTGCTCCCCCTCCTCAGCCTCGCTCTTATGTGGTTTAAAATAAGAGGAATGAAGCCTTGTGCCACTGTTCTGCATCACTACCACTGTTCTGCATCTCGCCCCAGAATATTTATGCCATGTGTCTGCTCTGATGCTCTATTTTTATTATTATTATTACTATCATCATCATCATCAAAATCATTATCATCATCATCATTATCATGTTTTATTGTATTGTAGTTTCAAATAAATAATCTATTTCACACTGTCTACTGCTGCTGTGTTTGGTGTTTTCTGCATCTATACATCATCATCAACAACAACAACAACAACAACAACAACAACAACAACAACAACAGATATTTAATTGATATTTTTTTTACTGAAGAAAAAGGTGAAACGAATAATACACGGCATGTAACTTTTATTTATACATCGAAATAAAATTATTGACATAATATAAATGTAATATAATGTTTAACATAACAAATTGTAATATATATGCAGAAAAAGGTGAAACAATATAAATACAATATATCTATGCAGAAAAGGGTGAAACAATATAAAAAGGGGAAACAATATGAATACAATATATTATTTAACATACATTTTAATAAGGTGACACAATATAAATACAATATAATGTTTAACACAACAGATTTGAATAAAAGGTGAAACAAATAATACACAGCATGTTACTTTTATGTATACACATGAAATAGGCATAATATGAATATAATAGTGTGTAATATAATGTTTGTGCTTCGGTCGGGATTCGATCCTGCGTTTTGATGGTGTCTCGTTTGTACCGCGTTTGTGCGACTGGGCATGCACGAAGGCACTAATGCGCATGCGCGAAAACAGAGAAGAACGATGGCTGAGCTGACTAGCAGTTTGAGTAATGATTTTATGAATTACTTCAATGAGAAAATAGAAACCATCCGAAACACAATTGTAAATATACAATCCTCTATGATGTCTTATGATTCAGCCTCAATTATGGCCCCTCTAGAACAACTACACCGCTTTACAACTATAGGACAGGAAGAGCTAAATAAACTTATCATTGCATCTAAACCAACAACATGTTTATTAGATCCAATACCCACTAAACTACTGAAAGAAGTGTTACCTGTAGTGGAAGAGCCTCTTCTTAATATTATTAAATCGTCTTTATCTTTAGGTCATGTTCCAAGAATATTCAAGCTGGCAGTAATACAACCTCTCATTAAGAAACCGCAATTAGATCCAAATAACTTAGCAAATTACAGACCCATCTCAAATCTTCCATTTATGTCTAAAATACTAGAAAAAGTTGTGACCGCTCAAATGTGCTCTTTCTTGCAAGAAAATGATATCTATGAAAAATTCCAGTCGGGATTCAGACCGCATCATAGCACAGAAACTGCGCTAGTTAAAATTACAAATGATTTACTTTTAGCTTCTGACCAAGGCTGTATCTCAATACTAGTTCGACTCGATCTTAGCGCTGCGTTCGACACTATCGATCATAAAATACTCTTGGATCGACTACAAAACTACACTGGTGTTCAGGGACAGGCATTAAGCGGGTTTAGATCGTACTTATCAGACCGTTACCATTTTGTCTGTTTAAATGGGGAAAAATCAAAGATAACGTCAGTAGACTATGGAGTGCCGCAAGGATCGGTGTTAGGCCCTCTGCTATTCTCAATATATATGCTGCCACTTGGTAATATTATAAGAAAACATGGAATTAATTTCCACTGTTATGCTGATGACACTCAATTATATATCTCATCACGACCAGATGAAAACACTAACTTATCTAAATTGACAGAGTGTCTAAATGATATAAAATGCTGGATGACGTGTAATTTCCTGCTATTAAATTCAGATAAAACGGAGGTACTACTTATTGGTCCAAAAAACTACCCACAAAATCCCTTACAATACAACTTCAATTTAGAAGGATGTCCTGTTACTTTATCCACTACAGTAAAAGACCTGGGTGTTATACTAGACCGCAACTTGACTTTCGAAAATCATATTTCATATATTACAAGAACAGCCTTTTCCACCTTAGAAACATTACAAAGCTACGTAACATGCTGTCTGTTTCTGATGCAGAAAAGTTAGTTCATGCATTCATGACCTCGAGACTAGATTACTGTAATGCTTTATTAGCTGGTTGTCCTGCATCCTCAATAAACAAGCTACAGTTAGTGCAAAATGCAGCCGCTAGAGTTCTTACTAGATCAAGAAAATATGATCATATAACACCTATTTTATCATCTCTACACTGGTTACCTATTAAGTTACGTATCAATTACAAAGTATTCCTACTGACCTATAAAGCCCTAAATGGTTTAGCTCCTGTGTATTTAACAGACCTTCTATCGCCATACAATCCATAGCGCTCTTTAAGATCACTAAATTCGAGGCTTCTGGTCATTCCAAGGATATCTAAGTCCACTAAAGGAGGGAGGGCGTTCTCGCATTTAGCTCCTAAACTCTGGAATAGCCTTCCTGATATTGTACGAGACTCAGACTCGCTGTCCCAGTTTAAAACTAGATTAAAGACGCATCTCTTTAACCAAGCATTCACTTAATCCTTAACCTTTAATACTACTGCTGAATCAGTTCGAATGCATTAACATTATGAACATCAGCTATGCTAATTATTTCCCATCTGCCTTTCTGCTGTTATCTCGGGACGCTAGTCCCGAGGTAAATAGCGTTCGTCAGCTCCAGTTTGTATCCAGCCTCTCACGGAGACTTTAGATGCCCCAACGCCTGTGAAGAGACGACTCGACGCCTGTGAAGAGACGACTCGACGCCTGTGAAGACGCGACTCAAAGCCGGCGATATGTTATGCCATAAATTAATACATGATTAACTAACTGTATTTTTCTATGTACATTTCCGAAATGTACTTTCTGTAAAGCTGCTTTGAGACAATGTGTATTGTGAAAAGCGCTATACAAATAAATTTGAATTGAATAAAAAAAATTGGACCAGGCACAGGGTCAGAGTGTTTGCAAAAACAGGTATTTCATTTTACTTTAAAGGATCATTCAAACAAAATGTTAGTGCAACTCTGTTAAGGAATGCTACATTATACTCACTGTATTTTTACTTCAGGAGACTATGAAACTGCAAAGAAGTGGTCCAAAAGAGCAGCTGTGCAGTCTTCTGTGGAGAGCTCTGATGACGTTCCCAAGAGAAAAAAACGACCAGTGTGTCTCAGCAGCTCTGATGGAGGTATGAACCTGAGCATGTGAAATAAGTTTACAAGTAAACAATTAAAGTAATTCTAAAATCATTTTTATTCATTTTTTTAAAAGATACTTCTTCAGTACCTCACCCCAACAAGAAGAGCCGGGTGAACTGTACATCAACTGGTAGGCCTTTCTTAGTTTTAATTATTTTACTTTACCACTTGTGCACAATTTCATATTAAAAAGTGTTTGGGGGTTTTCAGAATACCAAAATTTCATTAGTTGATTGATACCAATACCAGTACATTTCATCGTTTTTCGTTTGTTCCTATTTTTTAGTAATTACCTTCTAATTTACAGTGGAACCTCAGCTGCCATTTCCCCGAGCATTTAAACCCAACAAACAAACCACACTAACACCAGCAAGACCTGAAGATTATACCATTCTTGATGCATCATTAAGACCAGCGCCTCCTAGAGACATCCAGAAGAATGGTAAATGCAAAACATAATTTGAAACTTAGTTTTTACCTTTATTTGAATGAATCAATCTTGATTCTCCCAGATCAACTCCTGAGTTACTCACTCAGAGAATCATCAGCATTGAGAGTGAGATGAAGGCGATGAGGAGCTCAACAGCAGCCCTGTATGAACTGTGCTCGTGCCCTGGGTGATGGGACTAGTCAGCGAGTGGAGGAGATGAGCCTTGATGTGTGTGGCACTATGGAGGAACTCCTCTCTCTCTCTCGAAGAAAAAATGAAGAGGAGACATTTCGGAATAGTGTGGTATGTTAATAGTGAACTATCCGTGAAATGCCAAAAAAGTGTTAGAATTAAGTTAAATAACAAAAGTTATTACCATTTTGAAAATGTATTCCATCTTGTAGACACACCATTTAAGTCTTGTTGGAGGTCCAAACCCTGGGGAAAACACCCGGCGGGTGATGCGGGCACTGGCCTCCTACAGTGTGTGGAAGGAGTTTAGTCTGAAGGGGAAGAAAGGGAAGAGTAAGTCCTATATGTTAGTGACACAAAAAACCTGTATTACCAGTACTTTTTTAACCATTGCTGCATAGTTAAGGAATTTAATATTACAGAGGCAGTGATGATGTCCAATCCTAGAATCCAGCAAGCAACAGTGGAGGACATTGTGGCAGACACACTTAAGCTCCAGCAAGCTGTCAGAATGTAAGCTCCTTTGGTGCAGTTTTCTGTAAAATAGTTATTATATTCTAATTACATAATTTAAAAAAAAGGGAGATTACATGTTCAGTTCACTTAGTACTTTTCTTTTACTAAAAGTAGAAACAATGTGAAGTTGACCGTTTAGTCACTGGTTTGATTTACTTAAAGTTGCACAAACAAAGAACATCTGACTGTACATGTGAGTGGAGCATTTCACAGTCTGTCGTTTAGGTCAGTTAGGCTTGGGGTAGGTTTGAATTTTAATTATTCCAATTCCGCTCATTCGAATCTAATTAACGGTAAGTTAGGTAAAACAAAAGTTTGGATCTCGTGCTATAAGCTAACATGATTAGCGCATCTCACCTCGTCATAATTTACATATAGTTGACATCTGACAATCCTAACAACAAATAAAATATTAAAATGAAAAATATAATTCATGGTTACTCACATAGAGCGCAGCTGGAGTTTTTTCTTATATCGTTCAACAACTGCCGAACAACCGTCCTTCTTCATTTGGTGTAATGGCGGGTTGCGAACCAACATCAATAGGTGCATGTCGCCACCTACTGTCATGAAGTGTGAAGAGAACCGGTTCTCACGTAATCCCTATATCCGATTTTGTAATCCACTAATCCTAATAAACTCACTATTGCATTTATTTGTTTCCTGCATTTTAACCATTTAGTAAATACAATTACTGGATTTATAGTATATTTATAGTTATCTTACATGATTAATACAATGAAACCATCATATTTTAAATAAATTATATTGACCAGCTGAATCTAACATTTAATTTCAACAAACGTAAAAGTCAAATGAAAAAATGTATGTGCAATTAATTGTATAAAACTGAAATAGGCTACTTTTCATTTTGCAGCAGAAAGACCAGAGAAAAGGTGTGCAGCAGCATGATGAAGATGATGAAACACTCCTACTTTTGGAAAACAAATAAGACTTTTTGATTTTTTTGTTGTTGAAATTTTCATATTTTTTTCCTTAAAGTAAGATCAAATTAATTAAAATGAATGTATATGCCAAATTTTCACTTCTCAATAACTTGTTAACTTTTAATATATATATATGTTAAAAATTATATGTTAATTATTTATTATCTTGAGGTGGAGAATGTCATTAACTAACTGCTGATTATTAAATGATATAAATGTTTTCTAGTTGATTGATTCTCGAGGCACACATGTGTGTGACACATTGATGCATGCGGTGCATACACACAATAGTACAGGTAACACTGAATAAATGCTGATTAAATGTATGCAGTGTTTTTTGTTGTTGTTTTTACGTGGTATTTTGGTCGTTGTTAGGACTAAAACGGTCCTTTGATGTTACCTCCTCAGAACATACCAGTTAGGTCATTGAGACGTAGGGCCTACTCATCACGTTCTTGCTGACGTACCACAATAACGTTGCCACGACGAATACAGGAATCACAAGGTTACGTGCTGGAACGTTATTTGGCACGTCGTTACGACGAATATGGGCCGGTCCTGTTACGTCTTCACAGCGTAACTGTGTTAGCTGGGATATATGATAGCTAGCTAGTAAGTTAGGGTAGTTAGGTAATAAATGTTTTATATCCTTAAGTTTGTGATTAGTTTATTTATTTAATCAACCAATCAATAAATCAATCTACATTCTGAATCTTGCAGGGCTTATAATTTCTGTGGGATGTTATCAATCCTACAGGACAGTATGTGGACAAACCTACAGGACTCAGCAACAGGCGCGTCTTAGACATGGGCATTCGGGGCTTCAGTCCCGGATGTGTTTTTTATAGCCCCGGATCTCAAAAAATTTAATTTATTGATAATTATTATTATTATTTAATAAATTTGTATTTATTTAAAAAATGAACGGGTCTTTTAATCTATCCTTCGGAATCATGTATTAAAGACGATTAAAATGTGTTCAAGCAGATCAAAGTTACTGTGGTTACAATAATATGCTTGCATTTAGAGTGCGCACCAGAGGAGAGAGAGAGAGAGAGAGAGAGAGAGAGAGAGAGAGAGAGAGAGAGACTGAAAAAGCCATTGGTTAAAGGGTAACTAAACACTAAAACAACTTTTTAAAGTTAATGATCTGTAAGAATGGAGCTTCATAAATGCTGTTCATTGATTCCAGTAAATTTTTTGACATTTTGGTTTAAAGTGTTTTAATTCTACAATATATGGTGTAGAAACGTCTGAGTGCTGCCCTCTTCAGGTTGAACGGTGGCTACTGCAGTTGAATTTTTCTATTGGATGTTTGCGGTGGTTCGTGACGCAGCGGTTGTTGGTTGCGGGATGCGCATAAGCGCTGTGTGCCGCACTGTATTGGAGTCTTTCATAATCATATCATACTTTTGCGCAATGAAAGATTATTAATAGCCTTTTTTGTTCTGTTCTGTCCTATCTATCATATGTTGCTGCCTCATTAAACAGCTGTGCTATACATTTAAATAATGTCTTAATTTTATAGTAGACTATATATAATAATTGATCTTTCTGATTTTTATCTTGTTTTCATGTATTTTACAACAATACAAAGAGCAATGTGTAACGTTTTACCAGATTTAGTGCTACACTTATTGTCACTTTGTTCCCCACGAAATAATGTTTTTCACTAAATGTTCATATTTTATACAATTATTGTTTTTTCTAGACTAAATTTTACTGAGTTAAAACTGCGCTGGTATCCGATCGGTATCGGTCGATACTCAAAATTTTTGGTATCGGATTGGATCGGTTCAGAAAAAATGGTATCGGGACACCCCTAATAATTTCTGGTAGGCTATATCTAAGTTACCCAGGAGCTCTGTTGACATAGGCTTAGCTTGATGAATCGAGTCGTTGAACACAGCAGGAGAGAACGCAACGTTAGCCAGCTAGCTAAAGCTCCAGTGGAAAATTATTAGCTAACGCTACGGAGGCCATAATATTTTTGACTCATGGCTGAAGTTAAGTTTCTCCAGCTCTCCCCAGGTTGGCAAAAATGCATCTCAAAATGCATCAGATTGATGGTTTAAAATATGGAATATTTTAATTTTTCTTACGGGGGAGCGTGCCCCCGAACCCCCCTAGAGGGGTAATATCCTTCTCACCTTTTTCACCCCTGGCCCGTTTTCATGCCTGCTATAGTTCCTTTTCCAGACTTATACAAGCAGACTGTTGGAGTCATGTGTGTGTGTGTGTGTGTGTGTGTGTGTGTGTGTGTGTGTGTGTGTGTGTGTGTGTGTGTGTGTGTGTGTGTGTGTGTGTGTGTGTGTGTGTGTGTGTGTAAATAGATATAGATAAATATAGATAGATAAATATCTATATACACAGTATATATATATATATATATATAGTTTTATATTCATTTTTTAAAATATTATTTAATATTCATGTATTATGTATTTGTGTTTCTGTGAATAGCTGTTACAGTTCTACAAATAAAGCATTCTATCTTTTTACATATCATTTAAAATGCTACAAAAAATGCACCTGAATGCTGGAAATGAAGTGTTTAATGCCCAACGTTCCCTGGGGGAGGTCCCCCAGACCCTCCATTGATGATATTATTGCTTATTATTATGTGCCTCTGAGTAGAAGTAGTAGTTACCAAAAGCGGGGGTGGGTGGTGCGGACTGGGCTAAGCCCCCAATGTATCAAGACCCTAGCAACGCCCCTGCTCAGCAATATCCTGTTCTGTAGGATTTTCATTCTGTCTTGCAGGATTCCTGCATTAACCCCGCACAGTGAGTGCAGTGTTTGAAAGGGTTTTATTCTAAATATCCCATTATGACATCGGCACGAATGCTATTGAGTCTCGCGCGGTCGTACTTTTTGGTCGTACAAAGTACATTGTGAATGTTTTTCTCTTCAGTCGCTGAAACTCTGACTGAAGTCCTGCAGAAGCGAATGAGAGTAAACGCGTTTACTCCAGACGCGCGCGAAGCAGGTAGGAGTTTCACTGTGAGACAGGGACGTGCACAGGAATTATGAGGGGCAGTTGCTCTGACCTGAAAAAAGGGCTTCCCCTACATTCAGTTGTGCTTCTTGCTCGTATTCAGTTCTGATGGTAGGCTACGGGCAACTACGCATGATTCGTAGTATGATTGCGTAAAGGGAACAGGAATTCCGGTAGGGAACAGAATCGACTGCTAAACCCAGGGCCGATCCTGAACTCCCCCTGGGGCCCTAAGCAAAAGGGGCCCTCTACCTGACCTGTGACGCCGTGAGCTATGTAAACCATTTGCCATTGCCACACAATCACACCTGACACTTCAGTGCTCCCAATACAATCCTCCCTCCTTTAAACAAAACAGTCAAAGAATAAGTACAACAATATAGAACAGAATGAGGTTCAAACAAACAATATTTATTGAATAGAGTATTTTCTATAGAATGTTAACATAACAAGTGAATATTAACGTAAACATAAATAAGAAGAAAATAATAAATTATAACCCTGAGCTTTGGCTTTTGGGATTAACTTTGGTTCTCTCTACAGCCTGGGTATTTTCTGCATCAGTATGATTTTTTTTTATTTATTATTATGCATGTTGAAGCAATTCTTGATTTATGGTTATTATTTACTGAGGGATGTGCATCCATATTGACTAGTATGTCCAGCTAATCAACATTTTAAATTCAATATAGCCTATAAATCAATAGTCAATCAATGTCAAATTGTCAATACATTGCTTTCTATCTTGCATAATTAGTGCAGTTGTTTAGAGTTTTTAACTACACTGAGACTATAGATAATCAGTTTCTTGTTTTATAAATGTGACTTTGATTGGGAGTGCCATCATTCACGTGCATGTATTGTACAGTATGTCTGGTCTCCACATATTTCTGCTTGAAAAATGCGAGTTTCATTTCGTGCACGCGCATATGAACGCACGATAACACACGCGACGCGGTTATGTTTTCCGAGCTGCAGTAAACAAACACCGTTGCACTTTGTCGTTTATAATAACAAACGTAATACATTTTTTTATTTTACTCTCACTTTTGTCAGGCACAAAGTGATGCAAGAGATGCACTGCCTGCCCAGCTAGGTTAGCAAGACCGAAAAACATCAAACTTTGCTGACATCAAACTTAGAGAGGAGAGAACACAAGTTTACCTGATTGTTGTTCCCGCAATTCACTCTCATGGGTTTTTTCTTCTTCCTCTTTTCGTGACCAGAAGGATAGTTTCGCTTCATTTTGTCATGGATGTTGTACACATTAACTGACACGCTATGACACGAGATGGAGGCGGGGCCTTAAGTAATTTGTGGGGTCTTACGCACCGGTCTCGTGCAGCGCTGCAGCCACGTAAACAGTTTGCCCTTCCCTTACTGACTTTCAAGTTCGGTGCACGAATGGAAGTGAATGAGGCTTTGCGATTTAAAAAAATAAAAATAAAAAATGTCTAGGCCCGGTTGCCCGGGCAACCTGAGCAACCCCCCTGTGCACGTCCCTGCTGTGAGATACTTAATGTTACAGTCATTCTACCGATGTAAACAAACAAAGCAGTTGCAAACGATATGAAATTTGCATGAAGGAAATAGCGCGCTGTATTCAGTTTTATCTTTTTGCAGTAATGAGAGTGAGTTAACTAACGTTATGACAGTAATGAGGGGAGTTCACCCAAATATTAACCCGTGTGTGTCCGTCTGTCTGTCGCTGTGTGTGTGTGTGTGTTTGTTTGTTTGTTTGTTTGTCTGTCTCTCTCTCTCTCTCTCGGTGTGTGTTTCTCTCTCTCTCTCTCACTCTCTCTCTCTCGCTCTCTCTCACTCTCTCTCTCTCTCTCTCTCTCTCTCTCTCTCTCTCTCTGTGTTTGTCTCGCTCTCTCTCTCTCTCTCTCTCTCTGTATGTGTGTGTGTGTGTGTATATACCTTCTAAGCAGAAGTTATGAGGATAAAAAAAAGAGTCAGGAAATTACATGGTTAATTTGTACATCATTGTAATGTTTAATCATTGTTTAATAAACACATATGGCACCTTTTTCCAAGTCTTCATTTGTCACTCTTTCTTTTTTTTTTTTTAAATATCGCAATAATGATCGTACCGTGGTCTTTACACCAAGGTATTATCGTATCGTGAGATTTTGTCGTTACATTCCTATTATTTACAAGTCATAACTTTTGCCAATATTTGGAATAGAATTTAAAAAATGTATACTACAAATATTTTTCTATTAATTTAGTGTGCCTTTACATTGCTTCAATGCGTAACTATTTTAGCGTCATATTTCTATCCTGTGCTGCGTGAATCCAGGTCACTTCTGAAACTTTACAGCATGCAATTGGCGTCGGTTCTCTTAGCAGCATGAAAAATAATAGTGTTATTCAATGGATTATATAGGCTGAAGCCTCGAATGCGAGTCAAGACTGCTCCCTTTACAATCACTAATGCTGTCGCTCTGTCATTTCATCACGATCTCACAAAGTGCAATGAAGCCGCCAACAATGCACAATAAATCTCTAAGGCTACGTCTACATTAATCCGGATACATTTGAAAACGGCGTTTTCGTATAAAAAACGCTGTCCATCCACATTAACGTTTTCCAAAAGCTTCTCCTCCACACTAGTGTTAGTGATGGGTCGGTCATGAGTGATTTTTTTCACTGTAAACGAATCTTTAATACGACTCAGGAGCACTGAGTTGTCTCAGAGAGTGATTCGTTCATTTTGTGTTGTTGACCACCCATTTGCAACATCCTATAGGTTCTGTACAGGAAATGGAATTCTCACAAAAGCTCAATGAGATGATACAAATGGAAAAATAAATGATAAAGTTATCGCGCAATTCCTCCGGCAGGATAATGCTATTTAGCAAAATATATCAGCATTCACTGAGTTCACCAGGTTGCACTCAGTCACCATATGTTTGGTCTTTGCAGAACTGTGATATGAAAGTAACATTTTAGCAACAGTGTGAAAGTGAATGGCACATAAGATGCACAATACCGGTATAAACATGAATATATATCGGTACAATATGTGTCACATGACTAAACATGCGTCATCGTTTTCAAATACCTCCGTTTTGACAGTCCACACTACAATGCCAAAATGGCGTTTTCAAATTTATCCACTTTGGAGAGCGTTTTTCAAAAAGCTTAGTTTTCATTTATAAAAACACCGTCTCAGTGTGGACTGAAGGCCAAAATGGAGGAAAAAAAAGTGTTT
The DNA here is from genome assembly GCF_051911475.1 of Siphateles boraxobius. Classification (NCBI taxonomy): domain Eukaryota; kingdom Metazoa; phylum Chordata; class Actinopteri; order Cypriniformes; family Leuciscidae; genus Siphateles; species Siphateles boraxobius. The sequence goes on from NW_027509153.1 coordinate 1,989,183, forward strand.
TCAAACGAAAACGTATTAGTATGGACAAGGTCTAATGCACGATTACACAAGTTTTCAGCCCTGATTTTAGCCCTGATTTTCACTCGCTAATATTTTATTAACAAAGTTCGGGAGAGGCACGTTCAGATAATTAACCTAATTGTCATGGGAGGAGCTCATCCAGTCAACTCAATTGGCTTTATGGAGAGCTTCACTACTTCCTGAACTTCAGCCAGCCCTTTGTTTCCTGTCTGTCATTATTGGACAAACTGATTAATTCAGGTGTGCCTGGCCTCAGTAACAATAATCAGGCACTCCTGGACTAATCAGTTTGTCCAATAATGACAAACAGGAAACAAAGGACTGGCTGAAGTTCAGGAAGTAGTGAAGCTGTGCATAAAGCCTATTAGCTAACATCAGGAGGTATACAGCAGATTTTACAGCTGTTCTATGACAGCTTGCCAGCATTTGGCCCCTGCCCAATTGCAACATGTCTGAAATCGAACTCTAGCCGTTTGATGACGAATCCTTTCTCTCCCCTGATCCTCTGCCGCAATCCGGCGCAACTAGGATCATCCCTCCTCCTCCAGTCACAGCCGCCGAACCCCCGGTTTCATCGCGTGGACGTCGTTCCGTCCGAACCAAGTTAAGCATTGAACGTTAGCATTTTGTTTTTTTAATTGTTATTTGGATACCGCCATGAAATATGAAACACTATTTTCTGGACTGAAGACTGAGAGTGATTTTTGCAGATGTGTGTGTTCAATAGAGCTAATGTTATATTTTTTTGGCTAACCAGTGTGTGAAATATAGTGTGACAGTGTAGATTTCAGTAGCTAGCTATAACGCAAGAACAAGCTGTGACTTATTTATTTGCTCTGTGATTTAAGGGCTGTTTAAATACATATTTTCTCTTGGAAATAAAGGACTTTTTGTTTTTATCAATTAGCTCATCTTCACAGTTCACATATTTTTAGATGTTTAAATAAGCAGAGGCAGAGTAAATTGCATTCAAATGCCACAAATGTTTGAGATGCAATATGTGTTAATTGTGTTATTATAAGTGAGTGGTAAGAGTAGTTCTCTTACGAGAGTATCTCTCGTACTGCGTAATATCTTACGCTATGTGGAAAACCTCTTTTCCACGAGATATTGAAGCCAAAAATTATCCTTAATTTTGAATTAATGTAAAACGCTGTGCAGCAGCATGCAGACATAGGCAAGACGGCTTGCGCGCCTATTGGCTGCCCTGCGGCAACAGCAGCAGCCTATCGATCCGGAGTGAGAAGCCACGCCGTCTGAGAAAAAGCACACAGCGGGACGAGCCTTGAGTCTGAAGTCGCTGGCATCGCCGCCTTTAGCCGCCGTACCTGCTACGCTTTCCGGCATTATATCCTTTTCTGCAAGTGTGTGTGTGTGTTCGCCGCTGCGACACACATTTTTTCACTGTCTCTCTCCCTCTCCTAAAAGAGCTGCGTCTTTTTCAAGATGCATAGATCCTGCGGCTCGTGCCGAGCCACACTCAGTGAAGAGGATCGCCATGTCATCTGCGTTTCCTGCCTGGCTGAGGATCATGCGGCTCTCGCTCTCGTCCACGGCGGATGCCCTCACTGTGAGCTACTGCCGATGGTGACTCTGAGGACTTGCCTGGCATCATTCTCAGAGCCTGCACTTCAGCCAGCTGTAGCGCCGCGCCATAAAAGCGCCGTGCCAGCGCGGCCCCGAGCATCAAAACCGCTGCGCGGCTAGCTTTCTTTACGTTACAAGAAAGCTATCCCACCCCCCGTGGACATGCGTCACCGGCGAAATGAGGAAAGAGTGTGTTTTGGTCACAATCCAGTGGCCATTCTCCATTTCTCAAACATTTCTCAGCTCCTCTTAGTTCGAGCGGCTGAAAAAGTTCAATATTGCAGCAATGAGCCTGTTGTATAACACGCACGCCTGCAAACAAATGCCAACACATACAAACTGTGATGACGCTCTCTTATCTGCTCGAGCTATTTTAAGCTTTTGTCGTTTCCCCCTGTGGCTCAGAGGCAAAACCCAAAGCCTTCGCACGGGAGACCCGTGTTCGATCCCAGGTCTCGCAGCAGATAAAATTTAGTCTCGCCGCGGCCAGACTTGCACCGAAAAGGGAGCATTCACCCAAACTGAACACAGCCCAGTGTTCATTTCTACACACAAACACAGCCGGTAAAACGAAACCAACCCACATACAGTCAGCTAAGACCCACGGTGTTTAAGTCTCGCCGCGGCCAGACTCCACCGAAACTTCTCGCTCGTTCAGTTCCAAACAATGTGACTGTTCCAGTGTATTTCGCGGTAAACAAGCCGGCACCACAGCCCGCTTGCCTGCACACAAATGCCATTTTTACGGCGACCCAGATAATTCCCAAAAGAGTGTATTTTCTGGTATTCCGGTCACGGCCGATGGTGTTATGAGTGTTGTAAGAATGCCCACGTCTCAGTGCCCATTCCCACACACAGACACAGCCCGCCACAGTTCAGGGCTAGCACAAATAAAATCGACTCATGTCGATTGTGCAAAAATGTAGTGAATGTGCCCACGACACAGTGCCAACAAACACTACACGATGCGTGTCCCTCGTTTTCTGTGAAAACGAAACACACACGACGCACATTCGGTCAGCACAAGCTGACGGTGTTCTCAGTGCAGTGAATGTGCCCGCCGTCCCGCGCCCACATTCCTTCACAGACACGCTCAACCCCACAGGGTTTGTCCCGCTCGCTCTCTCTCCACAACCTGTCACAGAGAATTCGAGCGCGACCAGGCTGCCCGCCGTGATCGGCGCGCCTCCCGCCTCACACACTATAAACACAGTGTTTATGTCTCAGCACACCGAAGCTCTGCAGCTGCCGCTATGCCGCGGCCAGAGCCCGGATTTCATTCTACCCCTAGCTATTCACGCAGATGCGTGGGCAAAGCTTCCCGGGGTATCAGAATGGGTGTTGAACACTATAAAAAGAGGCTATTCGCTACAGTTTGCTCGACGTCCCTGCCGTTACACGGCGCGAGTCGAAACCACGGTAAACAACGAAGTATCTCATCTACTTCGAGCCGAAATAGCAAAACTGCTGAGCAAAGGGGCCATAGAACCTTTATCTCAGGCTCAGAGCGAAGGGGGGCTTATACAGCAGATATTTTCTGGTACCGAAAAAAGACGGGGGTCTCAGACCCATTCTAGATCTGCGACAGCTGAACAGAGTGCTTATGAAGCGCCAGTTCAGAATGCTGACAACCAGGAAAATCCTCGCGCAAGTGCGCCAGGGAGACTGGTTTATGTCAATAGATCTGAAAAATGCCTATTTCCAAATACAAATAGCGTCACGTCACAGGCGATTCTTGAGATTCGCCTTCGAGGGCCAGGCATATCAATACACAGTCCTACCGTTCGGCATATCCCTAGCACCCCGTACATTTACGAAGTGCATGGATGCGGCCCTCGCACCCCTGAGACTTCAGGGCATGCGAGTTTTGAACTACTTGGATGATTGGCTGATTCTAGTTTGATCACATTCAGAGCTCATAGAACACAGAACCACATTACTCGAGCATCTCGAGAATCTGGGTCTCACAGTCAATTTGGTGAAGAGTTTGCTGTTTCCTAGCCAGAAAATCTATTTTCTGGGAACAGTGCGGGACTCGCTGTCTATGACAGCACATCTGTCGCCAGAGTGAGAACTGGACATTCAGCGCACCGCGAAATCCTTTCGCCGTGGCTCTATAGTCCTGCTCAAAAGGTTTCAGAAAATGCTGGGCCTCATGGCCTCGGCATCTTCAGTACTCCAGCTGGGCCTGCTTCGCATACGCCCACTGCTGTTATGGCTGAAAGTGCGAGTTCCACCCCGGGCATGGACCTCTGGTCTGTTTCACCTCAGGGTGGACATGAAATGCGTTTCGGCTCTGGAACCTTGGAAAATAGCCGACTGGTATCAGTCAGGCGTGTGTCTGGGGACTCCCTCGAGTGTGACGGTGGTGTCCACGGACGCCTCCACCTCAGGATGGGAAGCTCGAGGGCAGACCGTTCTTCGGCCAGTGGTCAGAACGGGAAAAGCTCCTACGCATAAACTGTCTAGAAATGCTGGCAGTCGACAACGCGCTATGGCGTTTTTGTCCCCAGATAAAAGGCCGCCATGTCTTAGTCCGGTCGGACAACATGTCAGTGGTGGCATACAAAAATCACCAGGGTGGCGTCAGGTCCCGAAACCTTTACAGGCTGACGGAACGCCTCCTGGTCTGGGCTCAGCACAACCTGCTTTCACTGAAAGCAGCGCATGTGCCTGGTCGCCTGAATCTGGGACCATCTGTCCAGAAACAATGTCCCAGCAGGGGAATGGTCGCTGCACCTGCAGACGATCCAACTGCTGAGGGAGACATTCGGAAGAGCGCAGGTGGACCTGTTCGCGTCTCAAGAAAGCGCTCACTGTCCGAACATTTTCTGCAAGAGCAGGGATGCGCTGGCCCACGTGTGGCCCCGCTGCCCCCTCTATGCTTTTCCCCCGTCTCGCTCCAGCCTCAAGTGATGGAACGAATCAGGGAAAACGGATGCCCAGTGCTACTCGTGGCTCCGCTCTGGACAAACCAGAATTGGTTCCCAGTCCTAATGCGGCGGACCAGCACTGCCCGATACCGGTGAGGAGAGACCTCCTCTCTCAGGCAAAGGGCTCGATTTGGCATCCTCGTCCGTAATTATGGTCCCTACATGCATGGGCCATCAACGGGTACCCGCTAACCTCCCAGGGGGAGTGTTAAATACAATCACGCAGGCTAGAGCCCCGTCTACTAGACGGCTCTATTCTTCAAAGTGGTCAGAGTTCTCTGCCTGGTGTCAAGCTCAGGGCTTTTCACCCGCAGACTGCGGAGTTACGGAAGTGCTCTCCTTCCTTCAGGAGCTGCTGGATAAGGGCAGAACCCCATCCACGCTCAAAGTATACGTGGCGGCCATAGCGGCGTTTGCAAAACCGACGTCTGGCCAGTCACTGGGGAAAAACGACCTGGTCGTGCGATTCCTCAGGGGAGCTCGGAGGCTGAATCCTCCCAGACCCCCCTTAGTCCCTGTGAGGGACCTTTCTACAGTTTTGGAAGCCATGAAAGGTGCCCCATTCGAGCCAATCCATTTGTCAGACATGAAACATCCTTCTCTCAAAACGGTATTCCTTATGGCTCTCGCTTCAGTGAAGCGCGTAGGGGACTTGCAAGCGCTTTCGGTAAGCGCGTCATGCATGGAGTTTGAGCCTAATGGCTCAAAAGTCATACTCAAACCAATGCACGGGTACGTGCCCACATCCCTCAACACACCGTTCAGGGCCCAGGTTATTTCCCTGTGCGCCCTCCCGGTTCGTGATGAGGAGAAGGATGCGAGTCTCCTCTGCCCTGTCAGGGCACTGAGAGCTTATGTGTCCCGCTCGTCGGTCTTCAGACAGACTGAGCAGCTCTTCGTTTTGTTTGGCGGACGCTCCAAGGGACTGGCCGCATCAAAACAGAGCCTATCCAGATGGATAGTCGACGCCATAGCACTGGCTTACACTTCTAAGGGCCTGCAGTGTCCTTTGGGTGTCAGAGCGCACTCCATGATAGGTGTGGCCTCATCGTGGGCGTGGTATAGTGGGGTTACCGATATCTGTACGGCCACGGGCTGGGCCTCGCCGTCTACATTTATAAGGTTTTACAACCTAGAGGTTCCCGCCTTACAAGCCAAGCTTCTGTCGGTATAGAATTCAGTGCTATCTGCCCCGCTGTGCCGGCCCAGATGCTGAGTTTCGCTTGTGCATCGCTCACTGAGCGATAAAACAGCTCCATGGGTGTTGAATAACCCGTACTATTACCCAGTTCAGGCTGAACACGTTCACCCTGTATGCGTGAAACACTGTTAACATAACTAGCTCCTGTAGGATGCTATTTCATGGGGAATGATGCTTGCAGCCTCTCTTCTCAGACTCTCTGTGAGTCTATGGTGATTATGCACTATATGAGCCCCGGGCTACTGCCCTTGGGACTTTGGTGTCGGATCCCAGTACGCACTGCGTTTTGCATTGTGTTCCCCATAGCGTAAGATATTACGCAGTACGTGGGATACTCTCGTAAGAGAACGTACTTGGTTACTAACGTAACCTCGGTTCTCTCTAGAGAGGGAACGAGTACTGCGTATCTTGCCGTGCATACACAGCTCTGGTTCGCTTCGGCGATGAAAACCAGTTGTACCAGCCTAATCGAGCTATGTTTATAGGGCGTGACCACGCCCTTTCTGGCGGGACGTGATGAAATGGGCATGAAATGCCCCCATTGGATATGTGTCACGCAGAGCCTCTCTCGATAGGCTGCTGCTGTTGCCGCAGGGCAGCCAATAGGCGCGAAAGCCGTCTTGCCTATGTCTGCATGCTGCTGCACAGCGTTTTAAATTAATTCAAAATTAAGGATAATTTTTGGCTTCAATATCTCGTGGAAAAGAGGTTTTCCCCATAGCGTAAGATATTACGCAGTACTCGTTCCCTCTCTAGAGAGAACCGAGGTTACGTTAGTAACCGAGTACGTTATAAAAATAGTTTAGTTATGTAAAAATAAACCTTTGTAGATCCTATATTTAGGCACATTGCTGACACCTTTCTTTTTGACATTTTAATGGAGTCAAAGCTGTTATTTAAGGGGTTCCAGAGCCCCACGAACACCTGTATTTTGCACACTGATTCTAACCCAATTTGACAATGATCCTGCTTTATGTTTGTAGTTATAGCTATTACTTCAAAGTGAATTGACTAACTGATTGATTGAGTGATTGAATTACATTTCCCCCAGGGTTAGGGTTAAGAGAATAGTTATGAAGAGAAGCAGAGATATTCAGAGCTTCTTCAAAAAAGAAAAGAGTCAGAGGCAGCCACAGCTTCTACAGCAGCAGTGAAACGGCTCAGTATAGGTACAGCAGTATTGATGAAGAGCAGTCAGCTCCTCCTACACAGGTTGGTAGGCTAAGTCATGCTTGGATAGTTTGAATTTACCATGTAGGCTCACATTCAAGTTGTTTGTCACTCCAGTTATACAATTACAAGAGGTTTGTCTGTCTCTCTCTCTCTCTCTCTCGGTGTGTGTTTCTCTCTCAATTCAATTCAAAGGGGCTTTATTGGCATGAAAGTTTTTGAAACAATGTTGCCAAAGCATATACAAAATATACAAATAAAATATATATATTATATATATATATATACATATACACATATATATATATATATATACATATATATATACATATACATATACACAAACATTTAACACAATGTCTGGATATATTTGTGTTTGTGTGTCGGTCATTCACTGCCCCTCAGGTTGTGGCATGTTTGTACATATTTGGCAGCAAGATAAGTTCTGTCTCCTTCTCCCAGGATAAAGTTTAATTTAGAAATTTCATTCAGGTCTTTGAAATTTGGGATTATATAGTTAAATTTGTTAAAGTAAAGGTTCCTTGTGTCTTTGAACGCTTTACATTGTAGGAGAAAGTGCATCTCTGTCTCAACCTCACCTGTCAAACAGTGATCACATGTTCTGTTTTCTTTTGGTTGCCATGATTTTTTGTGTCTTCCTGTTTCAATTGCCAATTTGTGATCACTGAGCCTGTACCTGGTTAGGATCTGTCTCTGCTTTCTGTCTCTGACAGTAGAGAGATATTCTGCTAATTTATAATCTCTTTTTAGGGTCAGATAACATTCTAGTCTACTTTGGCTTTTAGTTTCTTCTTTCCAATGTTCCAGATAGGTTTCTTTGCATTGTGCTATGATTTGCTTGACTCTGATTGGTGTTTGTAAGGCAGTGTTGTTCTGAGGCTGCTCAGACTGTCTCTGACGTGGGCCAGTTTGTCTGAGTACCAGTTGACATAGGGGACTCTTTTCTGGGCTCAGCTCCTGGGTTCGGAGGGCCTTGGAGTGAAGTGTGTCTTGGGGGCTGGATTTTAGGTGGTTAAAAAAGTTGAGTGTTCTCTTTTGGATGTTAATTATCAGTGGGTATCTGCCTAATTCTGCTCTGCATGCATTTGTTGGTGTGTTTCTGTGTACGTGTAGAATGTATCTGCAAAATTCTGCATGAAGAGATTCTGTTGGGTGTTTGTCCCAACGGGTATAGCTCTGATGACTGAGTGGACCCCATATTTCACTACCGTACAGCGCAATGGGCTGGATGACACTGTCAAATATTTTAAGCCAGATTTTAATTGGGATTTGGAAGTTATAGAATTTTCTCTTAATTGCATGTATAGCACTTCGAGCTTTTTCTTTTAGTGCATTCACTGCCATGTTGAAACTCCCTGATGCTGATATGGTTATACCAAGGTAGGTATAGCTCATGCTGTGTTCAATGACATCATTATTAATGGTGAATTGATGTTTGTTCTCCTGACATCTTGGGCGTTTTTGGAAGATCATGATATTAGTTTTCTTCATATTTACAGCCAGAGCCCAGTTCTGACAGTACTTTTCTACTATGTCTAGCTGTTGCTGTAATCCTTGTTTAGTCGGAGACAGTAGAACGAGATCGTCAGCATAAAACAGGGACTTCACCTCTCTATCTAGAAGGGAGAGGCCAGGAGCAGCACATTGATCTAACTCAACAGCAAGCTCATTGATGTATATATTAAATAATGTTGGACTTAAATTGCAACCCTGCCGAACACCTCTTCTCTGGGTGAAGAAATCAGTTTGTTTGTTGCCAATTTTAACAGCACACATATTTTCTAAATACATAGATTTAACTAGATCATACATTTTGCCCCCTATACCACACTGTAGAAGTCTGTAAAAGAGACCTTCATGCCAAATAGAATCAAAAGCTTTTCTGAAATCAATGAAACAAGAGAATATTTTACCATTTTTAGTTTGGTGTACATGTTTATTAATTAATGTGTGTAAGGTGTATATATGATCAGTGGTGCGGTGTTTTGGGAGGAAACCAATCTGACTTTTACTTAAGATGGAGTGTTCCTCAATGAAATCTAGCATTCTTTTATTTAGAATGCTACAGAATAATTTGCCTAGACAACTGCTGACAGAGATGCCACGGTAGTTATTAGGGTCTGATTTGTCCCCACTCTTATGAATGGGGGAAATGAGCCCTTTGCACCAGATGTCAGGAAAACATCCTGACTGTAGAACAATATTGAACAGCTTTAACAGTGCAGCCTGCATCTCTGGGGTGCTGCATTTGAGCATCTCGTTTTTAATGCTGTCTGGACCACAAGCTTTCCTCGGCTGGAGAGATTTTATCTGTGTGATCAATTCTTCCCAAGTAATTGGAGAATCAAGAGGGTTTTGGTTGTCTTTAATTGTTTGTTCTAATGTTTGGAGTTTTTCTTTTATAAAATTTTGTTCTGGTCTAATTTGTTTAATTGGTATGTCTTTGTAAAGGTATTCAAAATGTGTTTTCCAGATATCACCATTTTGAATGGGTAATGGTTGTTGTAGTTTTGTGTTGAACTTGTTCCACATATTCCAGAATTGATCCTGATTAATGGCGTTTTCAATATCTTCAAGTTTCATGTGGGTATAATTTTGTTTTTTGTTCCTAATTGTACATTTGTATTTATTTAAAATGTCATTGTATCTAATGCGTAAGGCCGGATTGTTTGGTTGGCGGTGTTTTTCATTTGCTATATTTCTAAGGTCCTTTCTGATGGTCTTGCATTCTTTATCAAACCATTTCTCAACATTTTGTCTTCTAATAGGCTTATTTTTCTGTTTTATGAGGTCAGCTCTGATAGCTGCCTTATGGAATATTGTGTTGATGTCATCAATTGCCTTGTTTACACCATTTTTGGTAGGGACATATTGAGTTTGGTCGTATATGAATATGTCATTCATCAGATCAGGTGATTTCAAGGCCATGATGAGTTTGTCTCCACTGTCTGGGGCCCATCTGTAGCCAGGATTTAAATCATTCAGCTTACCGGGTTCTTTTGTTTTGGGATTTAATTGATCTGGGAGTTTAAAGAACAGATTTATTTGGTTGTGGTCTGAAAGTGGGGATTGCTGTCTGACAGTGAATGCACTGATAGTTGAGGGGTCCATGTCAGTGATTGCATAGTCTACTACACTAGATCCATGAGCTGAGGAGTAGGTGAATCTCCCTAAAGAGTCCCCTCTGAACCTACCATTAACTATGTACAGGCCTAAAGCCCGACAGAGATGCACTATCTCCCTGCCACTTTGATTAATTTCACAATCGAGGTTGTTCCGATGGGTGATGGTTGGTGTGGTAAACAGGGGGGCCTGATCAAATACATGGTTGTGGCTCTGTGGGTCGATGACATCAGGTTCAATTCCTGTTCGTGCATTCAGATCGCCAGTTAGAAGAACATTTCCCTGGGCCTGGAAGTAGGCGATTTCTGAATGGAGAGTATCAAAAATATCTTCTTCAAAATAAGGAGAATCAACTGGGGGTATATATATTGCACATAGATAGAGATCTCTATCAGTAATGCCAAGGGTTTGATCTATTCTCAACCAAACATGGGATTTACCCTGTTTTACTGTTGAGATCTGACTGCATAGATCTCCTTTGTACCACACCAAGATCCCCCCCGATGTTCTGCCCTTACGTATGTTTTTAAATTTTATAGAGGGCACCATGATTTCGTTATATCCTGGGGGACAGTGAATGAGTGAATCATTTTTACACCATGTTTCTGTCAATATAATTAAGTCAACATCTTTTATAGATTTAATGAATTCAGGGTTTTCACTCTTCAGCTCAAATGTCGAGGAGTGGAGACCCTGGATATTCCAACAGCTTATATGTAATGAGCGCATTAAAAACAAACAAAATGAACCCATATAGTAGGACAAAAAAAAAACAAAAAAAAAAAAAACAAAAAAAAAAACCTTCAACCTATCCATTTATAATTCTCTCTCTCTCTCTCACTCTCTCTCTCTCACTCTCTCTCTCTCTCTCTCTGTGTGTGTGTGTGTGTCTGTGTGTCTGTCTGTCTCTCTCTCTGTGTGTTTGTCTCTCTCTCTCTCTCTCTCTCTCTCTCTGTATGTGTGTGAGTGTGTGTGTGTATATACCTTCTAAGCAGAAGTTATGAGGATAAAAAAAAGAGTCAGGAAATTACATGGTTAATTTGTACATCATTGTAATGTTTAATCATTGTTTAATAAACACATATGGCACCTTTTTCCAAGTCTTCATTTGTCACTCTTTCTTTTTTTTTTTAAATATCGCAATAATGATCGTACCGTGGTCTTTACACCAAGGTATTATCGTATCGTGAGATTTTGTCGTTACATTCCTATTATTTACAAGTCATAACTTTTGCCAATATTTGGAATAGAATTTAAAAAATATATATACTACAAATATTTTTCTATTAATTTAGTGTGCCTTTACATTGCTTCAATGCGTTACTATTTTAGCGTCATATTTCTATCCCGTGCTGCGTGAATCCAGGTCACTTCTGAAACTTTACAGCATGCAATTGGCGTCGATTCTCTTAGCAGCATGAAAAATAATAGTGTTATTCAATGGATTATATAGGCTGAAGCCTCGAATGCGAGTCAAGACTGCTCCCTTTACAATCACTAATGCTGTCGCTCTGTCATTTCATCACGATCTCACAAAGTGCAATGAAGCCGCCAACAATGCACAATAAATCTCTAAGGCTACGTCTACATTAATCCGGATACATTTGAAAACGGCGTTTTCGTACAAAAAATGCTGTCCATCCACATTAACGTTTTCCAAAAGCTTCTCCTCCACACTAGTGTTAGTGATGGGTCAGTCATGAGTGATTTTTTTCACTGTAAACGAATCTTTAATATGACTCAGGAGCACTGAGTTGTCTCAGAGAGTGATTCGTTCATTTTGTGTTGTTGACAGGAAATGGAATTCTCACAAAAGCTCAATGAGATGATACAAATGGAAAAATAAATGATAAAGTTATCGCGCAATTCCTCTGGCAGGATAATGCTATTTAGCAAAATATATCAGCATTCACTGAGTTCACCAGGTTGCACTCAGTCACCATATGTTTGGTCTTTGCAGAACTGTGATATGAAAGTAACATTTTAGCAACAGTGTGAAAGTGAATGGCACATAAGATGCACAATACCGGTATAAACATGAATATATACCGGTACAATATGTGTCACATGACTAAACATGCGTCATCGTTTTCAAATACCTCCGTTTTGACAGTCCACACTACAATGCCAAAATGGCGTTTTCAAATTTATCCACTTTGGAGAGCGTTTTTCAAAAAGCTTAGTTTTCATTAATAAAAACACCGTCTCAGTGTGGACTGAAGGCCAAAATGGAGGGAAAAAAAGTGTTTTCAAACGAAAACGTATTAGTATGGACAAGGTCTTATGCACGATTACACAAGTTTTCAGCCCTGATTTTAGCCCTGATTTTCACTCGCTAATATTTTATTAACAAAGTTCGGGAGAGGCACGTTCAGATAATTAACCTAATTGTCATGGGAGGAGCTCATCCAGTCAACTCAATTAGCTAACATCAGGAGGTATACAGCAGATTTTACAGCTGTTCTATGACAGCTTTCCAGCATTTGGCCCCCGCCCAATTGCAACATGTCTGAAATCGAACTCTAGCCGTCTGATGACGAATCCTTTCTCTCCCCTGATCCTCTGCCGCAATCTGGCGCCACTAGGATCATCCCTCCTCCTCCAGTCACAGCCGCCGAACCCCCGGTTTCATCGCGTGGACGTCGTTCCGTCCGAACCAAGTTAAGCATTGAACGTTAGCATTTTGTTTTTTTAATTGTTATTTGGATACCACCATGAAATATGAAACGCTATATTCTGGACTGAAGACTGAGAGTGATTTTTGCAGATGTGTGTGTTCAATAGAGCTAATGTTATATTTTTTTGGCTAACCAGTGTGTGAAATATAGTGTGACAGTCTAGATTTAAGTAGCTAGCTATAACGCAAGAACAAGCTGTGACTTATTTATTTGCTCTGTGATTTATGGGCTGTTTAAATACATATTTTCTCTTGGAGATAAAGGACTTTTTGTTTTTATCAATTAGCTCATCTTCACAGTTCACATATTTTTAGATGTTTAAATAAGCAGAGGCAGAGTAAATTGCATTCAAATGCCACAAATGTTTGAGATGCAATATGTGTTAATTGTGTTATTATAAGTGAGTGGTAAGAGTAGTTCTCTTACGAGAGTATCTCTCGTACTGCGTAATATCTTACGCTATGGGGAAAACCTCTTTTCCACGAGATATTGAAGCCAAAAATTATCCTTAATTTTGAATTAATGTAAAACGCTGTGCAGCAGCATGCAGACATAAGTTAAGACGGCTTGCGCGCCTATTGGCTGCCCTGCGGCAACAGCAGCAGCCTATCGAGAGAGGCTCTGCGTGACACATATCCAATGGGGGCATTTCGCGCCCATTTCATCACGTCCCGCCAGAAAGGGCGTGGTCACGCCCTATAAACATAGCTCGATTAGGCTGGTACAACTGATTTCTGATCTCTTCAGTGAAGCATCACCGCATCGCTGGATCCGGAGTGAGAAGCCACGCCGTCTGAGAAAAAGCACTCAGCGGGACGAGCCTTGAGTCTGAAGTCGCTGGCATCGCCGCCTTTAGCCGCCGTACCTGCTACGCTTCTCGAGAATCTGGGTCTCACAGTCAATTTGGTGAAGAGTTCGCTGTTTCCCAGCCAGAAAATCTATTTTTCGGGAACAGTGCGGGACTCGCTGTCTATGACAGCACGTCTGTCGCCAGAGTGAGAACTGGACATTCAGCGCACCGTGAAATCCTTTCGCCGCGGCTCTATAGTCCTGCTCAAAAGGTTTCAGAAAATGCTGGGCCTCATGGCCTCGGCATCTTCAGTACTCCAGCTGGGCCTGCTTCGCATACGCCCACTGCAGTTATGGCTGAAAGTGCGAGTTCCACCCCGGGTATGGACCTCTGGTCTGTTTCACCTCAGGGTGGACAGGAAATGCGTTTCGGCTCTGGAACCTTGGAAAATAGCCGACTGGTATCAGTCAGGCGTGAGTCTGGGGACTCCCTCGAGTGTGACAGTGGTGTCTACGGACGCCTCCACCTCGGGATGGGGAGCGCTGCTCGAGGGCAGACTGTTCTTCGGCCAGTGGTCAGAGCGGGAAAAGCTCCTACGCATAAACTGTCTAGAAATGCTGGCCATTGACAACGCGCTATGGCGTTTTTGTCCCCAGATAAAAGGCCGCCATGTCTTAGTCCGGTCAGACAACATGTCATTGGTGGCATACAAAAATCACCAGGGTGGCGTCAGGTCCCGAGACCTTTACAGGCTGACGGAACGTGGACAACGGCGTACGCGTATTTGGAATCAGTGTATATATTGATGCACTGAACTTTTGCCAACTGACAAGCTCTTGTTAGAGCAATTAATTCTGCTACTTGAGTTGATTTATATGGCAATGAATATGCCTCAATTACACGATCAGGTAATTTGACAATAGCATATCCACACATATCCAGGATCCGTCTATATACCAATTATCTCCCTCCTCCAGGACAGATGTCGACACATCTGGCCTGCAGGCAGTCGAAGTTTGGATTCTGGTCAGTGTAAGGACTGGGCTAAGTGGGTGAATCTGAATAACTAAATACATTCTGCTAAAGACCAAAAATCTCTGAATGTAAATTAACCCAAACACACACACACACACACACACACACACACACACACATTCCCCCACCAGTGAAGACCACACTCAGGACAGAGCGTGGTGTCCGCTTACAAGACATTTTATGACTGATCGGAATGTCCCAAAGGAAGTGGATTCCAAAGCGAAAAGGAACTTCTTTTCTTTAAAAGACATTTAACCAGATATATTCGATGTGTTTTTTTTTGTGTGTCCATTTGCCCATGTCACATTGGAATGACTATGATTTTATCGTAGCTTAAGGTGAATTATAAATACCTTCATTATGCATTTTAAATATAACTGTCTATTCCCATAACTTGTACACATAGTTCTGGACACCTCCAGAATGCTTTCGGTGTGATCAATCAGAATACGTACAGTAATATCCAGTAAAATATAGTTTACTATGTTTTCCATCTTTGGAGTGAAAAGAGACCAAAACTAACATCACTGGTGTTCTTAGATAACAGCGTTTACGACCCAAAGGAATGTTCACAGAACTGTGGCTCTCTCTGAATTCTAACCAAGGAGGAGAAATTAATCCTGTATTCATATATATATGCTATTATATATCCACTTGAGAATTGTATGAACAATGTATCTAAGTTCCCTATTTCATGAGTTGCCTTTTTGTGGTTTGGTCTATGTTTCTCGACAACTCTAATGCGATAATGTTTTAAACTTTGCCAACTAATGTTTAACCAAATCCATTTGTGGCAAGTTTGGTCTCGATAAACTCCAATCTTCATTCCCCATTTGTTAATTGACATTACATTTTGCTAAACTTGTGACACATTAGTATTATAAGAATTGTGAAGATTCTGCTCTTAAACACCGACGAAATTAGGGTTTCAAATGTCTCTCTCCTAGACAAAGAGCAATAAAAACCAAAGTCCCGCCTGTGAAATTCCAACCCTCTAATTGGCCAAGTCAACAGGAAGAGGCCGGATTTCTCCAAGGTGATAAATGACGCTTCCCCCCTCCGCTCGCTCTGTTACTTCGCCTGTCTTTGTGTCATAATGTAAGGTCTCGCCTCCGGGCGAGCTCTTCGCCTTTCTTTTATTTGTTTCTAGTTTAGTTTGTGTTTTTCAGTCTTAGATAAGTCTCCGTGTTTAATTCCAATCGACGAGTGAAAAGAACACCGCGTGACATATCTCTTCAGCAAATCCATCCACAAGGGACCTTTAAACGAGCGGGCGCTCGTTTTGAAGGAGAAACACGCGCACGTGACCACGTGGCGAGAGACGCACACACGCTTCTTCACCAGCCATGCGAAGATGTGACGTTAACTCCGCGTGATTTCCCCGTAGAGATCTTTATTTCTTTTCTTTGTTAGTCAAAGTTTTGTTTTCCGTAGTCGACTCTGTTCACTTCCACAAAGTGAAACGAACTTAGCCGAACTATTTTCCTTTGGTAATGTTACCCCAAAGACTTGGAAACTCCGTTCAACATGCGCGCCAAGCAGCACCCAGTGACGCTTCCTAAAGGACTCCTCTGACGCACGCGCAGGAATGCCGTGACACAGAGAGACCCAGAAACTTAAGTATATCTCTTTATAGAGCTTCTAAGAAGCATTAAGATGATGTTTTCGTGTTGTTACAGACAGGGGACTGTCAGGGGGAATGTTGCCAATGCTCTCTCTCTCTCTTCCTCTTCCCCTCTCACACGTGTTTCCATTGTCCACACTCTATGCATTTCTCGTTCATCGATGCCTTATCGTGTATTTTTGTTTATTATGTTTGTAAATACATATGTATTTATGTAACCATGTAACCGTAGTAAATACATAAGTAGTTCTGCCTTATTAAATTCATTATATTCATCTGATTGATGTACTGCCTTTTGGCTCATTTTCAAGTCCCATAATTGCCAAAAGATCTTATAGCAACAAGCTTACAAATTAAAGATACTTTAAAGAGTATGTGTTTATAGGGTAGGAAACCCAATTCTTGTGGCCACAGAATTGCTTTTCCTGAAATCCTATAAAGTAAGATGATATTGTGGAGTCCCACAAATATTAGTCTGACAAGTGAGCTAATTAATTTAGCCTGTTTTGTAAGACGTGGTCCGTGTAGTTAATTGCAATCAACTTGTGGTTAAGTGCAAGGATACACAGACATGCATGCAGGTAAAATGACATATCACCCCTTATCGGGAGTTTTATTAACATGTAAGACTGATCTAATCCAAACATGTATGAATAATTATTAATTACCAATTATTAATTATGATATGCAAATTCCCCACGGATTAGATCCGCCCCAGAGTCTTTACATAATTGGTGGAGAATGCGGGCACATTTTAAACTTGTTTTTGAGCAATTCAGTTTCAATCGATGTCTATATTGTGATTTAATATTGTACGCGCGCCTCGAGTGAGCGAACGCAACGCGAACTCACTGGCTGACTGATTAAAGGCACAAAGCCGAGTCCATTTCAGCACATTAACAGCTGCAAAATAATGTCTAACATTCCTTTTGCCATTGTTAACTCTTCGGGGTCGCCGATCACGCCGGCGTGATCAAGTTACATGACCAGTTTAAGACGTCGAAGCATAAAAACAAAGTCACGTTGAGCGCTGCCGTCCACTTCTGTCGAAAGTGCTGGCTTGAAATTCTATTTTACTTTTTGTTTTGTGTTGATAGACCAAGTAAAAACAGAGATATGATCATTTAAACTTTATATAAAAAAATACTGACGCGTTCGTAAAAGAACGCAAGATGGGATGCGACAGGCGTTGCATTTATTCTAATAAATTCGTCGGTTTTTGTCATAAAACAAAACGGAGAAAAATGTGTGAATCTGCTGACTCTGCTATTCAGGCTGCACATTTTAGGGAATGGAGGAGGAGCCAACTGAGCTAAGACGCAAAATTGAAAGGCAGAGGATTTACGGAGTTGATAAAGATAGACATATATACGTTATATATTTAGAGAGAGATTATTGCTAGTTTTTGGAAGAGTTTGAGTAGATTTTGAGAGTAGTTTAGGAGTAGTGTAGATAGTTTAGGTAGTTTAGGAGTAGTTTAGGTAGTTTAGGAGTAGATTTAGCTAAACTGTTTTGAGGAGAGGCACAGATAAAAAATAAAAAACACCTGATATTTGCTGTAAATAGTTGTATGTATAATTTGATTTTGTGTTCATTTTACCTATTGTATGGTATATTTGCACTATTGAGGAACCCCTCTTACTCAAGGAATGAAATCCCTGTAATGTAGATATCTGTGTAATTGTACATGAATTGTTTTGTAGAGTTTCTAAGCAAAAAAGAAAAGAAAAAACGCCTATTGCCACACCTGCTTTTTGCTGCATATAGTTTAATTTTATCTCAATTTTAAATTTTTTATGTTGTATTTGCACTATTTGCGAACCCTCATACTCTGGGAATGCAAGGCCTTAAATATAGCTCTCTGAATAATTGTGTGCACAACATTTTTTAAAAAGTGGCTGAGCTAAAAAGAAAGAAAAAAAGCCTATGGCTACACACGCTTTTTTTTGTAAATCATATTTTTTTTGTATATAGGTTGATTATATCTAAATTGTACCTGTATATGTTGACATTTACAACTTGTGTTTACATTTTAAACCTTTTAAAATGCTTCATTGAGCATGTTTGTGTTTTTTGTAGTAGAAAAGCTATAATTTTTCTATTCGGATTTTGTGTTTTTTGTGTGATTTTGGGTCCAGTATGTTGATAGAGTACATCAAAGTGAAAAACTAATTGTCTGATCATATAGGTGATGTTGTGCTGAAAAAAATTATACCAAACATTGGTATGGTAAACATTTTTTTATGTTGCAAAATTTTAAAAAAATAAAAGTACTCAAAAACGGCCAAAATAGCCCAAGACTCCGAAGGGTTAATAACTAAAAGTAAAACTACAGTTTCATAGTATTAAATTTGTCCAACAAAAGACGAAGAAACCTCTTTTGAATTGTGACATTTTAATGTTAAACTCCCCTGTCCAAACGAGATTCTTCTGTCAGGGTGAAGACTAGATTTAGTGAAACGATGCTCTTTCACTATTCTTAAGAAAGGCCTGATATTATAATCGTTAGATTAACGATAAACTCCTGGTTAAACATTGACGTAGCTACTCAATTGTAAAAAACCTAAAGCATATTTAATCATGTGCTATTTGATAATATGTCATGGGAGTCGAAAAAACAGACGAATATTTCCTGTTTTATTTTGCACGACGCAGCGAAGCAATCCCGCCAGACGTGTTTGTTAAAATATAGCACCAAAAAAATCCAAAACCTAAAAACATTTTTAATCATAAGTGCTATTTGATAAATGTTATTTGGATCCGAACGACAGACGTATAATTCCTGTTGTCCATATAAGTCTGTGGAAGCGAAGAAATCCTTCCGGGCACACGTGTGTCGAAGAGAAAAAACCCGCCGAGGTTTATCATAAGTTCATAAGTTAATTTAGTTCATAAGCGAACACGTGTGAATCATAGCGCTAATTGTTGTATGTGGGAATCGAAAAACCGATGCCCAATTTCCTTTTGTCCCTATGTGTGTGTGTAGAAAAAATTCCTGCCACGCCGTTTTGTGAAATATGCCGAAGAAAAAGAAAAAAAACCCGCTGAGATTTTATTTTGGATAAGTGTGATCTTACAGAAAACAAAGCGTCTGCACGCTCAAATTTGAATCACACATGGAAGCAGGCTGGTTGTTATTCCGCTGACAAACACTAGAGGGCAGCACTGAGGCCTAAGTGCTTGACAGTTCTCGAATTACGCACCGCCCCCTGACTTTACCCTCCATGAGCGAAATAGCGCCATCTCGTGGACACTAGTAACGAGGTCGTCCTTTCCTAAACAATCTCTCTCATCACAATTTCAGATTTTTCCAGTGAATTTCTGAAATTGTGTTTCTAACTTTCAATGCATGTGCAAGTTCCAGTTTTACTAACATGATTTCACTCCTGACTGTGTACACTTATTTTGAATTTGGTTCAAACCACAGTTGAATTTAAAATGTAAAAGTAAGCAGTAGCAGTTTCTGATGACCACTTAGGAGGAATGCGCCCCTTGTGGCCTCCCCCTCTACGTCAGCTCATCATTTAGTTCCTAACATCATTCTTTTCTGAAGTGGCTTTCTCCCAGTTGGTTTTATTTTGGTTATTATCATTGATACCTCACCGTAGTCGTGATCATCATCAAATATAATGCTAACCTTTAATTTCCTACACTTAATCAAATTTGGTTTGAAACAAACAAATTTCAAGATCAATTTGAATTAAGTCTCCTTTCCTGTTGGGAATGGTTTTATGGCTTTATTTCTATATTTCCCTTTTCAAATTATTTTTAATAATTTTGATTTGATACGTCACGTTATGTATTTGATACGTTATGACAACTGTATCCTTACTATTCTAGAAGTTACTTAACATCTATGCATACGCTTGATTTGAATTGTATTTAAACCAGTTTGAATGCAATTTAAATCAAGTTCTCTGTCAGCCTGGTTGACCACTAGGAGGAAGTGGCCCAAACCCTTAGTGGCCCAAACGCGCCACAACAGCTTGCTTCCTCCTGTGCTCTTCCTGCTGCACTTAATCTCTTCTCTGAATGGAGGCTAGGTTGTTCTGATAATTAACATTGTCATAATTCCCTTTTTGTTTGTACCATAATTTTAGTAAAGCCGTTGCCTTTGATGACTTTTCTACAAAAAAAAATAGACACTCAACTTGATTTAGATAGAGAGAGCTTTAATTCACGTTGAGGTTCACTTGTCCTTCATCCTGTTTTGTGTTTGTAGGTAGAAATTTCTCTCGTGCTGTGGTGATTTGACAGTCATCTCTACTTGGGGTCCAGCAAGCTGCTTCGTCTGACCTGCGTCCCCAGCGCTGACTGAGCACGAGTCTCGGACTTTCCTGTATTTCTCCGTTGGTGCGGCCCGCAACACGACATCACCAATTTGGCACTGCCGGTTGTGTTCGAAGTCAAGTTGCGTGAGGGCACACATCGGTACAGATATACGGAAGGGCCGAGAGACTGCTGTCAAGTGTTTGGGGACTACAGAAAGACCAACCACGATGCTGACTCCAACCTGAATGACCTCATTTCACCCCAGGGAAACTAGAAAAGGTATTAAATCCATCCACTTAGTATTGGCCACAGAATCTAGGGATTCCCCCGGTCATTGAAGTGTTTGGCTCCCTCCTCCTCTCCGAGCCACAAATCGCAGGCTTAGGCCTCCTCTTCCCCTGTAACACTTCCTGTGTACTATTAACGCCATTTCATTACAGACCTTTCCATCTTGGATGGTTGCATGTTACTTCAAACTTTGCTATCTTGCCATTGCTGTTTTCTGTTGTGCTCTGTTCCTTTCAGTTCACCTAGAGACAGAACCTATCTGAGACAACAAGGAATGCTGAATAATAGTTTGACAACCAAGCCGTTAGCATCAACAGGTGACCCCTAAGCTACCGCCCCGTTAAAAATCTTTATTCAGGCCCATGCTGACCTACCCAAATTGTCCCACCAAATGATTTAACTGTCGGCATCAGTTAACCAAAATTTTCATACGCGGCATAGCCCGTTTTATAGCTTGTTAAATGTAGAACGAACCTGCATACAGATACAGATACAGATAGCTTTATTAATCCCCAAGGGGCAATTCAGTTCCATTGGTCTCTCTCTGTGTGTGTTGTGTTCCTCTGTCCCACAGTGAAGCCAGTATGTTCCGGTCCTACAGTCCCACAACCCGCTGGGACAACCTGGAGACATGGCTGAGATTCATGACACCTCCATTCCTGACCAAGGTCGCCAGTGACTCAGAGCCCCGAGCCAAGAGCATCGCAGACGTGGACAGGCTGATGGCGCACAAACCAAGCCAAAGCTCCCACGACAAAGACCGGTCAGACACGTCAACCTCACTTGCCAGCTCATCGCACAAGCACGTCTCCACGAAAGGAGCCGCATCGCCCTGGAGCACGAAGTCGCAACGCTAAGGATGCAAGCCGAGGATGACAACGACCCCGAGCTACAGAAGGAAGTGGAAAGACTTCAAACTGCCCTATCTGATCTTCATCTGCACATAGACCAAAGAGTGCAGTCAGAGAAAAGAACCAGAGAGGAACTCAACGAGAAACTCAGACAAAAGTGAAGCCCCTTGCAAAGAGCAGAGACTGAACTTAAAGAGACTCGAAAGCCACGGCCTGCGAAAGAAACTCGCAAGAGGCCCGTGCTACCATCCACAAGCTCGTTCAGCAGAGACAAGATCTCGAACACGAACTTGACACCGTTCACACAGAGTTGAAACCCTCTTATAGACTGCAGAAGGACCGGGAAGGGGAAACGCACACCACAAAGTTTCCCTGACCAGCCAGTCCGCACCTTTCAGCCAAGAACCCAGAGCTGTACAGGGGGGTGAAAGCCCACTGTTCAAAACATCACCAGCAAGCCCACAAGAACCCCCGTCAGCAGCGAGGGGGGAAGAGCCTTTCCAGGAGAGCCCCGGCCACTAACCACGGCATGGCTCCCAAAAGACTTAACAAGCTGGCCAGAAACATCCCTATGTTCACTCCGAACCATGCAGGAGGCCACAACGTGCACGCCATCCGCAGGACATTGACTTTCACTTACAAACTGTTACCAACGTCACCGCGTGGGACAGATTGTACCTGCTCAGAATCACGTCCAGTCGTGATGAGCGCAGCTTCCTCGACCGTCAACCAGAGACAGTCAAGTCGGACTACCAGCCGCTGCGGCAGGCCTTCACTAAAGAATTCTCTGATCCAGAATCAGACCAAAGACTAATCACAGCCATGGACCTCAATCAGTCCGGCATGGAGGATGATTTCAACTTCAGAACTTTGTCTCTCCGAAATCTGCACCCCACAGTGAGTCATCATCTAGACATCCTGGCCTGACCACATAGCATGACTACTCAGCAGCTAAAAGAAGCTTACACAAAGCAAAAGACTGTGTCCGAAAAGACTTTGAAAAACCCCACAATCTACTCTGTCTCTGAGCCCTACTCAGAGCTGCCTCTAGAGCAGCGTTTCCCAAACGGGGTGCCGCGGCACCCTGGGGTGCCTTCTGGCGAGAGCAGGGGTGCCGTGTAAAAACTCCATTAAACATTTTAAAATTGCTAAAATGTGTAAAAAAAAAATGTATCATCAATCTCGCATCGTCGGAAGCGTCTAATAACAACAAATAATGCACACAAATTTATAATAAAAAATGCAAATCATAAGTTTTCTGCGTTCGTTGAATTGCGGGGGTTCCGCATGATTTCATTCTCGTGCTTCATTCCCAGCGTCCACACATAAAGCTGCCTCTTTTTCATGGCTTGTTGCACTTACGGTCAAATACACACGAAACAATTTCACAACGTCCGTCTTGCCGCATATTCACAAACACATCGGTTATGTCCGTGCTGCTGTCAATGGTAACGCGTGCGATTAATGTTTTTCAGTTTAACGCGTTAAAAAATATTTAAACACAATTAACGCAGCATCCGTTTTTTCTGTTATCCTTTGGCTAGCCTTACATTATATAATCACGTTCTTATTCATGCAAATGCTTTTAAACCATGCAACCGCGAAAAGAAAAAAGAGAACGCGCTGTCTGTGAATGTCCTGCTGACACAGGACGACGCGCATCGCGTGCCACAATCGACTTCTCTTTCGTGCTTGAACGAATAATAACACACAGTTATGCCAAAATGTCCGTTTTGTTGAGTATCCTCATGAGAGCAGTCTTAAATTAGTTAAAATCTTAAATTAGAGTTGTGAGAAGATGGGACGCGTGTGAGATAAACAAGTGCAGCAGTGACAACAGAATCAAAGAACAGGTAACAGAGAAAATTACTCACTGCTCTTGACTAAAGAACGCTTGTAGCTTTAATAAAGATTCATCTATATTTAATTTATTATTTATGCAGTGAAGACTGTAAAGTGTTTGATAACTTTATTCAATTTCTGTGTATTTCCTGACATCAGTGGCAGTATTGGTATCAGTGATACTGGGCTTCATTCATAGAAAAGATGCCATTAAACAATTATTTAAAATATACTGTCTTTATGTTGTTTATACATTAATTTGGAGATTAACTGTGAAATTATTACATTATAAAATATATTAAAAACAAGCTATCTTGTGCAATTATAACAAAATTATCCCAATATAAAAACACAAATAGGCCTATACTGAGTGAGCAAACATTTAGGTGAGATTTGCAATGGTAATTGAGCAATGTTTTGCTGAATTGTGAATAAAAGCCTTAATTAAATATGTCATCATGTAAAGTGATCTCAGCAGAAGAAATTAATGATTTCCTAGACTTTAAATGGATGGACAAAAAAATTGATAATATTAAAAAATATCTATATGACAGTAGGCCTATATACGGCAGTTATTCCCTGTGGTATTGAAAATCAATACATTTCAAGGTATAGTATCAAAGTATTATCGTGACAACACTAGTGTAGGGTGCCACAAATTTTTTTAAATTTTCAAAGGGTGCCTCGACTGAAAAAAGTTTGGGAAACACTGCTCTAGAGGGCGCCCCACAACACCATAGCCCTGTTTACAGAGAGTCAAGACCGTTCCAGGCCAACAGAGGGCAGCACTACTGCGATGGTGCTCGCCCAAGACACCAGAGCGAGGGCTTTGACAGATTCTGGGACCTACAACAACCACCCGACCACCCAAAAGGTGGAGCCACATGGGAAACCGACCAATGGCCCAGAAAGAGCCGAGCCCCATCGACCAGACCATCAAGCCCAGACAGCCCAGAGCGGAACCCCTCTTGACATGCCACTTGTAAGCACAAGTCTGAACCCACATCAGAAAAAAAAAGTGCCGCCACATCTGAGACAGCTGAGACCCTGAAGTCGCTGAAAGAGCTTCTTCACAAAAGACTTTCCAAAGGAGACAAGAGGGACGAGACGGACATCCTATGTCTAAGCGTAAGACCTGAACCAGGCAACCAGAACACTGCTCGTCAGCCTCAGAGCACAGAGCTAACTGTCACATCACAAAATGACAGCATCACCCAGTCACCACAGCTGACAGCTGCCCAGCCTGAGCAGGACGGCACAAGTTCCCATGTTTTGGCTACCTGCCTCCGCAGCAAACCACATGAGACCGGCCCTAACCGCCCATCGAATCACCACACCAGCCCCTACGCTAAGACTCCTGGGGAACCTGATCAAAAAGGGGGGGTGGCCCGGAAACTCTACCTAGCCATCACTTTGGAAAATGAGGTGAGCCTGGAAGCCCTGGTAGACACCGGCTCAGACCTCACTTTAATGTCAGCTCAGCCCTTTGAAAGACTCGGCACTAAAGCTAAGAGCAAAGATCGAACTCTTATACCCCAAACGTGACAGCTGAACGTGCAGTCGTACAGCCAGACTCCAAGGTCACAGAGTTCCCAGGAACTCCAGCAGCCATCCATGGGTACACAGCCTCAGCACCAAGTCAAGATTCAAGTTCGCTACCCTACACCTTCCAGCTCGCCAGAGACCAAGAAATGCTGCTCAACGATGCGTGAACTGATACAGAAGGCCTCTAACACATAAGGCCTCCTCAGAAAGGGTCCCCTAAGATCCCATTGTTTCCGAACTGCAAAACCAGAAGGCACACAGAATGAACACAATGCAAGACTCTGTAAAAGGGTCCCTGGTCAGCATAAAACATAAAACTTTTAAAGTAGATGAAAATGTGTGCTCGAAGAGAAGCAAGACTCTGCATTACACAATTTAGAATTCAACTGATTTAAAGAAAATCTTGAATGGACGTGTAAGCCTCACCTGCCAACACACTATGCACAACTTTTTCGAAACAAACATTTGCTACATGCTGGTTGAAATGACACTGCTAAACATTAGTTTCCATGACAATAAAGGGTTACAGGAAACACTAGCTCCCAATAAGGCATACGTCACCTTTACGCCATAGGGTAGGAAAACCACCTGAGTTTTAAACTACTTTTAACCTACAGGTGTGCATGTGCTCAGTGCGATCCAAACGGAACACAACATGCGATACGCATTTGTCACGTTACAGTTACAAAAAGTGGAGAGGAGGACTCAAGTGCAGCAACGGATGATTTATTAACAAAACAAAACAAAACACAAAGCAAAAACCCACAAGGGGGAAAACACAATAAATGAGACATTAAACAAAAACTGAACCTGAAGAACAAACACTGACTCTGAACACGAAGACCATCACACAGAAACTGGGAAAACATATGACAACGATCCGACAAACACTGCAAACAAGAGGGGACTTAAAAAGGGTACAAATCAAGAGGGAACAGGTGGAAGAACTCAAACACTAATCAGGTAACAAGGGGGAGGGATCAAACAATAACGAGAGCACATGGCCCAACATAACAAAGACACCCAAGTGCAATACAAGACAGGACAGACACGTGACATTACCCCCTCCCTACGGAGCGGCTACCAGACGCTCCATCAGGCAGGACGGGAGGGACAGACCAGGGAGGGACGGGAGGGACAAAGCGTTTAGTCCTGGGAGACCCGGGCGAAACACAAAGTCCATCGGGCGGACAGGGCGACGCAGACAGTCCACCGGGTGGCCAGGGCGACGCAGACAGTCCATCGGGCGGCCAGGGCGACGCAGACAGTCCATCGGGCGGCCAGGGCGACGCAGACAGTCCATCGGGCGGCCAGGGCGACGCAAACAGTCCATCGGGCGGCCAGGGCGAAGCAGACGACCCATCGGGCGGCCAGGGCGAAGCAGACGACCCATCGGGCGGCCAGGGCGGCGAAGACCCATCGGGCGGCCAGGGCGGCGAAGACTCATCGGGCGGCCAGGGCGGAGACGACACCTCGGGCGGCCAGGGCGGAGACGACACCTCGGGCGGCCAGGGCGGAGACGACCACTCGGGCGGCCAGGGCGGAGACGACCACTCGGGCGACCACGGCACAGGAACAGAAACCGGCACAGGAGCAGACACCGGCACAGGAGCAGACACCGGCACAGGAGCAGACACCGGCACAGGAGCAGACACCGGCACAGGAGCAGACACCGGCACAGGAGCAGACACCGGCACAGGAGCAGACACCGGCACAGGAGCAGACACCGGCACAGGAACAGACACCGGCACAGGAACAGACACCGGCACAGGAACAGACACCGGCTCAGGAACAGACACCGGCTCAGGAACAGACACCGGCTCAGGAACAGACACCGGCTCAGGAACAGACACTGGCACTTGCTCCGGCTCTGGAGCAGACACTGGCACTGGCTCCGGCTCTGGAGCAGACACCGGCACTGGCTCCGGCTCAGGAACAGGCTCTGGCTCAGGAACAGCCACCAGAACAGCAACGGCCACTAGGACAGACACAAACACAGAAACAAACACTGGCTCCGGCTCAGGAACAGCAGGCACTGGCTCCGGCTCAGGAACAGCAGGCACTGGCTCCGGGTCAGGAACAGCAGGCACTGGCTCCGGCTCAGGAACAGCAGGCACTGGCTCCGGCTC
This sequence comes from Siphateles boraxobius, assembly GCF_051911475.1. Classification (NCBI taxonomy): domain Eukaryota; kingdom Metazoa; phylum Chordata; class Actinopteri; order Cypriniformes; family Leuciscidae; genus Siphateles; species Siphateles boraxobius. The sequence goes on from NW_027509153.1 coordinate 2,016,293, forward strand.
AGGAACAGCAGGCACTGGCTCCGGCTCAGGAACAGCAGGCACTGGCTCCGGCTCAGGAACAGCAGGCACTGGCTCCGGCTCAGGAACAGCAGGCACTGGCTCCGGCTCAGGAACAGCAGGCACTGGCTCCGGCTCAGGAACAGCAGGCACTGGCTCCGGCTCAGGAACAGCAGGCACTGGCTCCGGCTCAGGAACAGCAGGCACTGGCTCCGGCTCAGGAACAGCAGGCACTGGCTCCGGCTCAGGAACAGCCGACACTAGCTCTGCCTCCGGTTCTGGAACAGCAGAGACTGGCATCTCCAAGATCCGAGCCAGACGCTCCAGATAGTCCGTCACAACCTTGGCGGCCACGCCAAAGGGGATCTCTGGCTCTGTCCCAGACTGGACAGACGGAACGTGATCAGTCTCTCGCTGGGCAGACGGGACGTGACCCGTCTCTCGCTGGGAAGACGGGACGTGAACAGTCTCTCGCTGGGCAGACGGGACGTGAACAGTCTCTCGCTGGGCAGACGGGACGTGAACAGTCTCTCGCTGGGCAGACGGGACGTGAACAGTCTCTCGCTGGGCAGACGGGACGTGAACAGTCTCTCGCTGGGCAGATGGGCGTTTCCTCCTCCTTTTCCGTCCGTGACGGCGAGAAGTAGGCTCTAAGCTGTCCCTCACTGGCCCAGGATCGAAGGGGGGCCCGGATGGAGAGTGGTGTTGAGCCTCTTCTCGACCCTCTCCTCCTCCTCTACGACATCCACGGGTCCCCGAGAACCCGGCCAGACGCTCCGACTCCTCCCTTTGATGAACCATAAAAGCGAGGGCCTGAAAAATATTCATTCTGCCGGATTCGTTAGAGGAGGGAGTAATTCCATCATGAAAGATAGTGGAAAACTGGGTCGATCCAAATGTAGCGATTGTGTAGTCTGGACAATCCAAGTCATCGTCGTCCATGCAAGCGTCTTCATCCATCCAGTCAAAATCATCGTCATCCATGCTGCTGAGTCCTCAAATGGTCGGATCGTTTTGTCACGTTACAGTTACAAAAAGTGGAGAGGAGGACTCAAGTGCAGCAACGGATGATTTATTAACAAAACAAAACAAAACACAAAGCAAAAACCCACAAGGGGGAAAACACAATAAATGAGACATTAAACAAAAACTGAACCTGAAGAACAAACACTGACTCTGAACACGAAGACCATCACACAGAAACTGGGAAAACATATGACAACGATCCGACAAACACTGCAAACAAGAGGGGACTTAAAAAGGGTACAAATCAAGAGGGAACAGGTGGAAGAACTCAAACACTAATCAGGTAACAAGGGGGAGGGATCAAACAATAACGAGAGCACATGGCCCAACATAACAAAGACACCCAAGTGCAATACAAGACAGGACAGACACGTGACAGCATTTTGATCACTGGTTGCTGGCTTGTCTAAATGCAGATAAAATAATAGCTGAAATTGACATCCCTACTGTAAGTGAAAGAGTCTTAGATTTCCAACTAATATCAGTAAGTTCAGCAGTAAAGCGTAAGTCTGTTTGACAAAGAAATCTCATATCAGCAGCCTGTAAACTGTACCGATATCTATTCTGCTTTGGTTAAAGAAACCCAAATTGCAGTATTGCTAAACCTGTTCCTGACATAGAAAGCTCAGGACAGAGTTATTTATATGTAGACCTGGGTGATGCTCCCCTTTCTACAATGTAAAGGCCTTACAAATTATTGTTAGATTGATGTAATTCAACTAAATTCTAGCTACAAGCAGAGAGCTACCTAGCGATCAAAACTGTTTACTCGCGGAAAAACCAGCATTTGTGCATGAGAGGGACGTAACTATAGATGCTTAGACAACCTTTGACTTACAGCAAATCCATTTCCTTACTCGGTAAACAAATAGAATAAGTTGGGTAAAGTAAAGAGAAGAGTTACATGAGTAAAACTAGCAAATGCCAAAACACAGTCGCAGTTTACTAAATGTAACATCAAGTTCTTGAAAGACTTAAAGTATAGGCGCCCCCTTTTAACCCGTTTAAACATGCATAACTCATTAAAAAGGTGCATTTTAACTCATTAAAAGGAATTCAGTACCATTCCTGGTACTGAATGTTCAGTACCAGGACATTCTTCAGGTACTGTCGAATTGTTCTGACATGCTCTGGTTCCCATGACAACGACTTGTCACAGGAAGTGCTAACTCGTGATGTCACTTTGTAAACAATCCAGCCTAGGTGGCTAAGCTAACCTAACCTAGCGTTCATCCAGCTTAGGCTAAGCTAACCTAACCTAGCATCCATCCACCCAGCTTAGGCTAAGCTAACCTAACCTAGCATCCATCTAGCTTAGGCTAGGCTAACCTAACCTAACATCCATCCAGCTTAGGCTAAGCTAAATAATAACTTCTACAGTTAGCAGTTAGCATCATTTACTTGAAGCCTTAATTACAGCTGCTGTTTATACAGCCCAAAGTATTCTAGAATACTTTCTTTAACCCCAGTTAGGGTTTGTAATTCTTCACTTTCCGTACTTTCAATTCTGCTCAGCTAAAGTTCACCTTCACTAGTTTAGGCATAGTCCTTGCTGAGCACTGTAGGCTAAATCGCCAATTAAACTTAAGCTTAAGTACATGTAAAATGTGTAGCTAAAGAAGAATCTGTATAGTAATGAGAATTTTCATCAGCATGTTGACTAAACCTTTGAAGGGACACACAGAGTGGTCGTGAACACGCAACCGCTGTAACCCACCATGGAGTGTTGGTCCAAGCGAATTCAAAGTTTAGTCACTAGTGCTACTGACTATTCTCACATTCAGATCATTCCCGCTGTTTTGACCACTCACCTACGTTTTATTTTTATTTTTACTTTAATAATAATAGCAGTGAGCTATTACCTTGTCTTTTCGGTCATCTATATGATCCAATTCCATTTCCTCTCTTGTTGGAATGTGGTTCCATTTCCCATATGGCCCAGAAAGGAAACAGAGACACCTTTATTTGTGATTTTGTTTATTTTCAACAAGTGCACTCATTTTTATGACCCTGCAACACAAGTAATTTCAACGATTACTAGGGCATAACTATAGTCCTGAGGATTGATAATAAGCATAATTTGAATAGGAAAGCTGTCCTTTTTCCCCCTATCATTCACTTCGTCAAGCCGTAGTGAACCACTACAAAAGTCCAGAGAAATAATTTAGTCATAAGAACCATCTTAAGTCATTTATTTAATCTCGGATAGGCCCTTTCCAGGAAATACTATCGGAACCAACATAAGTCTTAGCCTCCTAACATCCACAGCTAAGATAAGGATACAAGACACACTTCACTAGCTAGATACACGTGAAACGCATAGCTTTATGCTACATTCCTAGCGAACCCATTAAACCTTGGTTCTGAACTTTTAGGGTCATGCATTAGTCTCACCACAAGTGCGACAAAATGTCACAGAGCCTCTGCTTAACCTGACCTTAACGTTCCAGCTTACCAAAGACTATGACAAACAATGGACACTATGAGAAACCACCTCTCATACCCCTCCAACCACCCACGAACGCCGTCTGCACCCACCGACAACCAATGCCCCAGACAACCGACGTCAACCGGCACATGCTGCGTGCACAAGACAACATTCAGCGTTCTGCACCTGATGCCATCTCTGCGCCACAGCTTGTGGTGGCACAGTGCAAAAGGGGGGTCATGCCAATGTATGCCCATGACGCACCATGTGCTGCACACCGCAGCACCAGAGACACTTGCAAGACACCGAACCAAGTGGCATACCGGCGTCCTCAAAAGCGGAAAGACTGTCCTAGCCAACCAAGGACGACACTCGCTGAATTTTTTCCTCCCTTTCTCTTTCTCTCTCCCTTTCACTTTTACCAGGATGCTGCTGTGCCTCCAGCCAACCAGAGGGCAGCCGCAATCGGACATCTCACCAGGTCCGGCATCAGGCATCGTCCTAAGGGAACAACCAGGACTCCTTTTCTGCCGGACCCGCACTCAGAAAGTGTATGTGCCACCTGATCCTCGCAACGCCTACAGAACACAATACAGCTGGGTAGGGGCCGATGGACAGAAGACACCCTCACTCACGCTGAGGCCGATGTCGAGCACATGCTCAACGAACTTGAGAAAATGACTATCACACAAGCGGAGTTAGGTGGACACAACCACCGCTCCAAACAGTTCCGGGGAGCTTTGCCCAGAGCTGCCGCCACTCTGTTTAACACTTGTATGTCCAGTTTGAATACAGTGAACCTAGCCACCGTGAGGCGGCATGCAGCCGAAATCCAGACAGAGATTCCACAGATAAAAGAGCAACTCGCAACACAGAGTGCATCCCTGCAGACCATCGACAAGACACTAAAGGGGATTGTGGTAATTTTCAACACTCACAGCGTTCTGCTGACCCAGAGAGTGAACTCCATGAAACAGCTGTTTACTGTCTTCCAGAATGACTTTGCTCAAACTCAGCTGGTAACAGCCCTGATAATAGACACGCTGCTGGAGGTGAACTCCTCCATTGACAGCCTAGCCATGGGTAGAATTCCACCGCACCGGATACCCTTAAGCCTTGTGCAAACCATGCTGGCTTCCGCCATCACCACGCCAGCTGTCTCTCTACAAATACACCTTGCCTACTCTGCGTCGACCCCAAGCAGAGAGAAGTGGGTTTTGCTCCGGAACTTACCCATCATAGAGCCAAGCCGAATCTACCGGCTCAAGAACATTGTCAATGTCAGATTTTGAAAAGTAACACTCACATCAAGATCCGCACGCCGGACGTGGTTGACTTCAACGACAGCTACACAAAGCTGTCCTTAGCTCCGAACCCGTACGTGTGCACATTGACCAAAGACACTCACTATCTCTGCCCTAACAAACCCTTCCTCGGAGACAACACTAACGGAATCAGCAGGCTGCAGATCAGCGACACCCGCTGCCCTGCCAAAGCTAAGCCTCGCACTCAAATCATCGAGACCCAAGCAGAGATTGTAGGTGACAGGGCTCGTTAACACTCCTGTGCGCACAGCTGCACTCAATTACGACCAGAATGACACTGACACCTGTGTCACCTCGCTCCACCAGAGCATGTGAATCCAAGTACAGAAAGGCGCCATCCTTCACCTTGACGACCTGGCATGGTACCATCTTCCAAGCAAAGAGCACAAATTAGAACTGGAAATCCCATCCTTCTCCAGTAACCACACTTTCACCCTAACTCCAGAACGGGAGTTGTGGTTTGCGAAAGGGGGGGGTCCCAGCGAATTGACTTTTATCCTATCGACACAGCCCTCCAAGCTTTGTCTCAACTGCCCTACTTAACCACCACACCTGCTGTCCAATCCTGGATTGCGGCCGACCCTACGCTGTTACCTCTATCAACCACACCCAGACGCTCATCAGTCATCCTGCGCAAGAGGCTCAACGAGGTGCGAATATCTACAGCCAAGCCCACGGGACCCTCAGGAAGAGGGTACCACGCTGGGGGCTGCGTCGAACTTAATCAAGCTGAGCCCTCAGCCTCAGCCTGAGAGCACCTGCTACCCGATCATCATGATTCACCTGTCATCCGTCCATTGTGATGAGTGTTGTCCGATTAAGTCCACACAGGGACTTCATCAGACAAAAAGGGGGACTGTAAGGACTGGGCTAAGTGGGTGAATCTGAATTACTAAATACATTCTGCTAAAGACCAAAAATCTCTGAATGTAAATTAACCCAAACACACACACACACACACACACACACACACACATTCCCCCACCAGTGAAGACCACACTCAGTACAGAGCGTGGTGTCCGCTTACAAGACATTTTATGACTGATCGGAATGTCCCAAAGGAAGTGGATTCCAAAGCGAAAAGGAACTTCTTTTCTTTAAAAGACATTTAACCAGATATATTCGATGTGTTTTTTTTTGTGTGTCCATTTGCCCATGTCACATTGGAATGACTATGATTTTATCGTAGCTTAAGGTGAATTATAAATACCTTCATTATGCATTTTAAATATAACTGTCTATTCCCATAACTTGTACACATAGTTCTGGACACCTCCAGAATGCTTTCGGTGTGATCAATCAGAATACGTACAGTAATATCCAGTAAAATATAGTTTACTATGTTTTCCATCTTTGGAGTGAAAAGAGACCAAAACTAACATCACTGGTGTTCTTAGATAACAGCGTTTACAACCCAAAGGAATGTTCACAGAACTGTGGCTCTCTCTGAATTCTAACCAAGGAGGAGAAATGAATCCTGTATTCATATATATATGCTATTATATATCCACTTGAGAATTGTATGAACAATGTATCTAAGTTCCCTATTTCATGAGTTGCCTTTTTGTGGTTTGGTCTATGTTTCTCGACAACTCTAATGCGATAATGTTTTAAACTTTGCCAACTAATGTTTAACCAAATCCATTTGTGGCAAGTTTGGTCTCGATAAACTCCAATCTTCATTCCCCATTTGTTAATTGACATTACATTTTGCTAAACTTGTGACACATTAGTATTATAAGAATTGTGAAGATTCTGCTCTTAAACACCGACAAAATTAGGGTTTCAAATGTCTCTCTCCTAGACAAAGAGCAATAAAAACCAAAGTCCCGCCTGTGAAATTCCAACCCTCTAATTGGCCAAGTCAACAGGAAGAGGCCGGATTTCTCCAAGGTGATAAATGACGCTTCCCCCCTCCGCTCGCTCTGTTACTTCGCCTGTCTTTGTGTCATAATGTAAGGTCTCGCCTCCGGGCGAGCTCTTCGCCTTTCTTTTATTTGTTTCTAGTTTAGTTTGTGTTTTTCAGTCTTAGATAAGTCTCCGTGTTTAATTCCAATCGACGAGTGAAAAGAACACCGCGTGACATATCTCTTCAGCAAATCCATCTACAAGGGACCTTTAAACGAGCGCGCGCTCGTTTTGAAGGAGAAACACGCGCACGTGACCACGTGGCGAGAGACGCACACACGCTTCTTCACCAGCCATGCGAAGATGTGACGTTAACTCCGCGTGATTTCCCCGTAGAGATCTTTATTTCTTTTCTTTGTTAGTCAAAGTTTTGTTTTCCGTAGTCGACTCTGTTCACTTCCACAAAGTGAAACGAACTTAGCCGAACTATTTTCCTTTGGTAATGTTACCCCAAAGACTTGGACACTCCGTTCAACACGCGCGCCAAGCAGCACCCAGTGACGCTTCCTAAAGGACTCCGCTGACGCACGCGCAGGAATGCCGCGACACAGAGAGACCCAGAAACTTAAGTATATCTCTTTATAGAGCTTCTAAGAAGCATTAAGATGATGTTTTCGTGTTGTTACAGACAGGGGACTGTCAGGGGGAATGTTGCCAATGCTCTCTCTCTCTCTTCCTCTTCCCCTCTCACACGTGTTTCCATTGTCCACACTCTATGCATTTCTCGTTCATCGATGCCTTATCGTGTATTGTTGTTTAATATGTTTGTAAATACATATATCCCATGTAACCGTAGTAAATACATAAGTAGTTCTGCCTTATTAAATTCATTATATTCATCTGATTGATGTACTGCCTTTTGGCTCATTTTCAAGTCCCTTAAGTGCCAAAAGATCTTATAGCAACAAGCTTACAAATTAAAGATACTTTAAAGAGTATGTGTTTATAGGGCAGGAAACCCAATTCTTGTGGCCACAGAATTGCTTTTCCTGAAATCCTATAAAGTAAGATGATATTGTGGAGTCCCACAAATATTAGTCTGACAATTGAGCTAATTAATTTAGCCTGTTTTGTAAGACGTGGTCCGTGTAGTTAATTGCAATCAACTTGTGGTTAAGTGCAAGGATACACAGACATGCATGCAGGTAAAATGACATATCACACCTTATCGGGAGTTTTATTAACATGTAAGACTGATCTAATCCAAACATGTATGAATAATTATTAATTACCAATTATTAATTATGATATGCAAATTCCCCACGGATTAGATCCGCCCCAGAGTCTTTACATCAGGCAGTCGTGGTCGTCACTCTCAAATTCACCATCCGTCAACAACCTGTTCAGATGTACAGTAGGACCATGAATAACAGAAGTTACTTTCAACGTTAAATTAGCAGTTGCTAATAATATAGCCTCATAGCCTGAACGACGTTGAGCAGTCATGTGTTGAGTAGAAATGTTATGCATAATTGCTCCTACCTGATGTGATGTGTGAACTGTGAGTGGATATGATAAAACAACCCTTTCAGCATTCTGTACCATGATCGCTGCAGCAGCCACTGCACGTAAACAGGCCGGGAGTCCCCGAGCCACTGAATCAAGAGTTTTAGACAAATAAGCTACTGGACCAAAAGTGCCCCCATGCTCTTGGGCCAGGATTCCTGCGGCTGTGCCCCCACCTTCGTGCACGTACAGGTTGAAATCTCGCTTGTAGCAAGGAAGGCCGAGGGCGGGAGGCCTTAACAGAGAGGATTTCAAATGTCTTAACGCTTGGGCCATCTCACTTGTCCATGTAATGTCCTCTTTATCATCCAGCGTAGCGTCTCGCAGGATTTTGTCATACATGGAGCAATTTGGCACCCATAATCGACAGTAATTGACCAGTCCCAGAAAGCTTTGCATTTGCTTCTGTGTTGAAGGGTGCTTGAACAAAGCGATGGCTTTGACTCTGTTCCCCAGACAGGCGAACTTGGCCTTGTGACAGTTCATGGCCGAGGTAATTGACTTTCCTCTGCACCCACTGAAGTTTCTCTTTAGATGCCTTGGAACCAGCCTCTGCTAAAACGTTGCAGACAATTGTAGTGGCAGCAGCACACATGTCCGCAGAGGCACCAGTGACGAGAATGTCATCAGCGTATTGGAGCAGGCAGGTGTCAGGAGGGAGTCTGACATCCTTCAGCGTTGCGTGCACTACAGCGGAGAAAACAGCCGGAGAATCTCTGAACCCTTGAGGGAGTCTTGTCCACATGTACTGGCAATTCTGAAAACAGAAAGCAAAAAGTGGCTGAGTTTGTTGGTCAACAGGAATGCTGAAGAAGGCGGAGCATAAATCAATGAAAGAATAAAATGCATGTTCTAAAGGAATAGAATTAATAATAGTTTGTACATCTGGCACAATAGGAGCATGTGGTTTTATCAAATCATTCATTTTTCTCAAGTCTTGCGTTAAGCGCCAAGAACCATTTGCTTTCTTGATTGGATTAATTGGTGTGTTGTAAGGTGAATGAGTGCGAACCAGAATGCCTTGAGCCAGAAACTGATCAATGAGGGGTCGAATTCCATCCTCTTTTTCCTTTGAAAGCGGATATTGTTTTTAAAAAAATAAACACAGGCCTATTCATTGTCAAATTGGCAACATAAGGTTGGATATCAAGAAGTCCCAAGTCATCCTTATGGGCCGCCCACAATTTCGGGTTTACATCAGCCACTTCCTGTCCGAGCTCAGTTGCAGACACATCCTCGAAGAGAGCACTTCCTGTGTTGGTTCGTAAGAGAAAAGGCTGCTGGAAACATGAGTTGCAAAGAGTCAGAATCAAATTCTAATTTAACACCCAACTTATGCATTAAATCTCTACCTAACAAGCAGAATAAAGAATCAGGTATAATTGCAAAAATCATGCATTTTGAACAATGATGGTATATCATTAGAAGTAACCGGTAAAGGTGGTGTCAAATTACAAACCACTGGAATATTATCTATTCCTATAGAATTTAATGTCTGTTATTCCTTTCCCCATTCAGGCGGATACGCAGGTCTCTGTCTTTCAGAGGGAGAAAGAAAGGGAGGCCATCAGAGCGCCTAAACATCGGTTTCTCATTAGTTTGCTGAAATCTCTCAGCTTTTTTTCTGCAAAATCGCTGTGTGTGTCCGCTGTGTGTGACATAAAAAACACTTTATGTCATTCCTGACATTGGGTGGCGGGCGATTTTGGACAGTGGAATTAACTTGGAACATTGCGGGAACTTTTCCTCTGGAGTTTTCAAATGCCCCAGCAGACGACAGTTCACGCAAGCGTCTACCCAATTCATCAACAGAAATGTTACTAATGTTGGTTATAGTTATTCGAATCATTTGTGCAGTCTCGTTGTGCATGTTATTCAAAAATGTGTTCACAAACAGTAAATAATTTTCATCAACAGGGTAGGATTTATTTTTTATAGGTTCCGAGACAGGAGAAGTTTGAATGCTCTCATATCTGGGAGGGAGGGGCGCTCTGACTTCAGCAGGATGTGAAATAACTTTCTCCTTCTCAGGCTGTTAAGCTTGAGGGGGAGAAAGATTTTTGTTGTTATCCACTTTTGGACCACGATTCCAATAAGATTGCATGTCTTTCCAGATCTTATAGGAACGTTTCATATACGAATAATCCCAATCGGGATCGCCCCAATTTCCAAAAATCATGTATTTTGCTTCACGCATATATGTGTCTTTAAATGAGCCGTCACGAGGAAACGCATCTAATTGTGTTTTGCCAGTTGACCAGCCAGCTAAATTTGACACATATGGCTCCGTAAAAAATGCTTGATTATTTCTAATCATAAAATCTTTCGGAGATTCATTTTCTAACGGTGGACTAATTTTATTTCCCATTGTAAACACACAAACATTTCTCCTTCATGCAACTTAAATAAATTGCAATATAGCCAAATGGAACTGTAGGGTATGGACCAATCAGACACTAATTATTCATTATATACAAAGGTTTATGAAACTCCAAAACTAACAGCCCAAATGAACGAACACAAGGGCAGAAACAGTGTCATGTTACAGGGCATGATAAGGAGATTTTACGACCTCCGAGGAACGTGGCCACATGCACAAGAGAGAGACTATGAAACAGAAACCCTCTTTAAAACAGACTTTGCTGCATTAATCATAGACTAACTGATCTATAAATGAACATGCATAAAACTGTGAAAGAAACAGTGTAAATGGTTTACTGTCTCGTGTACTATTAGGTATATATTATGGTATGTATCCTGGTATACAACCAACTAACGATCAATGTAACCTCACCTGTATCATGCCTCTTACCTAATTAATGCTCATTTAATGACTCACACTTTGATGTACATCACCTTCTTCAAGAATGCAGTGTGGATGTGTTATAGCTATCTGAGCATTAATGAAGGTATAACCACGCTAGGGACAAAGACCCGTAAATCAACTAAGAGCCACTTTCCCTCTCAGACATGTCACCTTTCTGATTGGTCGAGTTCAACCCTTAGGGGAGGATCTTTTCCAGGCTTTATTAGAGACAGCCCACATGTGACCTCCCTCTCTTAGTTCTTTCATCCAGCCGCAACACTGCTCTGGTGATCCTGGGGAACCCCCTCCCCCTCCACAGGGGCCCCAGGGCCCAGCAGGCCTCGATCCAACCAGATATGGGTTCAGGCAGGAGAGAGAAGACTCTCACAAAGAACCAAGGACAATCTCAGGAGTTTTGGAACAAAGACTCTAACCAACAACGACTCCAATCACTCACTCTTCCGACTTCCTCACTTCTCCTGAGTGCTCAGCGTGGCCTCAACAGGGCCCCAGGCCCTGACCAAACCTGCGTTCCTGGAGAAAGAGAACTCTCAACCAACTTCCACTTCACACTGCACTTCACTAGTCCCTTTCTCCGGTTGCCAATTTAATCCTATCACTAACCTATTTCTGTAATTCTGTATATATGTGTTTTTAATTTATTCATGTTTATGATTTAGTTAATAAAACTTATGCACTTTATGTATTTGGTTCTGATTTCCTTGCAATACGAAGTCCCTTTATGGTTTTTGTTCTTGCTACATGCTCAAAACGCTGTACATATTAAGAAATAATTATTCTTCTGTGTCCAGGGAAGATACCCTTTTCTTAGAATTAATGAATAATCAAAAGAGTTCGTTGGACGAACTGATTAATTGATTGTAATATTAATTTAGCCATGTCAAGTTAATCCAATTAACTGACCCAAATATTCATAATTAATCATAACAAGTTATTATTGATTATTAATATTTCATATAGCTAGGTTCCTTACAGAACTCAAAGAAAAGTATACAATTTCAAATTAATTGTGTTAGTAAATTGGCAAATAGAGAGAGAAATAAGAGAGAAGAAAAGAAAAGAGAAAGTGAAGAGAAAAAAAATAGTGATTTATTTATTCATAGCCCTAGACCAAAGGGAAATTAAAATAGACTTTGCAAAAGAAAACAAATTATCTGTGTAGCAAATCTATTTTTTTCTTGCAAAAAACGGAGGAAAGTGATCAATTTCCTTACGTTCTTCCCGCATTTATCAAAAACAGGAGGATAACCGGTCCCGTATCGTTTTAAACAAAGACAAATAACATCAAAAGAGGGAGCTCAAGTCTCTTTTGCTTGTTCTTCTCACATTTTTTATTAAAAATACGAGGCTACCGTCCTGTATCGTTTTATACAAGGACAAATAACAAAAAGAGAGAGAGAGATCAGTTCCCTTTTTTCTGCTCTTCCCGCATTAATTAAAACACGAGGCTGATTTCACCAAATATGGTAAAAATCACGGCACTACAAATACGTTTTCTCAGCAGACAGTAAGAATCAACTTTCTCTTTTGTAAAAAAAAAAAAATTCTTACCTGTCTGGAGAAATCCCTGACGACGCCCCCAAATGTTAGAATCGAAATGAAATGGTCCAAACGAGAAGTGCCAAAATTCGTGGTTTTTTATTATGAATAAACAATTCACAACTCCAGCGCCGGAGGGAGACAAAACGCTCAGCTCATAATGTCTAAATTATACATTATATAGGCAAAGTATTACAGGGAGGAGTATAAGTCTAACAAATAGAACCAAACATTACATCATTGGCATATCATATAGACTTTATATAACAACTTCTTTATATGGGCAGTATCCGCTAGAATCTCCTTGCAAGCCTGGAGCTCAGAGGAAGCTCTTCAATGTATAACATAGAAACACAAAGAAAGAAAAGGAAGAGAAAGGAGAAGGGGGCTCCCTTCCTCATTAATGAATACCAGATGTTTAACTTTACATACATAGAAAAGAATGTGCAAACGTGTCAGTTTTAGGCTGAACAAAGAATCCTTCTTATGTTATAGATTTATGCTGAGGGAGAAAATATATTTCTAACAGGGTGTGAAGATTTTCATAGTGAAAACAAGGGTTGTGTACCGAAACCTGGTACCAATATGGAACCGGTACCTAATGGCTCGTTTCCACGGAGCGGTACGTTACGGTACGGTACAGTACAGTACGATTTGGGATGGTAAACCCTGATCTGGCTTGCATTTCCACCGCCAACAGTACCCTTACTTGATAGGCGTTGTAGTGTTACAAATTTATTAAAATGTTTCAATTTAGGTTCAACAGTATTTTAACTGAGGAAGTTACCATTTTGAGGCATAGGACATTAACCGTTTTGTTACTTCTCATCTGATGTCACAGACCTGCCTGTTCCTGTCTGTCCTGCTCTCTCTATTGTAAATTAAATTGATCAGAGCACTGAGACTATCACCTTTTGTCTTTATGCACTGCCTGGCCATTAAGCTCTATGATAATGTGAAGGTATCGGTGAAGAGTCTGGCTGATTGGATTAGGATATTTACATTACACTGTTATGCTGATTGGATTAGGATGGGTAACACTCTCAGTCTAGGGCAAATTCCTAAACTTGTATGCCTCATTTACATGCTTTTGTTTCAGAGTGTCTCCACCTTTATGTAATTCCTCCCCCTGAAAGGGTATATGAACTAAAATGTATACTGCCTTAGTTAGACTTGGGTAAGATTTTGGACGAAGCGGACTAAAGCAAATAAAGAATCCTGCTTAAAAGATAAGCCAAGTTTCCTGGTCTTCGCTTCTGAGTTTTTCTACACTTAAGAAGAACAAGGTTTACAACAGTATCCTCTCCCCAAATTTGTCACAAATAAAACTCAATAAAAAATATTTAAAGAAAAGGCTTATATTTACCTTTTAATAGTTTGTTTACATCTACCTTGTAAATATATTTTTTTATTAAAAATGTTACAATTACAACAACAATTCAAGTGAAATCTTTCTTTGTAAAAACTAAAGTATACATTTTATCATACATATTTCAAAGTTAAGGATTCATTACTTTGGATATAGCCTAGGCTACATTGGAACAAACACATAATAACATATTATTTGATTACTTTATTTTTGGGCCGCGAGCGCCACCTGGAGGGCCGCAAAAAACTTTAAGTTTTTCACCTGTGGGCCGCGGGACCAAACTAGTTATCAATTGAAGACACCAGAATGACCACTGTTATCCATGAGACAGTTACGGCCGCTTCACACCGCAAGCGTCAGCGGCACGTGAGCAGCGCATATTTTTTTCTTGCATGTTAATCAATGAGTGCATTCACACTGCGAGCAGGAGCAGCGCGTGAGCGTCAAGCAGGAGCGTCGCGATGAGCAGCAGTGAAGCGGGGGATTCGGCGCCGAGTCTATTTTTGCTGCGATGCTCACGCTCCATTAAAGTGAAAGCACACTTTAGATGGACAAAATAAATTTTATTTCACACAAAAAGTGCCCAAAATGCACAGAATAAGCATGTCTAGTGAGTTTTAACAAGAACTAGAGTAGGCAAAAAAGGAAAGGAATATGGGCAAATTCAGTTTTTTGTAAATAATTGTTCGCTTATATGTAGCTTTGGAGCCGCTACTGTGACACTGTACAAACGCTTCCAGTGTGAATACTCTCGCGTGTCTGCAGCTGCAGTGACGATGTAGTTACGCTGACGCACTGCTCAAGCGCCGCTCACGCTTGCGGTGTGAAACAGCCGTTACAATGCACCATCCCACCACTAGTGGCAGTAATGCCAACACTGGAGGCTACTCTGAGAGTGAGCCTTTCCCCCATTCCACCCAGGCTGGATCTGATCATATCTGTGAAGCAGGCCCAAGTGTCTCATTAAGAGGGGAACATAAATCGGGAGTTGTAGCTTGTTCAAATTAGACTGTTGTGATTGTTATTGTTATTTATAACAGATATGAAGAGCAACTTCAGGTTCTACCATGCAAAAATGTAGACTGCTGAAACAATTATCAAATTATTTTGCAGATTATAAAGCTATATTTTTATTTAAATTTTAATTTACAACTGTCACGGAACACACACAGGAGGCAGAAAATCCAAGAGCAGTAGTTTTTACTTAAAGGGCAATCCAAACTCGTAGTCATCCAGGCAGGTGTCAAAATCCAATAAGGCAATCCAAAACACAAGACAAAAACAAGAAACAGGCAGATACAGACTAGAAAGTGAGGTGACATAAACCAAGGACTCCGTAACAAACACTAACACAGACAGGGAATATATACACACAGAACTAACAAGGTGATGGGAAACAGCTGAGTGCAATATTCAGATAAGTGACAGAACAGAATGCTGGGAATTGTAGTCTAATGTGAATGACACCGTGAGAACGAGGACCTCTAGTGATAACCCAGGGAAACACAACCAGACACTGTGACAGAACCTCCCCTCTACGGAGCGGCTACCAGACGCTCCATGACAGTACACAAGACAACACAAGAGTCCAAGAGGAAGGTGGAAAATCCAAGGGAGGGATGGGAGGGCCAGGACCATGAAGGGGAACAAGAACAGGGGGTGATGGCTCAGCCGGCGACCAGGGCGAAGCAGACAGTCCATCGGGCGGCCAGGGCGAAGCAGACAGTCCATCGGGCGGCCAGGGCGAAGCAGACTGTCCATCGGGCGGCCAGGGCGAAGCAGACTGTCCATCGGGCGGCCAGGGCGAAGCAGACTGTCCATCGGGCGGCCAGGGCGAAGCAGATGACCCATCGGGCGGCCAGGGCGAAGCAGACGACCCATCGGACGGCCAGGGCGAAGCAGACGACCCATCGGGCGGCCAGGGCGAAGCAGACGACCCATCGGGCGGCCAGGGCGAAGCAGACGACCCATCGGGCGGCCAGGGGGAAGCAGACAGTCCATCGGGCGGCCAGGGCGGCGGTGAAGAACCCTCGGGCGGCCAGGGCGGTGAAGACCCCTCGGGCGGCCAGGGCGGTGAAGAACCCTCGGGCTGCCAGGGCGGTGAAGAACCCTCGGGCTGCCAGGGCGGTGAAGAACCCTCGGGCGGCCAGGGCGGTGAAGAACCCTCGGGCTGCCAGGGCGGTGAAGAACCTTCGGGCGGCCAGGGCGGTGAAGACCCCTCGGGCGGCCAAGGCGGTGAAGACCCCTCGGGCGGCCAGGGCGGTGAAGAACCCTCGGGCGGCCAGGGCGGTGAAGACCCCTCGGGCGGCCAGGGTGGTGAAGAACCCTCGGGCTGCCAGGGCGGTGAAGAACCCTCGGGCTGCCAGGGCGGTGAAGAACCCTCGGGCTGCCAGGGCGGTGAAGAACCCTCGGGCGGCCAGGGCGGTGAAGAACCCTCGGGCTGCCAGGGCGGTGAAGAACCCTCGGGCTGCCAGGGCGGTGAAGAACCCTCGGGCGGCCAGGGCGGTGAAGAACCCTCGGGCGGCCAGGGCGGTGAAGAACCCTCGGGCGGCCAGGGCGGTGAAGAACCCTCGGGCGGCCAGGGCGGTGAAGAACCCTCGGGCGGCCAGGGCGGTGAAGACCCCTCGGGCGGCCAGGGCGGTGAAGAACCCTCGGGCTGCCAGGGCGGTGAAGAACCCTCGGGCGGCCAGAGGCCAGGGCAGTGAAGAACCCTCGGGCGGCCAGGGCAGTGAAGAACCCTCGGGCGGCCACGGCACAGGAACAGACATCGGCTCAGGAACAGACACCGGCTCAGGAACAGACACCGGCTCAGGAACAGACACCGGCTCAGGAACAGACACCAGAACAGTAACAACCACAAGGACAGACAAAAACACAGGAACAGACACTGGCTCCGGCTCAGGAACAGACACTGGCTCCGGCTCAGGAACAGACACTGGCTCCGGCTCAGGAACAGACACTGGCTCCGGCTCAGGAACAGACACTGGCTCCGGCTCAGGAACAGACACTGGCTCCGGCTCAGGAACAGACACTGGCTCCGGCTCAGGAACAGCAGACACGGGCTCTTGCTCAGGAACAGCAGACACGAGCTCTTGCTCAGGAACAGCAGATACGAGCTCCGGCTCAGGAACAGAAACTGGTTCCGGCTCTGGAACCAGGGACACAAAAGGTCTGAAGGGTCCTTCCAGGATCCGTGCCAGACGCTCCAGATAGTTGCTCGGTATTCCCCCGGCTGCGAGAATGGTTATCTCCTGATCTGTCTCTGGCTCTGGAACAGACACTGGCTTCAGCTCTGGAACAGCAGACACCAGCTCCGGCTCAGGAACAGCAGACACCGGCTCCGGCTCAGGAATAGCAGACACCGGCTCAGGAATAGCAGACACCGGCTCAGGAACAGCGGACACTGGCTCAGGCTCTGGAACGGACACTGGCTCCAGCTCTGGAACAGCGAGCACAGGCATGTCTAGGATCCGAATCAGATGCTCCAAATAGTCCACCCGTGCCCTCGCGGCCACGCGAATGGGCATCTCCTGATCCGTCTCTGACCGGGTAGACATAGCGTGGACAGTCTCTGGCTGAGCAGACGTGACGTGAACAGTCTCTGACTGGGCAGACGGAACCTGAACAGTCTCTCGACCACCTCCTCCACTGCGACATCCACGGGTCCCGCGAAACTTGACCAATCGAGTCCCTTTAAAATATTCCTTTCTCTCCCGCTCGGTGGCTGGGGAAGGGATGTTACGAAACATACCGCTGGATTAGGTGTGACGGAGTCCTTCTGTCACGGAACACACACAGGAGGCAGAAAATCCAAGAGCAGTAGTTTTTACTTAAAGGGCAATCCAAACTCGTAGTCATCCAGGCAGGTGTCAAAATCCAATAAGGCAATCCAAAACACAAGACAAAAACAAGAAACAGGCAGATACAGACTAGAAAGTGAGGTGACATAAACCAAGGACTCCGTAACAAACACTAACACAGACAGGGAATATATACACACAGAACTAACAAGGTGATGGGAAACAGCTGAGTGCAATATTCAGATAAGTGACAGAACAGAATGCTGGGAATTGTAGTCTAATGTGAATGACACCGTGAGAACGAGGACCTCTAGTGATAACCCAGGGAAACACAACCAGACACTGTGATAACAACTTATTTATTTTGAAAAATATTATTATGAATTTATTTATTTAAGCAACACATTTTATTGTTTTTATTTTTATTTATATACATTTTCACAGGCAGTGACATTCACAGGCAGCGATTCAAGTGATACAGCAAATTCTCTTTTGTCTTGTCGCGCATGAATGGTTCAAAAGCATTCGCACGTATAAGAGCGGGATCATGTAACACTAGCCAAAGGATGACAAAAATAACAGATGCTGCGTTAATTGCGTTAATAGCCCTATTTGTTTATTTCATATAAAATCGCAGCATTTTGCTTCATATAATCGCATTGGCTTGACATCGCGATTGCGATACGATTAATCGTGCAGCACTAGTTAGGCTAATATGCCTGACTTGAGCCTTTAAATTTGTTCTTGATGCAGATTGATTTGTTCCATGAATTGTTGTGTGTTTTGCATCTTGTTGTAGCCTATGTGCAGGTTTACATACACAATAACCTGTTAAACTGCAAGTGGATTTCATTTAGTTATTGAATACAAATCAAACCAATGGTGAGATCAATAAACCAATACAGTGCTAATATTTGAATGGGCCCTGGGCCACTTTGTACTGTAAAATTTGGGCCCCGACATCAAAAAGGTTAAGAACCCCTGCTATAGGCTATTTAACATATGAGCAAAATTGGCAAACAAAAGCTTATTTGAGATGGCAAAGATTTTACAGTAAAAATGTATAATCCATCCAAAACTAGTCAACGAAATGTTGTCTTTCATATGTCTGTAACATAGGTCTTTCGTTTATATAAGACATATAAATGTTAATTTGCAGTTTAATACGTTGCTTATACAAATACATTTTATTTCAACATATTTCAGTCGATTTTTACTCATCTCAGTATAGCAATATAGTTTGCTAAAAGCGGATCATTCATTCACACACAGAAACGCGATTCAAATTTAAACTGTCTTTTTGCGAGTTGTGGTAAACAGCGCATCTCTGCTGTTCATTCATTCACACACAGAAACGCGATTCACTTGAGAATGAAAAAAAACCTACAGTATTCCTCAGTATTATCCTACAGTATTATCATACATATTTTAAAGTTAAGGATTCATTAGTTTTTATATAGCTTACATTGGAACAAACACTATAATAACAACTTAGTTGATGAGTTTATTTTTGACAGAACATAGCCTACTATATATTTAAAATATGAGCAGAAACTGGGTGACAAAAGCTTATTTGATATTTTAGAATAAAAACTTTATAATCTATCCAAAACTACGAAATGTTATCTATGGGATCAAATTACCGCCAAATGTATTGCGGCCACGGATCAAAATATAATAAGCGTGAATCAAAAAATAACAAGCATGGAGAAAAAAAAATGTAAACACATTAAAAAATATTTTTTACAAAACTCAAACTTGTGTTCATGATTTCTTTAAAATTATGTTTTCCTTGGTTTTATTACTCTGTACTTTGCGTTCTCTTTCATTTTCTGCTCATAATTTATTTTTTTGTACGCTTGTGCTGTTTTCCTCTTCGCTCATCTTTCCATGTTCTGCGCTTGCTCTTCCAAATGTTGCAGTTCGAGTTTCATGTAAATTAGGGCAGGCTTAAGCGTCACCATTGGTCCACTAGTTCTAGATTGACAGCTCCTCCTCTAGCCAATCAAACGAAGAGGGGAGTTGACGTCACTCCAATGCGACTCGCGCTACTGTACTGATGTTCTCTCGTAGCTACAGGTGAAGATAACCATCAGCTCAGCTGGCAAAAATCTTTCCGTGGCAGGACACCGTTAAACTGTACGTGTGCCTGCAACTCGACCTGTTACGTCTACCTGGCGATCCATTATCGTTAAATTCGTCACTTTAATGACGACGACCTGTTGTGTCGTTAGTTGACAGTTGTGCCTGTCTGACGATCCATCATATTAACCTTTAAAGATGAACTGAACTGAAAAAAATCAACGTTGATAACATGTTGTTTATGACAATTAAAAGTAATTTACATTAAAAATTGTAACTAAAAATATCAATATAGCTTTTTTTAAGCAGCACAAAAATTGCGTTTGTTACGCTGGCAATTTCGATGACGTCACTGGCATGGTAGGACCCGCGAAGGTATATATGCAACAGCTGCAAGTCCTATATACACACACGAAAATGAGTAATTTTAATGGCATGAGTTACGCATTTGAGCATGTGAGGGACATGCCAGTTGTATCTGACTACCACCACATGGAGGACGACCAGTTTCAGGCTCCACATACAGTACAGGATCGTTTGGGGGGAAGTGTGTGGGCGCGGGCGCTGCCGGAGCATGGACACTGCACCGGAGTCGATCTGTTGAAGAGAGGTCAACCTGGAACATTTATTGATCGGCGAAAATGCATCACCATGCACCGTTCATTTCGGATGCTGTGCGGTGAGAGAGACATGTTGGAGGAGGCTAAGCTATCTCTAAGGGATGTCCGAGCTGAGACGCTGGAGCGTCCCATAAGTAGCTTGTATGTAAAAGTGTATTTTACGAAATGGCGACTGCGCTAGGCTAGGCTAACTTATATCCTTTTCTCAGACTGTTAAGCTTAACAGTGTACCGGCAGTTCACTCTTTGGGCGAGGGGGCATTTGGGAAGGAGGAATAAGATTCCGTTCCCATCCTGTGCAGTGAACTAACGTTAACGTTACATCTTTTCCCCTCAGCTGAACATCAAGGATTCTAGTATGCGTTGGACTTGTAGCTAAATAAAACATTTGATGTCAGACGCTTCATGTACTCATTGATGTTTTCAACACATCTGTCTCTCGTACCTAGGATTAAACACTAGAAATCACGACTAGAATAATTTTGTTGACAAGGCATGGGGTAGAGAGAAGCTAGCTCTGCTAGTGTTGGTTAGCAACGGAGTAGCCTACCATTCCAGTGACGTAGTTGAATGTTGAAATCCAACATGGCGTGCCCGTGTAACAACAACAACATTTTCAAAGTCCCATATTATCCCTTTCAACAAATTCTGCCATTTAAATAATTGTACCAATGAGAATAAATAAAATACATCTGTTATATCACATTTTTTCAAATTTCAGTTCAGTTCATCTTTAAAGCCCTGGCCTTACTTCTGGAATTTGCACTGTGAGCGTTGATCACCTGCGAGCCACACAACAGTGTTTCATTAAAGAATTCCTGATTTGAACGAGAAGTTTGAATGAATGACTCACTTATAAAGACAGTAACTTGCCACCACCTACTGGCCGTTTTACTTTCATATTTAATCTATGACATGGAAGGGCAATGTCGGTCCTCCTGGATGCAGAGTTTAGCTCCTCCAACCCTAATCAAACACACCTGAACCAGCTAATCATCATCTTTAGGATTATTAATACTGCTAGCTAGGTTTTTATCGGAGTTGACGCTAAACTCTGCAGGACAGCGGCACTCCAGAAACGTTACCTATCCCTGATCTTTTCAATAATTTTCATGTTAATGTATTAAAAATTTAAGCTATATTTAAAACATTAATCCTAAAGTAATATGCAATTATGTAGCTATGCAAATGAACACAATAATTATAATAAATCACTGCATATCAAATCCACCTGGTTTCTGTAATCTCCTCTGTACACTATTATTTTCATTAATCTTTAGTCAAATGGTACATCTATCTAGTCTAGAATTAATTTACCATGCTACCTAGGCTATATGATCGCTTAACAACAAAAATTAAGAAAATATTTCAGGATGCCGTATTTAACTGTAACGGATCACCAGGTAGGCTGTGCATTTTTTTTTCCTTTTACAAAGGCTACAGGTTTATTTTAAATTTTAGTTGTTGTTCTTTGTTTTACATACTCTGAACTGTACCACAAATGCCTTTGTATTTGTCTTGTACTTTTTGCACTGTATGCCTTGTCTGTAATGGAACTAAATAATATAAAGGCTGTGTGTAGCGTTGAAAGGTCAAAGTCCTAAATTCTTCAGACGGGTAAAATGGTCGTTTTTAACTTAATTTTAGCAAAGAAATGTAGTGTTTCAAAACTGCATGATGTTTTAGAGCTGCTTTAGCATAATCATGAGCCATTGTTTAACACCAATTACCAGTGTGCGCATTAAAATGTAGGCTACCTCAAAAAAGAGGAATTTAATTATTTGTATATGTCCAGAGTTCAGATAGCTTTACTGCTGAAAAGTCCTTGTAAAATTTAAAATAAACTCTTGTTAAAGTTTTGTGAAAAATATTTTTTAATGTGTTTAAAGTTTTTATTCATGCTTGTTATTTTTTGATTCACGCTTATTATATTTTGATCCGTGGCCGCAATACATTTGGCGGGAATTTGATCCCATAGTTATCTTTCATATTTCATCTGCAACATAGTAGGCTAAACATACAACAGCGCCCATCTGTGCCGTTAATTCATTCATACACAGAAACGTGATGCAAATTTAAAGTCTTTTTGCATTCACAGACATTAGAACAAAGCACAAGAATAAAAAACTTAGGGTAGCTACTCACAATTCTCGGCTAGATCGGTCGCTCCTCAAAATGAAAATAAACCAGTACATGTTCTGAGGTAAATCTCCCAGGATTACTCCTCACAGTCACAGCCTCACAAGCCGAAAAGGTACATTAATCTGATGATTAAATTTGTGTTATCGCGTTTATGAGGGACGTTGACACGTTTGCATGTGTCGCTTCAGATCATTTGCGTTTGAATACCGCACGCTCTCCGTGGGCGTGTCACATTAGCAGACTAATGAGCTGAGAGAACGATAATGAGATCGGCTGACACCTCTCTCTTTTTTATAGATTACATAAACAGAGAATATTTATTTTAGTTTTGAATTAGATATTTTAAAAGTACAAACTTAAATGATTATAAAGATATATTGCTCATGCTTGGGTGAATAGTATTCGCTGAGTTTTGTTTAAGTTTAGAGACGTGCTCCAGAAGAAAGGTTAACGGAGATGGAGAGACAGAAAGCACACCCTGTTTATTTTCTTTATTTTACAAAAGCACAATGTTTTATTTCGATTGTAAGTGGACACATAAAAAAATAGACATTCAACAGTTTATTTTTTTATATTTCTTAAGTGTGTTTGACCAAAAATGACAGAGTATTTTAAGTCTATTTTCCTGCTATGTGAAAAAAATCGAGCAAAACGTGCCGGCGCGTTTGTCGACCCCAGAGGGTTAAAGAAATCTTAAACATCATAGCCACACAAATGGGGTTCAGGCAATGCGTATTGGTTATATTCACTGCATGCATAACGTTAGCCTATTCATAACAAAACGAAATATAAAAGAACCCTGCCTCTTTTCATTTAAATTTTAAAAATATTACAATTATTAATATGGTCCAGGCAATATGTGCATTTGTACTAAACAACAAATGTTGCAGTAAACAACATTACAGTGCTCATCTTCACTTTAATAAAATTAAAAATGACAAAACTCAACCCTGTCTCTTTTTGTTAAACTTCAGTTTTATCAATAATAGCCATTATAAAAGTATAAGTAAAAGGTACAAGAAGCTATACAATAAGAAATAAAGCAAACAATTCAGTCAAAAGTCAGCGCTCTAGTCTAACGTTACAACAGTAAAGTTAAATAGCCTAAATATATAAAGTTTTGAAACTTCACTTAGCCCTCAACCATTGGCCAGGGAACAAATTATAGATTCACGAGACCAAAGATCGCCCGTTAGGTCTACACAAGACGAATTATATCTCATATTTAACCACTACAGAGACGTCAGCAGCAAACATCATAACGACTAGCCGAGGAAAGGCTGTTCCAGGCGGGGTACATGAGCGCCGAACGCCCTGTGATCGCCTGGAATGGATCTCACAACCTAGATCAAATTTTCATAAATCTTTATAAATAAACCACAGATTTGAGCTTTAAACAACTACATTCTCACCTGAAAAACTCTTAAAACGACATTTTGAGACACAATGACAGTAATATATTTCAACTGTATATTAAAAAATGGTGCTTCTTATGTTGTCATTCCCCTTCTAGCACGTGCAAGTGACTATTCTCTGTCAACCAATCAGCGTTCTGCAGTGAGTCTAGCTCCACCCTTTAGGTACCGTACCACTGTGCTAAGTACCCCAACGGAAGGGTACTGAAAAAGTGGTATGGCTTTTGGCAGTGGAAACGGAAATAGTTGCGTACCATACTGTACTGTACCGTACCGCACCGCTCGGAAACGAGCCATAAGTAACCGACATGTACTCGGACTTATGCCTCAGCTGTCGGTTGAAATACTTCCCTCTGGTTCTCCGAAACGGACGTAAGAAGCATCATCACCGCACGTGATCGCTAGTTAACCCTTTAACACGTACGATCGTTCACGCCGGTGTGATTAGACACATAAGTAGACTACCTACTAGCAAACAATACATTTATTGTTTGTAAAATACACAACGATGTCCATGGAAGCAGCAATAACAATCCTTTCAATTATAAATTGAAGACGTGTTTAGATGCATATTGTGTAGGTAACTATAAAATTTACTCTATTCTTCTCACACTTCACTGGCCACTTTCATGTATTTTGGGAGAAGTGGATGAATTGACGCGCTATAGGCCTAAATCTGACAGATGCAATTCTCTGAACTGCGCAGCGTACTAACATGGCGAACATTATGCGTTAGATCAACTAACATGAGTCATGACCATTATAAAGGTTTCTTAAAAGACAAAACACATTCACTTACATGTATTTAAGAATAAAAAATATCAGCCAAGGACTGACTCGCCCGTCACGCAACCAATCACAATCACGTTTTGTTCCGCACCATGTTTAGTGTGAAAATGTAAAATTGATGTCCCTACAATAACAGACCTACATACATCTAATAAATTAGTCAGGAGTCAGGAGAGGTGTCATATTTGGCCAGAGAAGACAAGAAATGTGTTAATATTTCTGCAAAAGAGAAGCTAGTTTGTAGCACACCAAGAATACACACTACTTTGCTGTTATTAGAAATGTAACTGCTATTTAGTGTTAAATTATTGTAGTTGGGTTAGGTGGCTTGGGTTTTATTGTGAATTTATTATGAAAATTTGTTGTGTTTTGTATTTAGTACACTTTAAATATTTCAGTATACTTTAAAAAATCTATATATTGTTAATTTTTAAGATTATTTTATTTATTTATTTTTCAATAAAAAAGCCGTTCTTTAATGTCATTCACCATCGTTTTGAGGCTCTTTTTTTAAAGTATCGGTTCAGGCACCGTTTAGGCAGCGGTACCGTTTTAAAAGTATTGATTTGGCACCGGAAAAAAAAAAAACGATAGCCAACTCCAGTGAAAACTATGAATAGTTGTGCGTTCACTGTGTTTTTATCCTTGTTCGACTCCTTTGTGAGTCGAGTCTCCTGTGCGATCTGTGTTTGTTTGATGCTCAGAGCTTCAGTCATTTATGAGGTTGTGCTTTGTGTTAAGACGCTGCTTGAGAATGTTGACAGAAAGACAGTTTATTTGGGTTTGAAACAGAGCCATGATGTCTTGGTTGATTGATTGATTGATTGGTTGGTTGTTTGATCGATTTGATTGGTAACTTGGTTGGGTTTTTTTCTTGATTGATTTATGATTGATTTGATTGGTTGGTTGTTTGTTTTATTGGTTGATTTTTCTTGGATGATTGGTGGTTTGTTTGTTTTTTCTACTTGGTTGGTTGTTTTTTTCTTGGGTTGATTAGTTAATTGATTTGATTGGTTGGGTAGTTGGTTGTTTTTTTATTGGTTGGTTAATTGATTCGATTGGTTGGTTGTTTTGTTATTTTCTTGGTTTATTGGTTGGTTGGTAGATTTTGATTAGTTGGTTGGGTTTTTTTCTTGGTTGATTGTTTGTTTGGTTGATTGATTCGTTAGTTTTTTTCTTGGGTTTGTTGGTTGGTTGATTGATTTGATTGGTTGGTTGTTGTTTTTTCTTGGTTTATTGATTCGATTGGTTGTTGGTTTTTTCTTGGGTTGGTTGATTAATTTGATTGGTTGGTTGGGTTTTTTTCTTGGTTTATTGGTTGATTGATTGGTTGTTTTGTTCTTGAAAGGAGTGGTTGTTTGGTTTTTGTTGTTTTTCTTGGGTTGGTTGGTTGATTTGGTTGGTTGGTTGTTTTTTATTCTCGGTTTATTGATCGGTTGATTGATTCGATTGGTTTTTTGGTTGATTGGTTGTATTGTTCTTGGATGATTGGTTAGTTTTCTACTTGGTTTGGTTGATTGATGGATTGTTTTTATTGGTTGGTTTAGTTGATTGGTTGATTAGTTGGGTGGTTATTTTCTTGGTTTGGTTTATTAGTTGGTTGGTTGTTTTCTTGGTTGGTGGGTGGTTGGTTGATTGGTTGTTGTCTTTATTGGTTTGTTGGTTGATTGATCGTTTTTTTACTTGGTTGGTGGTTTTCTTGGTTGTTTGGTTTATTAGTTGGTTTCTTGGTTGGTTGGTTGTTTGTTTGGTTATTTTCTTGGTTTTTGGTTGGTTGTTTCCTTGGTAGTTTGATTGATTGGTTGGTTTTGTTGGTCGTTAGGTTGGTTGTTTGGTTGATATTTTAAATTGGTTGTTTGGTCTGATTGATTGGTGTAGTTGATTGGTTGGCTGTTGTTTTTTTAGTTTATTGGTTGGTTGGTAGTTTGGCTGCTTGGTTCCAGACAGTCATCACTGTACTACAGGACATTGTGACAAACGTTACAATAAACACATAATACGCTATATATACAGATGGTTTACATGAAAATATATGAATATCTTAATTAGAGCGATGTCATGTGCTTTCAGGTGGACCATGTGGTGAACGGACACGCCGCTTCCAGGCAGCTGAAAGAGCAGGCGGAGAAGAGGTGAGCATCAGTCGCTCTGATGCGTTTCTGTTCTCACTCAGTCTGATCGCTGAGCTTTTCTCTGCAGTGGGAAACACGTTTACTCCTGCCTGAACCTCCATCTGGAGCACATGTCTGGAGACGCAGCACAGCTGGAGCAGCTGACGGCCGGCCTGCACATCTGGCCTGATTTCCACGGCAACCGCTCTCCTCTGGCCGACCAGACATCACGGGGATCGGTGAGGAACGCTGTGCTTGTTACAGTGCTGATGAAAAAATATAATAGTTTTCATTGTACTGCCTTTAATTTAATTTAATTTTTTATTATTTATTAATAAAACTGATAACTGGACGTACATTTTCTGCAGAATATGTGAGTGGTGCTTACTGCGGCAAAATTTGGCACCAGGCAGTTGTTCGGATGTTGTGGGTGGTTGCTAGGGTTGTTAGTGTAGTTGGTAGGCAGTTGCTATGGTGCTGCTAGAATGAGAATATTGAGAATGAACTCCAAATTAACATTTATAGTAATGACAATCTTTTTTTTTTATTATATTTTTGGGCTTTTTTCCTTTATTTCAGAGGACATAAATGTGGATTTAACAGGGACATTTGCTTAATGTCATGAAAATAATGTTAATAGCCCTAGAAAGTACTTTTTTCTTTACGTTCTAGAAAGAAAGATTTTCTTTACGTTTAATATAATTTCTTATTTTTAACCATTAAGAAAAAAGACACATCAGATAGTTTTAGCTTTTATAACTAATGTTTGCAGTGGTGGAGAGTTGATTGATGATGTCACTGCTGGTGTGTGCAGGTTGTGGGACTCACTTTATCACAGACACTGGATGATTTAGCTCTGCTGTATCTAGCAACTCTTCAGGCCATCGCTGTAAGACACACACCACACACACACACACTCTCTCTCACATACACACACACAAACACACTCTCACTCACACACTAACTAAGTGTTCAGTATTACAGTGTTAATGTGATTGTGTGTCTCTGTTGTATGAAGCTTGGCACCAGACACATCCTAGATGCCATGAAAGAGGCAGGATATGACATCACAACCCTCTTCCTGTGCGGGGGGCTGAGCAAGAACGCGCTGTTCGTACAGACACACGCCAACACCACGGGTCAGTGCTCACTCACACACACGCTCATATATCTGACATGACATGACCAACACCACGGGTCAATGCTTACTCACACACACACACTCACTCATTTATCTGACATGGTAGAGACCTGCGCGGGACGGATTTTATCCCGTTCCTGCAAAAATATATGTTGTTTTCTCCCGCTGCCGCCCCCAACAATCAAGTTTCGTCCCGCTCCCGCCCGCAAAATCCCGCGGGTAAACGTATAAGTACTTTTTTTTTTAAAATACATTGCATATTCTGCCTGCTACTCTGTGATTTTTTTCACTTGCTCCCCTGTTGAATATAAAAAATAAAATAAAAAATAAACGGAAAATAAACAAATGTTTCGTTTTATTTGCGTTTAATTCAATGGATGAACATGAACAAGGAACTTAGAACAAATAAATACAGTAAAAAAGTAAGAAATGTACATAAATAAAAATATGCCATAATGATTATAGTATAGCCTAATAAATTATATAATAATAATAAACCTGGATTTCTTTCATGTTCAAAAGTAGCCTATATATAGGGCCTAATACTGCTTAAGAATGCCGCCTTTGCTTTTAGCAATTCCTTCAAACATTAAACAAAAACTATCCTTATTCCTCAATAACAAAATATACCAATTTTAAATATTTAGCTAAATAAAAAAAAAAACTGAATTAACTAAAACAATTAAAAAAAAACTGTATGACTACTTAATGTGCCCATGCAGGAATAGCATGTCGTTCACTGATGAGGAGTTCAGATTAATCCGTCTCTGCTCCAGTATGCGACCGCAAATACTGAAAGCCCTCTCCGATGGTGCGCTGGAAGCTGGAATGCAAAGTACATGGCGTGTGTCATGCGGTGCAGACATTTTGCCTCTGTGTGGTAGGCTTGGCTGTTCTGCGCCTATGAACCACGCGAGAGTTAGCTTCCGACCATGTGCCTGTAAATCGTTTTTATTTTAGTTATCCTTGTTGGTTGTGCATTAGATAAATAACGGTTTATTTGTTTCTAGTTATTTTATTTTGTTCTATATTTCCCACAAATAATTTTATTTTCCCGCAACCCGCACACAATAATATCTTGCCGCCCGCACCCGCATTCACCCATCAAATATTGTCCCGCGCCGCACTCGGTTGCGCTGGGTCCCGGGGTAGTCTCGCAGAAGTGCAGGTCTCTACACTCAGGTATCTGACATGACATGACACGACACCACGGGTCAGTGCTCTGAGGGATGTGTGTGTGTGTTTCAGGGCTGCCGGGAGATGGTTCTCACTGCGAAACATGAAATCCACGGGGAGGAGTTGGATCCACTCCTCCCACCTTACATACACCTAAACCTAGCCAACTCCGCCCCCTGATCCCTAAACACACCCCTAATCCCTAAACCCAACCCTAATCCTACCCATCTCCACCCCTTGGATCTTGATCCGACTCCTCCCCGTGGATCTCATGTACTGCATTGAGGTGCTACTGGCTGCCGGACCAGAGGCCGTTCTGTTGGGAGCCGCTGTGATCGGAGCCTGTGCTTCATCTGACTGTGGCTCCATACAGGTACAAAACACACACACACACACACACACAATCAGCCGCTGTGATCGGAGCCTGTGCTTCATCTGACTGTGGCTCCATACAGGTACAAAACACACACACACACACACACACACTCAGCCGCTGTGATCGGAGCCTGTGCTTCATCTGACTGTGGCTCCATACAGGTACAAAACACACACACACACACACACACACTCACACACACACACACACACACACACACACACACACACACTCAGCCGCTGTGATCGGAGCCTGTGCTTCATCTGACTGTGGCTCCATACTGGTTCAACACACACACACACACACACACACTATGGGTGGAACGGTACACAGAAGTCACGGTTCGATACAAGTTTGGTACAATGGAGCGAAAAGCAAAACAAAAATGCAGAAGGCAATTTTTTTTTAATTGTGCATGTCTCAGGCTGTACCACCTAGTGTATTACTACATTTCTCTCTTTCTCTGTGTGAAAGTAAAGGCATATAACCAGTTTATTTGTAGAGCATTGACAATATTTATATATAATTCATTTATTAATTAAATTAATGAAAAGAAAATAAAGACATTGATATGTTTGGTAATTGTACCTGAATGAATTTAAAATTAATTTTGATATTTCAGTTCAATATATTTGTTTTCCTTAATTTTAATTAACACTAACATTATTCTCATCTGAATTATAAAAAAATATATATTTCTGTATAAAATAATACTACCATTAATAACACATTTGATTTTCTTTTTTAATCAATGTAGAATGTGTAACTAAAAACTAAACAGATTAGTGCTCTGAGGACAAGAAATGAAAACCAATGCAATATGATGAATGTCCAAAAGATGGCACTGACAGATTGTTTTTAAATGGGTTGGATAAATAGATAAGATAACAGCTGTCATGAGTCATGAATGATTTGCTGGACAAAACGGAAAAGATATATAGTTCTGATTTTACCCCTCCCGTTTATCTACAGCTCATATCTAGAATTCTAAAGTGAAATAAAGTAGCGCTGTAATAATGTTTTTATGAATTAACCGGAGAAAGTGAGAGAGAGCCAGAGAGAGAGAGAGAGACCTAATAGTGAGTAATTGAGTAACCTAATATTGAAGCTTGTTGGTTTAATTAATTGTAACTGACTGGGAAACCGAAGTTTTCCTAAACTTGCGATCTTAAAGGAGTGGGTGAAATGCTATTTCATGCATAGTGAGTTTTTTACACTGTTAAAGAGTTGGATTCCCATGCTAAACATGGACAAAGTTTCAAAAATTAAGTTGTAGGTTTGATGGAGTATTTCTGTGCCACAAATACTCCTTCCGGTTTGTCACAAGTTTAGGAAAGTTTTTTTCGAGTATGGGCGTGTGTGACGTCAGATGCGCCGGAATTTCCTTATACGGGTCCTAAAGGCACTTCTCCCGGAAGGGCGCGCGCGCACCTGTAGCCTAGAGCGAGAGAGTGAAGGCAGTATGCCCATCAAAGCGCTGTGCTCGGCTTTTGCAGATCGTCTAATTCTTAAGGATGGAGCAGTCTTGATAAAGGTTCACGGTCGTGCCTTGGAACCGCAGGCGATGAGTAAAACTGCTTCAAATGTCGTGTGTTGTTAACTATCGGCGTGTAAGCACAGCAAGTAAACAACATGATCACGTATAGTTAATGTATCTATGGAGCATGCGATGTATGGTGTGTGTGTGTGTGTGTGTGTGTGTGTGTGTGTGTTTAAATACATTTGTTTAGCTGCCCACTGTAGGTGTCTTGTTGTTTATTGTAAAACCAAATCATGTCCTCATAAACCACGAGTAAACACACACAAATGTTGTAAAACTCGCGCATGACACGGTGTTCTAAAAACACCAAGTTCAAATAATTTCTACTTTTAAAAAACTCTCGAGACCTTGCGTTTTTCCCCCATTTCACTGCCCATCTCACGGGATCTGATTCGGGATCAAAAATGTATGGCTGAATCTGATTGTTAGCCATGGTTTGTTTTGGGATGTCACAGCTTCCAGACGCTCTCAACACAAATGCTTTGCGCACTCGTGATTATTTAGCTCCGCCCACACCCGCTCAGTTTTTTCCGGAAAGACTCGGTACAGCCTATCTTTCTTTTATAAATATAATAAAACTAAAGACTTTTTGGAGATATGAAGGATGCAATACTACTCTATAGGGACTCAAGATTAACATGAGATTGACTGAAACTGAGTGTTTCACCCCCCCTTTAAAGAGGCCGGCGGGTCCTCTAAAGGCCTCATTATGCTTCTGCGTCAACTCCACGGCGTAGCTACGCCCTCACTCCTACGGCGTCATGGCCGTTTTATGGTTCTGCGTCAGGTTGCGTTGCATCGTGGTGCATCTGACCAATCAGAGCGGAGGGGTCGGAGAGGGGTTCGTGGCAACGCAGAGGGGTCTGCGGGGGTACGCCGCCGATTTGACGTAGAAGCATAAAACAGGCCTAACTCTTGTGGGTCGCCACCACTCGCCATACTCGTCCTTAGTGCTGCTGTCTGTGACTCACTCACTGGACAGTCGTCGACCTGACAAAAAACTGCCTAAGGCGCGGGGCTACAGATTATGTGTCCCTAAAGAACCCGCGTATGTAACAGTAGTTCCGCATTACATTAATTAATTTGCATTTATTTTTATACCGTGTATTCTCCGTGTAAATTCATGCACCGAACCTCTTGTCTCTCTTCTCAGGAAGCAATGATGAAGATGAGCAGAATCGGGCATGTCGTCAGACCAAACCCTGCTCTAGAAAGGTGCCATCCAATGATGTTTCTCGTAATAAAGCATTAATCCACATAGCAGAGATTTAATACAGTCATAGATCAGGATTCATGTCTCCTGCATGAGTAATGAATGATTATTGGTCTCTGTGTGTGAAGCTTTTACAGAAGGAAGTACGCTGTGTTTCTACGTCTTTATGATCATCAGAAGGAGTGTGTGGCGCTGATGGAGGATGATGGAGTTTGACACACAGACGGCCAGATTAAACACTAGAAGAGTCTGCTTCAAATGACCAAAAACACTAGATTTGTATTCATCTTAACATTATAAGTGTTCAGCCTTTTACACAAATGAGCAGGAGTGAGGAAAATATCACCAGATGAAACCACTTTATAAACAAGTGTTCGACCATAACTAGAATCAGTGTTGTAATATGCATTTCAGAGCAATAAAAGGCTTTTAAAAAATATATACTTTTTACAATATTTATTCTTTTGTGTGTGTGTGTGTGTGTGTGTGTGTGTGTGTGTGTGTGTGTGTGTGTGAGTGTGTGTGAGTGTGTGAGTGAGTGTGTGAGTGAGTGAGGTTGTGTGTTGTCTTTTTAACTTTAGGGTGGGGTTCCTCGCAGGAGAATGATCATATATGGGGATCTGAGGCATCTAAACGATTGAACAGCCCTGCTCTAGTAGAAAGGAGTCACTTGCGCTTCAGCCTAGTTAGTGCTCACAGAACAGGACACAAAAATCTGAGGAAAAGGACCCAAGGTCTAGCGAGGACCAAGGAGCAGGACCGGAGCACAGAACGTTTTAATATTTTTATTAGTATAGAATGACTAACGTTTCGACCAGGGTGCGAACTACGGGGGAGCTAGGGGGAGCTCGGCTCCCCTTAATAAGACATGGGCTCCCCTGAAAACATGATTCATGAAATTTTGGGGGGGTCTCAAAAAATATTGACAATGTTTCATTTTTACGTGCAATTTCAGTTTTGTGTAATGTGATCATCGTGGAGAATTATGTCTAAAATAGCAAAATATCATTCATTCATGCATGTATGATGGCGATTTAAACCTAATTCACTTCAATAAAGATAACTGTACATGCTATTCATGAGCATCAAGGTGTGGTGGCGCTGCGGTGCAAATTCCAATCATGGTTAGTAGGCTACATGTTAACTCAAAGATTCGTAGAAAAAATAAAAACTGTGGAGGCCATTGATCTGCGCGCGAAGTCCTTGAAATCCATTCTGTGTTAAGGTAAGGTATGTTGTTCCCAATTATGTTGTGGCTGGGTTGTTATAGGTCTGCGTGACTCTCGATGTCTTAGGCCAAATAGAACGGAGCAATTATGGTATACTGTAGCCGTACCGTACTGAGAGTAAGCCTTTGGCACCTGAGAGACTGAGAAGAGTCAACCGTACTGAGAGTAAGCCTTTGGAACCTGAATGTATCGAATAGAATCGAATGTAGCTCTTTAATGAGAACTAGTAATGTAGCTAGTTTTATTTAAGTTACTTATAAGCCATAAGCAATCGTCGATTAAAAGAGTATTTGGGGATGGCAGTTTGCTGTTTGACTTATCAATTTGTGTCGATAAAGTATAATAGGGTGAATCATGTATATAGTGCTTGCACTATATGAGGCTTATGCTGATAGCGTAACCTGTTTCATCAGGAAGTGCGTAGAAGACGTTGTTCCGATCAAAACAATACGGATTTACCCGAACCAGAAACCATGGATTAATGGCGATGTTCGTGCAGCACTCAACGCGCGGACCTCCGCTTTTAACTCCGGGAGTGCGGAGGAGCAAAAACAAGCAAGTTATGCCCTCCGAAAAACTATCAGAGCAGCAAAACGCCAATTCAGGGACAAGATTGAAGGACAGTTCAACACCACCGACTCTAGAAGCATGTGGAAGGGAATTAATAGCATTACGGACTATAAAGGAAACATAAACTCCACAGTGAACAACACTGCCTCTCTCCCAGATGAGCTGAACACTTTTTATGCTCGATTTGAGGGAACTAACATCCCCCTCGCGGAGAGAGTTCTCGCGGCTGAAGCTACAGAGGTTAGTACACTCTCCGTCTCTGTAGCGGATGTAACCCGATCTTTCCGTCGGGTGAACATCCGTAAAGCCGCGGGTCCAGACGGTATTCCGGGCCGCGTCATCAGAAAGTGCGCGAACCAACTAGCTGGTGTTTTTACGGACATTTTCAATTGGTCCCTCTCCTTGTCTGTAGTCCCCACATGCTTCAAAACGTCCATCATCGTACCTGTACCGAAGCAAACCAACATCACCTGCTTAAATGACTGGCGCCCTGTTGCTCTGACCCCCATCATCAGTAAATGCTTTGAGAGACTAGTCAGAGATTACATCTGCTCTGTTCTACCTTCCTCACTGGACCCACTGCAGTTTGCATACCGCAATAACCGCTCCACTGATGATGCTATTGCATCTACAATACACACTGCTCTCTCCCACCTGGAAAAGAGGAACACATATGTGAGAATGCTATTTGTAGACTACAGCTCAGCATTCAATACCATAGTGCCCTCCTTGCTTGATGTGAAACTCCGGGCTCTGGGCTTAAACAGCTTGCTGTGCAGCTGGATCCTGGACTTCCTGTCAAACAGACGCCAGGTGGTTAGAATAGGCAGCAACATCTCCTCATCACTGACCCTCAACACTGGAGCCCCACAGGGCTGTGTTCTCAGCCCACTCTTGTACTCCTTGTACACATATGACTGCGTGGCAACTCACAGCTCTAATTCCATCATCAAGTTTGCTGATGATACTACGGTCGTAGGTCTGATCACCGACAACTATGAAACGGCCTACAGAGAGGAGGTGCTCACTCTGACGCACTGGTGTCAGAGGAACAACCTCTCCCTCAACATCAGCAAAACCAAGGAGCTAGTGGTCGACTTCAGGAAGAACGACAGAGAACACAGCCCCATCACCATCAATGGAGCACCGGTGGAGAGAGTCAGCAGCTTCAAGTTCCTCGGTGTCCACATCACAGAGGAACTCACATGGTCCGTCCACACTGAGGCCGTCGTGAAGAAGGCTCATCAGCGCCTCTTCTTCCTGAGACGGCTGAGGAAGTTTGGAATGAACCGCCACATCCTCACACAGTTCTACACCAGCACCGTCGAGAGCATCCTGACTGGCTGCATCACTGCCTGGTATGGCAATACTACCAGCCGTAACCGCAAAGCCTTGCGAAGGGTGGTGCGCACTGCCAGCCGTATCATCGGAGGTGAGCTTCCCTCCCTCCAGGATATTTATGCCAGGCGGTGTGTGAAGAAAGCTCGGAGGATCATCAGAGACTCTAGCCACCCGAGCCATGGGCTGCTCTCACTGCTACCCTCAGGCCGGCGGTACCGCAGCATCAGGACACACACCAGCCGACTCCATGACAGCTTCTTCCCACAAGCAATTAGATTTCTAAACTCTTGATCCCTCATGATCAATAACCATAAACATTCTAACTGTCAACACAGCACAACATGCAGACCCGCACAACAGCAACACCAGCACAACAGCATGTACACTTTTTTTGTGTATATGTTTGTGTGTGTGTATATATAGGCTATCTATCTATCTACATACAGGGGGGGTTGGGGTTCGTGTACTTGCGCGCGCCTAGGACTGAAGCACCTTTTAGACAGGACGCGGAACGCTGCGCTGCGCTTTGAAACCTATTAATTTCAAGGACTTCCAAAGATACATAACAGCTACAAGTATATGCACTATGCAAGCACTATATACATGATTCACCCTATTATACTTTATCGACACAAATTGATAAGTCAAACAGCAAACTGCAATCCCCAAATACTCTTTTAATCGACGATTGCTTATGGCTTATAAGTAACTTAAATAAAACTAGCTACATTACTAGTTCTCATTAAAGAACTACATTCGATTCTATTCGATACATTCAGGTGCCAAAGGCTTACTCTCAGTACGGTTGACTCTTCTCAGTCTCTCAGGTGCCAAAGGCTTACTCTCAGTACGGTTGACTCTTCTCAGTCTCTCAGGTGCCAAAGGCTTACTCTCAGTACGGTTGACTCTTCTCAGTTTCTCAGGTGCCAAAGGCTTACTCTCAGTACGGTTGACTCTTCTCAGTCTCTCAGGTGCCAAAGGCTTATTCTCCGTACGGTGAACTCTTCTCAGTCTCTCAGGTGCCAAAGGCTTACTCTCAGTACGGTTGACTCTTCTGAGTCTCTCAGGTGCCAAAGGCTTACTCTCAGTACGGTTGACTCTTCTCAGTCTCTCAGGTGCCAAAGGCTTACTCTCAGTACGGTTGACTCTTCTCAGTCTCTCAGGTGCCAAAGGCTTACTCTCAGTACGGTTGGTTCTTCTCAATACAACAGGTGTAGGAAGCTTACGGCTGTGAAGGAGCGTCGACTGGACAGCAAGTAGGTACTCCACGTACGTTTGGTCTTCCCAATACGTCGATGCAGTAGGCTTAGGGCTGTGAAGGAGCGTCGACTGGCAGCAGGTAAATCCTCTCAATACAGTTGGTTCTTCTTAGTTCAACAGGTGCAGAAAGCTTACGGCTGTGAAGGAGCATCGACTTGACAGCAAGTAGGTACTCCACGTACGTTTGGTCTTCCCAATACGTCGGTGCAGAAGGCTTGGGGCTGTGAAGGGCGTCGACTGGGCAGCAGGTAACTGGGTTTATTCCCACTCCCAAGAACAGCGAGGATGAGACGAGAATGCACCGGCCTCAGATGGAACACACTCCGAACAGCAGGTAACTGGATTTTCTCCGTCCCCCAGAACAGCATCAATAATGAAGCAGAGTACAACAGGATTTAGATACACAACACTCAGAACAACGGGTACCTGAGGTTTCCTCCGTTCTCCACAACAGCAACGATGAGACAAATGCAGCGGGCTTCAGATGGGACGCACTCAGAACAGCAGGTAACTGGATTTTCCCCGTCCTCCAGAACAGCATCAATGATGAATCAGAATACAACAGGCTTTGGATATTCAACACTCAGAAAAGCAGGTAACTGGATTTTCCCCGTTCTCCAGAACAGCATCAATGATGAATCAGAATACAACAGGCTTTGGATATTCAACACTCAGAACAGCAGGTAACTGGATTTTCCCCGTTCTCCAGAACAGCATCAATGATGAATCAGAATACAGCAGGCTTAAAGTCCGTTTTCACTTAATCTCTTCCTCAGAAAACTCCCGACTGTAACACAAGGCAAGACCGATGGACATGTAACAGAATTCTGTACAGTAAGCATTCAATAACTCCACTTCAACCACACACAGTGGGACACAGCATTAACTCACGTCACTCTCATCCACTCCGTGAAATTTAAGGTCACGGCCAACCTCCTCGCTCTGGACAGCGGGGGTAATTAGACGGAAGAATTCAGCGACTGCGATCACAAATCCTAACAGCTGTCTTCTCATTCAGACATCTGGACTCCGTTTTTTATGTCATTTCTCCTCATATATAATCTTTTCGTGTATAACCCACATATAATACAGCCAGTAGAAGGTTGGTACTTATCTTCACCCCAGTAAGTGGACTCGATAATACTTCATAGATGACTTCGCCCTCTGCCTCTCTGTTCTCCGTCACCCAGTTCTTCGTAGCGGATTCCCTTCCCACGGATCGATCTCGCCAGCCGATTTGTCCCACAGAAATCTCTCACTCTCTCTCAGCAAGAAGAAAAGTTTGAACGCTGCAGCAATCCCACCCAACCCACTCAGTCTCTCAAAGTTTTGCTTTTGTCTGTTCCTAAAAGCGACATGTCCCAATCGTCACACAGTCACTTAATGCGCCGCACCTTCTGTCACTTTGCCATCAGCGGCTGCTGTTCCTATGGTAGCGACGCATCTGAGGCCGGCTTGGTGTTCAGTTGAAACCGCTCCGGGCGGAAACATCCCCCCGTGGGCTGTGTAGTTCCGTCTCTAGTTCGTCACCTTGTGACAACTTCACCAAGGATACGGCTCACTTCAGGACTCAAACGGTAAGTAAGAAGGTAAGAGTTCTTCTCAATACAGAATCCTTTCGTCAGTGCACAGTAGTGGGACAATGATTCAAAGGCTTACTTCACCAGCAATGCTGCATACTTCCAGACTCAGACGGTAAGTAGGAAGGTAAGGATTCTTCTCAGTATAGGATACTTTCGTCAGTGCACAGTAGTGAGACAGTGATTGAAAAGCTTACTTCACCAGCGATGCTGCATACTTCTAGACTCAGGCGGTAAGTAGGAAGGTAAGAATTCTTCTCAGTATAGGATACATTTGTCAGTGCACAGTAGTGAGACAGTGATTTAAAAGCTTACTTCACCAGCAATACTGCATACTTCTAGACTCAGACGGTAAGTAGGAAGGTAAGAATTCTTCTCAGTACAAGATACTTTCGTCAGTGCACAGTAGTGGGAGACGGTGGTTTAAAAGCTTAC
Source organism: Siphateles boraxobius (assembly GCF_051911475.1). NCBI lineage: Eukaryota > Metazoa > Chordata > Actinopteri > Cypriniformes > Leuciscidae > Siphateles > Siphateles boraxobius. The sequence continues at coordinate 2,055,037 of NW_027509153.1, forward strand.
TTCACCAGCAATGCTGCATACTTCTAGACTCAGACAGTAAGTAGGAAGATAAGGATTTTTCTCAGTATAGAATACTTTCGTCAGTGCACAGTAGTGAAACAATGATTTTAAAAGCTTACTTCACCAGCGATGCTGCATACTTCTAGACTCAGGCGGTAAGTAGGAAGGTAAGGATTCTTCTCAGTATAGGATACTGTCGTCAGTGCACAGTAGTGAGACAGTGATTTAAAAGCTTACTTCACCAGCAATGCTGCATACTTCTAGACTCAGACGGTAAGTAGGAAGATAAGAATTCTTCTCAGTACATGAAACTTTCGTCAGTGCACAGTAGTGGGAGACGGTGGTTTAAAAGCTTACTTCACCAGCAATGCTGCATACTTCTAGACTCAGACAGTAAGTAGGAAGGTAAGGATTCTTCTCAGTATAAGATAATTTCAGCAGTGCACAGTAGTGAAACAGTGACTTAAAAGCTTTCTTCACCAGCGATGCTGCATACTTCTAGACTCAGACCGTAAGTAGGAAGATAAGGATTTTTCAAAGTATAGAACACTTTCGTCGGTGCACAGTAGTGAGACAGTGGTTTAAAAGCTTACTTCACCAGCGATGCTGCATACTTCCAGACTCAGACGTTAAGTAGGAAGGTAAGGATTCTTCTCAGTATAGAATACTTTCGTCAGTACACAGTAGTGAAACAATGATTTAAAAAAATTACTTCACGAGCGATACTGCATACTTCCAGACTCAGATGGTAAGTAGGAAGGTAAAGGATTCTTCTCAACATAGAATACTGTTCGTCAGTGCAAAGTAGTGAGACAGTGATTTAAAAGCTTACTTCACCAGCGATACTGCATACTTCCAAACTCAGCTGTATCACTCTGGGCTTCTGATGGAGAGCAGATATAATAACATTTCACAAACGTGTAAGCAGGGGTTGGGGCCGCTTCTCAGTAAAAGCACACCACACTCGGGTTCACTTCAAATACACAGCCATGAATCAATGTATATAAATAAGGCAAAAACACTGCAATTCACTCACACGATAGGGCTGATCAGAGGCCTCAATCCATTCGTTACACTCCCGTGGGGGATATTTAATCCTCAGTTCCTCCTCAACACACTCTGAAACACATAGCTTCCCCAACAGTCAGATTTACATTCACTGCATCCTCTTCAAGCTTTTCGAATGTTCATAAGATGAAATCAATTCACTTATCTTTCTCTCTTCCCCACATCCAGACAACTTCCCCGAGTAAAGCTTGAGCCCCAAACTGCTCCAAAAACAAAACAGACCACATCCACGTCCCGTTCCCCGAAACCTCTCTGGATAGCCCTTTTATCTTTGGCTTGTGAAGCCGGACACCTGTGTGAACGCCGCTCCTCTCTCTCTTGCACCTGCAGTGCATTAGCGCTAATCAGGCCGGGCAATGTTTCTGCCACACCTGGAACTGGAGTGGGATGTGTCGCAAACAAATCGTTCCCTCGAGAAACTCGTGACTCACCAAGAGGGTTCCGCTCACTACGCGTTTTTGTCACCCGTGACATCCCCCCCGCCAATCGGTTCTAGTCCCGAGAACCGGTGTTCTTCAATTCCATTCGCCATACCTCTCAGGAGGCTGTCCTCGGGTGTCCCGCTGAGACCGTCGGGGTGGCGAGGGCGGAGCCACTCTTGCTTCAACTTCAGGGTCCCTCGGGACCACAGACCACCCTACCATGAGTACCTCTGGGGCGGGTGGCGCACTTGGGGCCTCGGCCGCTAGCTGCGAATAGTTCGGAAATGGACGGAGCAAGTTTCGATGGAGCACCCGTATCGGTCCTGGTTTCCCCTCGGGTCTTACCGAGTAAACTGGAGCATCAGGCCCTTGTCGTCGTTCCACCACATATGGCGTCGACTCCCAGCGATCGCGGAGCTTCCCCTTCCCTGAGCGCCGGTTGTCCCTTACCAGCACTCGCTCCCCTGGTAACAAAGGGGCCTCTCGGGCAGTCCGGTCGTATAGCCGCTTGTTCTTGGCGGCTGCTGCACTCAGATGATCTGAGACTCGTCGGTAGGCATCGAGCAGTTGGTGGTGGTGCCGATTCACCCAGTCAGTGGTACTATACCCTCTTTCTGCAGCCTCGGTCCCCAGGAGCAAGTCCACAGGTAAGCGGAGATGGCGCCCAAACATAAGGTAGGAAGGAGCATACCCGGTGATACTGTGCACACTATTGTTATAGGCTTGCAACAGAGAGGGGAGACTCTCGGCCCATTGGCCCTGTTGTTCACTCTCTAGGGTCCCCAATAACCCCAACAGGGTCTGGTTCAACCTTTCGCACCCCCGTTACCCTGAGGATGGTATGAGGTCGTATGGGTCTTCCGGCACCCATAAAGGTGGCTCAGCTCTTGGATCACTCGGGACTCAAAATTTGAACCTTGGTCTGAGTGTAGGGTCTCTGGGGAGCCAAAAGGTTGTATCACTGCCCTCCAAAGGGCGCTGGCTGTGGTAACTGTCGTCTGATCTACAGTGGGGATGGCCTAGGCGTTTTTAGTTAATAGGTCAGTCATCACCAGGATATTTTGAAATCGATCCGTCGGCCGACCTAAAGTCAGGAAATCGATTCCTATGATGTGCAGAGGTGCTTTGGGCCACAGGGGGACCAATGGGGCTCGGACTTCCTTCCTGCGTTTGAACAACGTACACAGTGGACAACTCTGAACGAACTCCTCAACTTTCTTTTCCATCCTAGGCCAGTAGAAATACCTCCTCAGCAGAGACAGCGTCTTCTCTTGGCCCTGATGGCCAGTATGGGTGTGGAATGCAGTCAATAGCTCCGAGACTTGGCCCTCCGGTACCACCACCTGGTGTACTGTCTCCTGTGTTCGGGGATCTTGCATCGAACGGCAGATTACCCCTTCTCTAAGTCGCAGCCTCTTCCACTGCCTTAGGAGATGTTGTACTCCCACCGTCTGAGCCCGCTTTCCTCTGCTCTCGGCATGTATCCCTGTCTAAGGTACAACGTAACCTGACACAGGTCTGCATCTCCCAGCTGCAGCCTTCTCCACCGCCCGGGGTCCCACCCCCAACTAGACGGAACAGCCCTCAGGGTCCCGGGAGCTTCCACCATTGCCATCAGCAACTCGTCTTTGGGGCCAGGGGTACAAAGGGGTGTTTGGTTGTCCCTCCGGATGACTGGGAGTCTGGACAGGGCGTCCGCATTTACGTGTTCTCTGTCGGGTCGGTATTTAAGCTGTTAATCATAATTTGCTAGTTGTGCCACCCAACGCTGTTCTACTGCCCCCAACTTGGCGGTCTGCAAGTGTACTAATGGATTATTGTCCGTAATCACCGTCACCTTGGCTCCCAACAGGTAATCTTTGAACTTCTCCGTCATGGCCCACTTCATTGCCAGTAGTTCGATTTTGAAGGAACTGTAATTTGCCGCGTTCCGCTCTGCGGGATGTAAACTTTGACTTGCGTATGCAATCACTCTCTCCACTCCTTGGTGCTCTTGGGCCAACACGGCTCCCAAACCTGCATTGCTGGCGTCAGTGTACAGAAGGAACGGCTGGGTGAAGTCTGCGTAGGCCAAGATAGGGGCCCTCAGAAGTTCCTGCTTGAGGTTCTGGAAGGTGGTCTCACAGGTGGAATCCCAATGCACTGACGGGGAGCCTTTGCCACGGGCACGTCCGGAACCAGCAAGGAGTTGGTTCAATGGCCTAGCAAGCCCAGATAATCCTTTTATAAAGCGTCGACAAAATCCCACGAACCCCAGGAACGACCGCACCTGTCTCACTGCCCGGGGTGGCTCCCACCCTTGGACAGCCGCCACCTTCTCCGGGTCGGGGGATATCCCTGCAGCACTGACACGATGTCCCAAGAACTGTACCTCCTTCCGCAATAACTGGCATTTGTCTGGCCTAAGCTTTAGCCCATATTTCTCCATGGCCCTGAACACTTCCTGTGTTCCTCCTCCTCCCTAGGTGGTCCTCCTCCCACCTAGATGGTGCAGGTGAGTGCGGAAGTCAGGGGAGAAGACGATCACATCGTCCAGGTATACTGGCGTTGAGTCGACCAGTTGTCCCCCTAGACAGTGCTGCATCAAGCGCTGAAAGGTCGCAGGAGCATTGCACAGGCCGAACCGCATCCGGTCCCATTCAAATAACCCAAACGGGGTGGTGAAGGGTGTCTTCTCTCTATCTCGGTCGTCTACCTGCACCTGCCAGTATCCACTCGCCAGGTCCAATGTGGAGTACCACGCCGCTTGTGTGAGACAGGTGAGTGAGTCTTCAATCCGTGGCAACGGGAATGTATCTTTCTTCGTTACACTGTTGAGTTTGCGGTAGTCAACGCAGAACCTCCAAGCTCCCGTTTTCTTCTGAACCAGAACAATTGGCGCCGCCCACGGACTACTGCTCTCTCGAACAATTCCTCCCTCCAGCATCCCTTTCAACAGGGCGCGGACCTCGGCATAGAGGGTGGGTGGCACCGGACGATACCGCTCTTGGCTAGGCATCGCCTCACCGGTAGGTATTTGATGCCTCACTACCCCTGTGCATCCATAGTCTTCTTTGTGGGTCGAGAACACATGTTGCCATTTTCTCAAGAGCTCCTGGAGCTGTAACACCTGTTCCTCCTCCAGATTTTCACCCTTCAGGGACTCTCCCATCAAATGGGTCGGCACCCCTCCTCCCACAGAGCCTGGTTCTGCCTCAACTGGGCGGACGGCGACTTCCACCACCGCAGAGCTCACCTGCCTGAAGCAGACGTACTGATGCTTGTGAACCTGGGCAGAGCGTACCGAGGAAACTCGAACCAGACGTTGGTGTCGACGAAGGAGCACGGAGTAGGGATTGGCATTCCGCACCTTTACTGAGACTCGCCCACGGTGGATGGCCGTCAGCCCGTGAGCCACTTCAATGGGTTGACAGTCCTCATGGGGCTTTACCAGGACACAGGTACCCCTCCCACAGGGTCCTGCAGGTACTCGGACCCAAAGCACGGTCTCGCTCTGGGCTGGGACAGACAAAGCGTACCGACAGGCTACTCGACCGATGCCTTCTCTCTCCTTCACTTGACTAGCCACGTGCACTCTTCGGCAATCGGCCAGAATCCGGTCCCTGTCCTGCTTCGCCGATGACAGAGAAGTCCGAGCTGGCCGGCCCAGAAACAATTCCTCCGAGCAATCCAGTATAACGTTCATCCCTAGGAGTGCTCGATGAATGCCCAAGCAATGATCTCGGACGATAACGACCCCTTTCTGTTGGACGGGAACCCCTTGGACCAGAAAGTCTACCACGATGTACCCAGTGTAAGGGATGTCCAGACCATTTGCCCCCGTAAAGTCAGACTAGAAGCGTCCACTGCTTGGAGCCGATGATCTGCAACCAACTCCTGGGCCAGGCTCTCCGAAAATAACGTAACTTGAGAACCTGTATCGACCAGACAATCTATCGTGACTCCGTTAGCTTGAACCTCCACGGTGGGACAGCGCCCAACCCTGTCGTCTCGTAAAACAGGAACAGAAGGAGGGTCACACAAAGGGGTCCCGGCCACTTGACCCACAGTAGCCGGTGGGACTAAAAACCCCCTTGAGAACCCCGACGGAGCCCACACTGACGACTGATGTGTCCCGGGTCTCCACAATTAATACAGATGGGCCTTCCCTGGTCATCCCACTGGAACCGGGGGCCCACAGGACGTAGGGGGCGGCGCACAGGAGCTCGCCCCTTCTCCGAATACGACCTCTCTCTCACCATCGATCCGTCCTCGACTCGACCCCGACGAAGTTCACCCAACAGCCGGCCAAACTGCTCCCACAATTTCAAGGAGTATGCCCGAAGAGTCTGCTTAGGCCCCTGTTGATAGTTAAAGAACTGGGCACGAAGAGTGGCCACCGGGGTAGAGTCTCCATATAATCCGGACAGGAAATCGAAGATAGTTTTCGCGGTAGCCCGTGTGGCTTCTGATGCAGCAAGAACTTCTCTTTTGGCTTCTCCTTCCAAAGACCCCAACACAAACTGTACTTTCTGTGATGCACTCAGTCCCTGTAATCCGGCCAGATATTCCGTCTGCGCCTTCCAATCGTGCAAGCCCAACTCCGATCCTGGCCCTCCATAGCGCTGTGCCCAGGGAGCTCCCATAAAGATCGGTATGATTTTGAGACAGGTGAAGGCCATCGTACCAAGGAGCTGTAGGCAGACTGCCATGCCGAATGACCTCTGTTCTGTTGTTTGTGGAATTTACAGCCTGTCCACCACCGGTCCACCACCACCAGCCTGTCCATCCAGGGCCCTATGGGCAATGCAATGCATTCATACGCCTTACACCCCAAAAACGCAAAGTGTCCATTTCACCATTAAATTAAGTGGCAAATGGGCGTCCATTTGGAGCAGAGATCCCTCCGAGTGCTTAAGCGTCCAATGGCAACTTAAATTAATAGGGATATTTCCATGAACTACCTAATTTCCCTTACTTTTGAGACAGGTGAAGGCCATCTTACCAAGGAGCTGTAGGCAGACTGCCATGCAGAATGACCTCTGTTCTGTTGTTTGTGGAATTTACAGACTGTCACACTGCCTGCAGAGCAGATTATGGGAAGGAGCCATCTTCTAAAAAGCACATGTGTCTCATCAATAGGTTTCTGTAGTGTAGTGGTCATCACATTCGCCTAACACGCGAAAGGTCCTCGGTTCGAAACCGAGCAGAAACAGTGGTTGGATTCTGACAGAAAATTTAAACTGTTTGCCACGCTAGGTGGGTGCAGCACTCATTTCTTTTATATGCTTTTTAATAAGCGTGCACCTAAAGATTTATGTCTGCATCCTGAAGACGTGTTTCCGTAGTGTAGTGGTTATCACGTTCGCCTCACACGCGAAAGGTCCCCAGTTCGAAACTGGGCGGAAACTGTGGGTGGTTTTTGCAAAAATTTGGTATGCGATTTTCTGTTGAGCAGGTCAGTACACTTGCAGGGATGTTTGTGGTTTAATCTCTTTAGAAAAGGACAAAAATAAAACAAATGACCATTGAGGTTTCCTGTACAGTAATATAAAATGTTTGGTCTGCCAACAAAATTAGCAGCATTTTGCCATGTTAAAAACACTGGGCAATCTATAGTTTCAGTCGCTTTTGAACAAGCGCAACCTAGAAGCGGTGGGACTGACGTCCAAATCAAGTTTCCGTAGTGTAGTGGTTATCACGTTTGCTTTACACACGCGAAAGGCCCTCAGTTCAAAACTGGGCGGAAACAAGTGGAGGCATTTTAAATGTAATGCTCCAATTCGCTACAAAACCCTTGCTTTTGAGACAGGTGATGGCCATCGTACCAAGGAGCTGTAGGCAGACTGCCATGCCGAATGACCTCTGTTCTGTTGTTTGTGGAATTCACAGACTGTCACACTGCTTGCAGAGTAGATTATGGGAAGGAGCCATCTTCTAAAAAGCACATGCCATGATATCACGTTCGCTTTACACGTAAAGGTCTTCAGTTCAAAACTGGGTGGAAACAAGTGGAGGCATGTTAAATATAAATGCTGCAATTCGATACAAAACCCTTACTTTTAAGACAGGTGAAGGCCATCGTACCCAGGAGCTGTAGGCAGACTGCCATGCCGAATGACCTCTGTTCTGTTGTTTGTGGAATTCACAGACTGTCACACTGCTTGCAGAGTAGATTATGGGAAGGAGCCATCTTCTAAAAAGCACATGTGCCTCATCAATAGGTTTCTGTAGTGTAGTGTTCATCATGTTCGCCTAACACGCGAAAGGTCCTCTGTTCGAAACCAAGCAGAAACAGTGGTTGGATTCTGACAGAATATTTAAACTTTTTGCCACGCTAGGTGGTAGCAGCGCTCATTTCCATTATATGCTTTTTAATAAGCGTGGACCTAAAGATTTATGTCTGCAACCTGAAGACGTGTTTCCGTAGTGTAGTGGTTATCACGTTCGCCTCACACGCGAAAGGTCCCCAGTTCGAAACTGGGCGGAAACTAAGGGTGGTTTTTGCAAAAATTTCGTATGCGATTTTCTGTTGAGCAGGTCAGTACACTTGCAGGGATGTTTGTGGTTTAATCTCTTTAGAAAAGGACAAAAAGAAAACAAATTACCATTGAGGTTTCCTGTACAGTATTATAAAATGTTCGGTCTGCCAACAAAATTAGCAGCATTTTGCCATGTTAACTCTTCGGGGTCGCCGATCACGCCGGCGTGATCAAGTTACATGACCAGTTTAAGACGTCGAAGCATAAAAACAAAGTCACGTTGAGCGCTGCCGTCCACTTCTGTCGAAAGTGCTGGCTTGAAATTCTATTTTACTTTTTGTTTTGTGTTGATAGACCAAGTAAAAACGGAGATATGATCATTTAAACTTTATATAAAAAAATACTGACGCGTTCGTAAAAGAACGCAAGATGGGATGCGACAGGCGTTGCATTTATTCTAATAACTTCGTCGGTTTTTGTCATAAAACAAAACGGAGAAAAATGTGTGAATCTGCTGACTCTGCTCTTCAGGCTGCACATTTTAGGGAATGGAGGAGGAGCCAACTGAGCTAAGACGCAAAATTGAAAGGCAGAGGATTTACGGAGTTGATAAAGAGAGACATATATACGTTATATATAGAGAGAGAGATTATTGCTAGTTTTTGGAAGAGTTTGAGTAGATTTTGAGAGTAGTTTAGGAGTAGTGTTGATAGTTTAGGTAGTTTAGGAGTAGTTTAGGTAGTTTAGGAGTAGATTTAGATAAACTGTTTTGAGGAGAGGCACAGATAAAAAATAAAAATAAAAAAACACCTGATATTTGTTGTAAATAGTTGTATGTATAATTTGATTTTGTGTTCATTTTACCTTTTGTATGCTATATTTGCACTATTGAGGAACCCCTCTTACTCAAGGAATGAAATCCCTGTAATGTAGCTATCTGTGTAATTGTACATGAAGTGTTTTGTAGAGTTTCTAAGCAAAAAAGAAAAGAAAAAACGCCTATTGCCACACCTGCTTTTTGCTGCATATAGTTTAATTTTATCTCAATTTTACATTTTTTTATGTTGTTTTTGCACTATTTGCGAACCCTCATACTCTGGGAATGCAAGGCCTTAAATATAGCTCTCTGAATAATTGTTTGCACAACATTTTTTAAAAAGTGGCTGAGCTAATAAGAAAGAAAAAAAGCCTATGGCTACACCCGCTTTTTTTTGTAAATCATATTTTTTTTGTATATAGGTTGATTATATCTGAATTGTACCTGTATATGTTGACATTTACAACTTGTGTTTACATTTTAAACCTTTTAAAATGCTTCATTGAGCATGTTTGTGTTGTTTGTAGTAGAAAAGCTATAATTTTTCTATTCGGATTTTGTGTTTTTTGTGTGATTTTGGGTCCAGTATGTTGATAGAGTACATCAAAGTGAAAAACTAATTGTCTGATCATATAGGTGATGTTGTGCTGAAAAAAATTATACCAAACATTGGTATGGTAAACATTTGTTTATGTTGCAAAATTTAAAAAAAATAAAAGTACTCAAAAACGGCCAAAATAGCCCAAGACTCCGAAGGGTTAAAAACACTGGGCAGTCTATAGTTTCAGTCACTTTTGAACAAGCGTACCCTAGAAGCGGTGGGACTGATGTCCAAATCAAGTTTCGGTAGTGTAGTGGTTATCACGTTTGCTTTACACGCGAAAGGGCCTCAGTTCAAAACTGGGCGGAAACAAGTGGAGGCATTTTAAATGTAATGCTCCAATTCGCTACAAAACCCTTGCTTTTGAGACAGGTGAAGGCCATCGTACCAAGGAGCTGTAGGCAGACTGCCATGCCGAATGACCTCTGTTCTGTTGTTTGTGGAATTCACAGACTGTCACACTGCTTGCAGAGCAGATTATGGGAAGGAGCCATCTTCTAAAAAGCACATGCCATGATATCACGTTCGCTTTACACGCAAAGGTCTTCAGTTCAAAACTGGGCGGAAACAAGTGGAGGCATGTTAAATATAAATGCTGCAATTCGATACAAAACCCTTACTTTTAAGACAGGTGAAGGCCATCGTACCCAGGAGCTGTAGGCAGACTGCCATGCCGAATGACCTCTGTTCTGTTGTTTGTGGAATTCACAGACTGTCACACTGCTTGCAGAGTAGATTATGGGAAGGACCCATCTTCTAAAAAGCACATGTGCCTCATCAATAGGTTCCTGTAGTGTAGTGTTCATCATGTTTGCCTAACACGCGAAAGGTCCTCTGTTCGAAACCGAGCAGAAACAGTGGTTGGATTCTGACAGAATATTTAAACTGTTTGCCACGCTAGATGGTAGCAGCGCTCATTTCCTTTATATGCTTTTTAATAAGCGTGCACCTAAAGATTTATGTCTGCAACCTGAAGACGTGTTTGTAGTGTAGTAGTTATCACGTTCGCCTCACACGCGAAAAGTCCCCAGTTTGAAACTGGGCGGAAACTGTGGGTGATTTTTGCAAATATTTCGTATGCGATTTTCTGTTGAGCAGGTCAGTACACTTGCAGGGATGTTTGTTGTTTAATCTCTTTAGAAAAGGACAAAAATAAAACAAATGACCATTGAGGTTTCCTGTACAGTAATATAAAATGTTCGGCCAACAAAATTAGCAGCTTTTTGCCATGTTATAAACACTGGGCAGTCTATAGTTTCAGTCGCTTTTGAACAAGCGTACGCTAGAAGAGGTGGGAATGAGATCCAAACCAAGTTTCCGTAGTGTAGTGGTTATCACGTTCGCTTTACACGCGAAAGGTCCTCAGTTCAAAATTGGGTGGAAACAAGTGGAGGCATGTTAAATATAAATGCTGCAATTCGCTACAAAACCCTTAATTTTAAGACAGGTGAAGGCCAACGTACCAAGGAGCTGTAGGCAGACTGCCATGCCGAATGACACTAGGTGGGTACCGTCCAAATCAAGTTTCCGTAGTGTAGTGGTTATCACGTTCGCTTTACACGCGAAAGGTCCTCAGTTCAATACTGGGCGGAAACAAGTGGAGGCATTTTAAATATAAATGCTACAAAACCCTTACTTTTGAGACAGGTGAAGGCCATCGTACCAAGGAGCTGTAGGCAGACTGCCATGCCGAATGACCTCTGTTCTGTTGTTTGTGGAATTCACAGACTGTCACACTGCTTGCAGAGCAGATTATGGGAAGGAGCCATCTTCTAAAAATCACATGCACCTCATCAATATCTTTCTGTAGTGTAGTGGTCATCACGTTCGCCTAACACGCGAGAGGTCCTCGGTTCGAAACCGAGCAGAAACAGTGGTTGGATTCTGACAGAAAATTTTAACTGTTTGCCACACTAGGTGGGTGCAGCGCTCATTTCCTTTATATGCTTTTTAATAAGGGTGCACCTAAAGATTTATGTCTGCAACCTGAAGACTTGTTTCCATAGTGTAGTGGTTATCACGTTTGCCTCACACGCGAAAGGTCCCCAGTTCGAAACTGGGCGGAAACTGTGGGTGTTTTTTGCAAAAATTTCGTATGCGATTTTCTGTTGAGCAGGTCAGTACACTTGCAGGGATGTTTGTGGTTTAATCTCATTAAAAAAGGACAAAAATAAAACAAATGACCATTGAGGTTTCCTGTGAAGTAATATAAAATGTTCGGTCTGCCAACAAAATTAGCAGCTTTTTGCCATGTTAAAAACACCGGGCAGTCTATAGTTTCAGTCGCTTTTGAACAAGCGTACCCTAGAAGTGGTGGGACTGACGTCTAAATCAAGTTTCCGTAGTGTAGTGGTTATCACGTTTGCTTTACACGCGAAAGGTCCTCAGTTCAAAACTTGGCGGAAACAAGTGGAGGCATTTTAAATGTAATGCTCCAATTCGCTACAAAACCCTTGCTTTTGAGACAGGTGAAGGCCATCGTACCCAGGAGCTGTAGGCAGACTGCCATGCCGAATGACCTCTGTTCTGTTGTTTGTGGAATTCACAGACTGTCACACTGCTTGCAGAGTAGATTATGGGAAGGAGCCATCTTCTAAAAAGCACATGCCATGATATCACGTTCGCTTTACACGCAAAGGTCTTCAGTTCAAAACTGGGCGGAAACAAGTGGAGGCATGTTAAATATAAATGCTGCAATTCGATACAAAACCCTTACATTTAAGACAGGTGAAGGCCATCGTACCCAGGAGCTGTAGGCAGACTGCCATGCCGAATGACCTCTGTTCTGTTGTTTGTGGAATTCACAGACTGTCACACTGCTTGCAGAGTAGATTATGGGAAGGAGCCATCTTCTAAAAAGCTCATGTACCTCATCAATAGGTTTCTGTAGTGTAGTGTTCATCACGTTCGCCTAACACGCAAAAGGTCCTCTGTTCGAAACCGAGCAGAAACAGTGGTTGGATTCTGACAGAAAATTTAAACTTTTTGCCACGCTAGTTGGTAGCAGCGCTCCTTTCCTTTATATGCTTTTTAATAAGCGTGCACCTAAACATTTATGTCTGCCACCTGAAGATGTGTTTCCGTAGTGTAGTGGTTATCACGTTCGCCTCACACGCGAAAGGTCCCCAGTTCGAAACTGGGCGGAAACTGTGTGTGGTTTTCGCAAAAATTTCGTATGCGATTTTCTGTTGAGCAGGTCAGTACACTTGCAGGGATGTTTGTTGTTTAATCTCTTTAGAAAAGGACAAAAATAAAACAAATGACCATTGAGGTTTCCTGTACAGTAATATAAAATGTTCGTTCTGCCAACAAAATTAGCAGCTTTTTGCCATGTTAAAAACACTGGGCAGTCTATAGTTTCAGTCGCTTTTGAACAAGCGTACGCTAGAAGAGGTGGGAATGAGATCCAAACCAATTTTCTGTAGTGTAGTGGTTATCACGTTCGCTTTACACGCGAAAGGTCCTCAGTTCAAAATTGGGTGGAAACAAGTGGAGGCATGTTAAATATAAATGCTGCAATTCGCTACAAAACCCTTACTTTTAAGACAGGTGAAGGCCATCGTACCAAGGAGCTGTAGGCAGACTGCCATGCCGAATGACACTAGGTGGGTGCCGTCCAAATCAAGTTTCCGTAGTGTAGTGGTTATCACGTTTGCTTTACACGCAAAAGGTCCTCAGTTCAAAACTGGGCTTAAACAAGTGGATGCATTTTAAATATAAATGCTACAAAACCCTTACTTTTGAGACAGGTGAAGGCCATCGTACCAAGGAGCTGTAGGCAGACTGCCATGCAGAATGACCTCTGTTCTGTTGTTTGTGGAATTTACAGACTGTCACACTGCTTGCAGAGCAGATTATGGGAAGGAGTCATCTTCTAAAAAGCATATGCACCGCATCAATAGGTTTTGTAGTGTAGTGGTCATCACGTTCGCCTAACACGCGAAAGGTCCTCGGTTCGAAACCGAGTAGAAACAGTGGTTGGATTCTGACAGAAAATTTAAACTGTTTGCCACACTAGGTGGGTGCAGCGCTCATTTCCATTATATGCTTTTTAATAAGCGTGCACCTAAAGATTTATGTCTGCAACCTGAGGACTTGTTTCCGTAGTGTAGTGGTTATCTCGTTTGCCTCACACGCGATAAGTCCCCAGTTCGAAACTGGGCGGAAACTGTGAGTGTTTTTTGCAAAAATTTCATATGCGATTTTCTGTTGAGCAGGTCAGTACACTTGCAGGGATGTTTGTGGTTTAATCTCTTTAGAAAAGGACAAAAATAAAACAAATGACTATTGAGGTTTCCTGTGAAGTAATATAAAATGTTCGGTCTGCCAACAAAATTAGCAGCTTTTTGCCATGTTAAAAACACTGGGCAGTCTATAGTTTCAGTCGCTTTTGAACAAGCGTGCGCTAGAAGAGGTGGGAATGAGATCCAAACCAAGTTTCCGTAGTGTAGTGGTTATCACGTTCGCTTTACAAGCGAAAGGTCCTCAGTTCAAAATTGGGTGGAAACAAGTGGAGGCATGTTAAATATAAATGCTGCAATTCACTTCAAAACCCTTACTTTTAAGACAGGTGAAGGCCATCGTAACAAGGAGCTGTAGGCAGACTGCCATGCCGAATGACACTAGGTGGGTGCCGAATGACCTCTGTTCTGTTGTTTGTGGAATTTACAGACTGTCACACTGCTTGCAGGGCAGATTATGGGAACGAGCCAACTTCTAAAAAGCACAAATAGGTTTCTGTAGTTTAGTGGTCATCACATTCGCCTAACACGCGAAAGGTCCTCGGTTCGAAACCGAGCAGAAACAGTGGTTGGATTCTGACAGAAAATTTAAACTCTTTGCCACACTAGGTGGGTGCAGCGCTCATTTCCTTTATATGCTTTTTAATAAGCGTGCGCCTAAAGATTTAGGTCTGCAACCTGAAGACGTGTTTGTAGTGTAGTGGTTATCACGTTCGCCTCCCACACGAAAAGTCCCCAGTTAGAAACTGGGCGGAAACTGTGGGTGATTTTTGCAAAAATTTCGTATGCGATTTTCTGTTGAGCAGGTCAGTACACTTGCAGGGATGTTTGTTGTTTAATCTCTTTAGAAAAGGACAAAAATAAAACAAATGACCATTGAGGTTTCCTGTACAGTAATATAAAATGTTCGGTCTGCCAACAAAATTAGCAGCTTTTTGCCATGTTAAAAACACTGGGCAGTCTATAGTTTCAGTCGCTTTTGAACAAGCGTACGCTAGAAGAGGTGGGAATGAGATCCAGACCAAGTTTCCGTAGTGTAGTGGTTATCACGGGCGCTTTACACGCGAAAGGTCCTCAGTTCAAAATTGGGTGGAAACAAGTGGAGGCATGTTAAATATAAATGCTGCAATTCGCTACAAAACCCTTACTTTTAAGACAGGTGAAGGCCATCGTATCAAGGAGCTGTAGGCAGACTGCCATGCCGAATGACACTGGGTGCTTCGCAATATCCCTCCTCGTCTCCTCGTTCCTCTGTCCTCCATCCTATGACCCGGAAACCGATCGAGCGCAGCCATCTTGAAGGACATCTCAATTCTCTAATTGCACCGCGAGGAGGCGAGGATCGAGGAGTGAGGAGGCTTCCAGAGGAGTCATGAGCGAGGATACACAGGTGTATCCTATGCGGAAGAGATTTATCGACTAAACGTGACGCGCGTATACATTCTCCTCCCCCTTCACATCGATCACAATCTGTTTTAATGTATACTTTACCTTTGCAGTTTATATAAACCACACATTAGACATATTTCAACAGGGTATCTTGCTTTATTATCATTTATTATGAATTTCTTAAATAAACAAACTTCAACAACATAAGGGCAGATCCTTTGAGCGCTGCTGATGACGCTATGAAGTGACGCGCGAGTGATCAAGTATTCCATTGAATAAAAAAAGCTTTCATTCGATTCCTCCGTCCTCATTTTCTTTCCTTGCGTCCTTCCCTCAAAACCTACAGGGGGTGGAGCTGAGACGCTAGGAAAGGAAGCGAGGAAAGGAAACGAGGATGCACAAATAAGAAATGAGAAGCACCCACTAGGTGGGTGCCGAATGACCTCTGTTCTGTTGTTTGTGGAATTTACAGACTGTCACACTGCTTGCAGGGCAGATTATGGGAAGGAGCCATCTTCTAAAAAGCACATCCCTCTCAACAATAGGTTTCTGTAGTGTAGTGGTCATCACATTCGCCTAATACGCGAAAGGTCCTCGGTTCGAAACCGAGCAGAAACAGTGGTTGGATTCTGACAGAAAATGTAAACTCTTTGGCACGCTAGGTGGGTGCAGCGCTTATTTCCTTTATATGCTTTTTAATAAGCGTGCACCTAAAGATTTATGTCTGCAACCTGAAGACGTGTTTGTTATGTAGTGGTTATCACGTTCGCCTCACACGCGAAAAGGCCCCAGTTCGAAACTGGGCGGAAACTGTGGGTGATTTTTGCAAAAATTTCGTATGCGATTTTCTGTTGAGCAGGTCAGTACACTTGCAGGGATGTTTGTTGTTTAATCTCTTTAGAAAAGGACAAAAATAAAACAAATGACCATTGAGGTTTCCTGTACAGTAATATAAAATGTTCGGTCTGCCAACAAAATTAGCAGCTTTTTGCCATGTTAAAAACACTGGGCAGTCTATAGTTTCAGTCGCTTTTGAACAAGCGTACGCTAGAAGAGGTGGGAATGAGATCCAGACCAAGTTTCCGTAGTGTAGTGGTTATCACGGGCGCTTTACACGCGAAAGGTCCTCAGTTCAAAATTGGGTGGAAACAAGTGGAGGCATGTTAAATATAAATGCTGCAATTCGCTACAAAACCCTTACTTTTAAGACAGGTGAAGGCCATCGTATCAAGGAGCTGTAGGCAGACTGCCATGCCGAATGACACTAGGTGCTTCGCAATATCCCTCCTCGTCTCCTCGTTCCTCTGTCCTCCATCCTATGACCCGGAAACCGATCGAGCGCAGCCATCTTGAAGGACATCTCAATTCTCTAATTGCACCGCGAGGAGGCGAGGATCGAGGAGTGAGGAGGCTTCCAGAGGAGTCATGAGCGAGGATACACAGGTGTATCCTATGCGGAAGAGATTTATCGACTAAACGTGACGCGCGTATACATTCTCCTCCCCCTTCACATCGATCACAATCTGTTTTAATGTATACTTTACCTTTGCAGTTTATATAAACCACACATTACACATATTTCAACAGGGTATCTTGCTTTATTATCATTTATTATGAATTTCTTAAATAAACAAACTTCAACAACATAAGGGCAGATCCTTTGAGCGCTGCTGATGACGCTATGAAGTGACGCGCGAGTGATCAAGTATTCCAATGAATAAAAAAAGCTTTCATTCGATTCCTCCGTCCTCATTTTCTTTCCTTGCGTCCTTCCCTCAAAACCTACAGGGGGTGGAGCTGAGACGCAAGGAAAGGAAGCGAGGAAAGGAAACGAGGATGCACAAATAAGAAATGAGAAGCACCCACTAGGTGGGTGCCGAATGACCTCTGTTCTGTTGTTTGTGGAATTTACAGACTGTCACACTGCTTGCAGGGCAGATTATGGGAAGGAGCCATCTTCTAAAAAGCACATCCCTCTCAACAATAGGTTTCTGTAGTGTAGTGGTCATCACATTCGCCTAATACGCGAAAGGTCCTCGGTTCGAAACCGAGCAGAAACAGTGGTTGGATTCTGACAGAAAATGTAAACTCTTTGGCACGCTAGGTGGGTGCAGCGCTTATTTCCTTTATATGCTTTTTAATAAGCGTGCACCTAAAGATTTATGTCTGCAACCTGAAGACGTGTTTGTTATGTAGTGGTTATCACGTTCGCCTCACACGCGAAAAGTCCCCAGTTCGAAACTGGGCGGAAACTGTGGGTGATTTTTGCAAAAATTTCGTATGCGATTTTCTGTTGAGCAGGTCAGTGCACTTGCAGGGATGTTTGTTGTTTAATCTCTTTAGAAAAGGACAAAAATAAAACAAATGACCATTGAGGTTTCCTGTGAAGTAATATAAAATGTTAGGTCTGCCAACGAAATTAGCAGCTTTTTGCCATGTTAAAAACACTGGGCAGTCTATAGTTTCAGTCGCTTTTGAACAAGCGTACGCTAGAAGAGGTGGGAATGAGATCCAAACCAAGTTTCCGTAGTGTAGTGGTTATCACGTTTGCTTTACACGCGAAAGGTCCTCAGTTCAAAATTGGGTGGAAACAAGTGGAGGCATGTTTAATATAAATGCTGCAATTCGCTACAAAACCCTTACTTTTAAGACAGGTGAAGGCCATCGTGTCAAGGAGCTGTAGGCAGACTGCCATGCCGAATCACACTAGGTGGGTGCTGTCCAAATCAAGTTTCCGTAGTGTAGTGGTTATCACGTTTGCTTTACACGCAAAAGGTCCTCAGTTCAAAACTGGGCGGAAACAAGTGGATGCATTTTAAATATAAATGCTACAAAACCCTTACTTTTGAGACAGGTGAAGGCCATCGTACCAAGGAGCTGTAGGCAGACTGCCATGCAGAATTACCTCTGTTCTGTTGTTTGTGGAATTTACAGACTGTCACACTGCTTGCAGAGCAGATTATAGAAGAGGTGGGACTGACGTTCAAATCAAGTTTCCGTAGTGTAGTGGTTATCACGTTTGCTTTACACGCGAAAGGTCCTCAGTTCTAAACTGGGCGGAAACAAGTGGATGCATTTTAAATATAAATGCTGCAATTCGCTAAAAAACCCTTACTCTTGAGACATGTGAAGGCCATCGTACCAAGGAGTTGTAGGCAGACTGCCATGCCGAATGACCTCTGTTCTGTTGTTTGTGGAATTCACAGACTGGCACACTGCTTGCAGAGCAGATTATGGGAAGGAGCCATCTTCTAAAAAGCACATGTCCTCATCAATAGGTTTCTGTAGTGTAGTGGTTATCACGTTCGCCTCACACGCGAAAGGGCCCCAGTTCGAAACTGGGCGGAAACTGTGGGTGATTTTTGCAAAACTTTCGTATGCGATTTTCTGTTGAGCAGGTCAGTACACTTGCAGGGATGTTTGTGGTTTAATCTCTTTAGAAAAGGACAAAAATAAAACAAATGACCATTGAGGTTTCCTGTACAGTAATATAAAATGTTCGGTCTGCCAACAAAATTAGCAGCTTTTTGCCATGTTAAAAACACTGGGCAGTCTATAGTTTCAGTCGCTTTTGAACAAGCGTACCCTAGAAGCGGTGGGACTGACGTCCAAATCAAGTTTCGGAAGTGTAGTGTGTAGTGGTTATCACGTTTGCTTTACACGCGAAAGGTCCTCAGTTCAAAACTGGGCGGAAACAAGTGGAGGCATTTTAAATGTAATGCTCCAATTCGCTACAAAACCCTTGCTTTTGAGACAGGTGAAGGCCATCGTACCAAGGAGCTGTAGGCAGACTGCCATGCCGAATGACCTCTGTTCTGTTGTTTGTGGAATTCACAGACTGTCACACTGCTTGCAGAGCAGATTATGAGAAGGAGCCATCTTCTAAAAAGCACATGCCATGATATCACGTTCGCTTTACACGCAAAGGTCTTCAGTTCAAAACTGGGCGGAAACCAGTGGAGGCATGTTAAATATAAATGCTGCAATTCGATACAAAACCCTTACTTTTAAGACAGGTGAAGGCCATCGTACCCAGGAGCTGTAGGCAGACTGCCATGCCGAATGACCTCTGTTCTGTTGTTTGTGGAATTCACAGACTGTCACACTGCTTGCAGAGTAGATTATGGGAAGGACCCATCTTCTAAAAAGCACATGTGCCTCATCAATAGGTTTCTGTAGTGTAGTGTTCATCATGTTTGCCTATCACGCGAAAGGTCCTCTGTTCGAAACCGAGCAGAAACAGTGGTTGGATTCTGACAGAATATTTAAACTGTTTGCCACGCTAGGTGGTAGCAGTGCTCATTTCCTTTATATGCTTTTTAATAAGCGTGCACCTAAAGATTTATGTCTGCAACATGAAGATGTGTTTCCGTAGTGTAGTGGTTATCACGTTCGCCTCACACGCGAAAAGTCCCCAGTTTGAAACTGGGCGGAAACTGTGGGTGATTTTTGCAAAAATTTCGTATGCGATTTTCTGTTGAGCAGGTCAGTACACTTGCAGGGATGTTTGTTGTTTAATCTCTTTAGAAAAGGACAAAAATAAAACAAATGACCATTGAGGTTTCCTGTACAGTAATATAAAATGTTTGGCCAACAAAATTAGCAGCTTTTTGCCATGTTATAAACACTGGGCAGTCTATAGTTTCAGTCGCTTTTGAACAAGCGTACGCTAGAAGAGGTGGGAATGAGATCCAAACCAAGTTTCCGTAGTGTAGTGGTTATCACGTTCGCTTTACACGCGAAAGGTCCTCAGTTCAAAATTGGGTGGAAACAAGTGGAGGCATGTTAAATATAAATGCTGCAATTCGCTACAAAACCCTTACTTTTAAGACAGGTGAAGGCCATCGTACCAAGGAGCTGTAGGCAGACTGCCATGCCGAATGACACTAGGTGGGTACCGTCCAAATCAAGTTTCCGTAGTGTAGTGTTCATCACGTTCGCCTAACACGCAAAAGGTCGTCTGTTCGAAACCGAGCAGAAACAGTGGTTGGATTCTGACAGAAAATTTAAACTTTTTGCCACGCTAGTTGGTAGCAGCGCTCCTTTCCTTTATATGCTTTTTAATAAGCGTGTACCTAAAGATTTATGTCTGCCACCTGAAGATGTGTTTCCGTAGTGTAGTGGTTATCAAGTTCGCCTCACACGCGAAAGGTCCCCAGTTTGAAACTGGGCGGACACTGTGTGTGGTTTTCGCAAAAATTTCGTATGCGATTTTCTGTTGAGCAGGTCAGTACACTTGCAGGGATGTTTGTTGTTTAATCTCTTTAGAAAAGGACAAACATAAAACAAATGACCATTGAGGTTTCCTGTACAGTAATATAAAATGTTCGTTCTGCCAACAAAATTAGCAGCTTTTTGCCATGTTAAAAACACTGGGCAGTCTATAGTTTCAGTCGCTTTTGAACAAGCGTACGCTAGAAGAGGTGGGAATGAGATCCAAACCAATTTTCTTTAGTGTAGTGGTTATCACGTTCGCTTTACACGCGAAAGGTCCTCAGTTCAAAATTGGGTGGAAACAAGTGGAGGCATGTTAAATATAAATGCTGCAATTCGCTACAAAACCCTTACTTTTAAGACAGGTGAAGGCCATCGTACCAAGGAGCTGTAGGCAGACTGCCATGCCGAATGACACTAGGTGGGTGCTGTCCAAATCAAGTTTCCGTAGTGTAGTGGTTATCACGTTTGGTTTACACGCAAAAGGTCCTCAGTTCAAAACTCGGCTTAAACAAGTGGATGCATTTTAAATATAAATGCTACAAAACCCTTACTTTTGAGACAGGTGAAGGCCATCGTACCAAGGAGCTTTAGGCAGACTGCCATGCAGAATGACCTCTGTTCTGTTGTTTGTGGAATTTACAGACTGTCACACTGCTTGCAGAGCAGATTATGGGAAGGAGCCATCTTCTAAAAAGCATATGCACCGCATCAATAGGTTTTGTAGTGTAGTGGTCATCACGTTCGCCTAACACGCGAAAGGTCCTCGGTTCGAAACCGAGTAGAAACAGTGGTTGGATTCTGACAGAAAATTTAAACTGTTTGCCACACTAGGTGGGTGCAGCGCTCATTTCCATTATATGCTTTTTAATAAGCGTGCACCTAAAGATTTATGTCTGCAAACTGAGGACTTGTTTCCGTAGTGTAGTGGTTATCTCGTTTGCCTCACACGCGAAAGGTCCCCAGTTCGAAACTGGGCGGAAACTGTGAGTGTTTTTTGCAAAAATTTCGTATGCGATTTTCTGTTGAGCAGGTCAGTACACTTGCAGGGATGTTTGTGGTTTAATCTCTTTAGAAAAGGACAAAAATAAAACAAATGACCATTGAGGTTTCCTGTGAAGTAATATAAAATGTTCGGTCTGCCAACAAAATTAGCAGCTTTTTGCCATGTTAAAAACACTGGGCAGTCTATAGTTTCAGTCGCTTTTGAACAAGCGTGCGCTAGAAGAGGTGGGAATGAGATCCAAACCAAGTTTCCGTAGTGTAGTGGTTATCACGCTGCTTTACAAGCGAAAGGTCCTCAGTTCAAAATTGGGTGGAAACAAGTGGAGGCATGTTAAATATAAATGCTGCAATTCACTTCAAAACCCTTACTTTTAAGACAGGTGAAGGCCATCGTAACAAGGAGCTGTAGGCAGACTGCCATGCCGAATGACACTAGGTGGGTGCCGAATGACCTCTGTTCTGTTGTTTGTGGAATTTACAGACTGTCACACTGCTTGCAGGGCAGATTATGGGAACGAGCCATCTTCTAAAAAGCACAAATAGGTTTCTGTAGTTTAGTGGTCATCACATTCGCCTAACACGCGAAAGGTCCTCGGTTCGAAACCGAGCAGAAACAGTGGTTGGATTCTGACAGAAAATTTAAACTCTTTGCCACACTAGGTGGGTGCAGCGCTCATTTCCTTTATATGCTTTTTAATAAGCGTGCGCCTAAAGATTTAGGTCTGCAACCTGAAGACGTGTTTGTAGTGTAGTGGTTATCACGTTCGCCTCCCACACGAAAAGTCCCCAGTTAGAAACTGGGCGGAAACTGTGGGTGATTTTTGCAAAAATTTCGTATGCGATTTTCTGTTGAGCAGGTCAGTGCACTTGCAGGGATGTTTGTTGTTTAATCTCTTTAGAAAAGGACAAAAATAAAACAAATGACCATTGAGGTTTCCTGTACAGTAATATAAAATGTTAGGTCTGCCAACGAAATTAGCAGCTTTTTGCCATGTTAAAAACACTGGGCAGTCTATAGTTTCAGTCGCTTTTGAACAAGCGTACGCTAGAAGAGGTGGGAATGAGATCCAGACCAAGTTTCCGTAGTGTAGTGGTTATCACGTTTGCTTTACACGCGAAAGGTCCTCAGTTCAAAATTGGGTGGAAACAAGTGGAGGCATGTTTAATATAAATGCTGCAATTCGCTACAAAACCCTTACTTTTAAGACAGGTGAAGGCCATCGTGTCAAGGAGCTGTAGGCAGACTGCCATGCCGAATCACACTAGGTGGGTGCTGTCCAAATCAAGTTTCCGTAGTGTAGTGGTTATCACGTTTGCTTTACACGCGAAAGGTCCTCAGTTCTAAACTGGGCGGAAACAAGTGGATGCATTTTAAATATAAATGCTGCAATTCGCTACAAAACCCTTACTCTTGAGACATGTGAAGGCCATCGTACCAAGGAGTTGTAGGCAGACTGCCATGCCGAATGACCTCTGTTCTGTTGTTTGTGGAATTCACAGACTGTCACACTGCTTGCAGAGCAGATTATGGGAAGGAGCCATGTTCTAAAAAGCACATGTCCTCATCAATAGGTTTCTGTAGTGTAGTGGTTATCACGTTCGCCTCACACGCGAAAGGGCCCCAGTTCGAAATTGGCGGAAACTGTGGGTGATTTTTGCAAAACTTTCGTATGCGATTTTCTGTTGAGCAGGTCAGTACACTTGCAGGGATGTTTGTGGTTTAATCTCTTTAGAAAAGGACAAAAATAAAACAAATGACCATTGAGGTTTCCTGTACAGTAATATAAAATGTTCGGTCTGCCAACAAAATTAGCAGCTTTTTGCCATGTTAAAAACACTGGGCAGTCTATAGTTTCAGTCGCTTTTGAACAAGCGTACCCTAGAAGCGGTGGGACTGACGTCCAAATCAAGTTTCGGAAGTGTAGTGGTTATCACGTTTGCTTTACACGCGAGGTCCTCAGTTCAAAACTGGGCGGAAACAAGTGGATGCATTTTAAATATAAATGCTGCAATTCGCTACAAAACCCTTACTTTTGAGACACGTTTGCTTTACACGCAAAAGGTCCTCAGTTCAAAACTGGGCGGAAACAAGTGGATGCATTTTAAATATAAATGCTACAAAACCCTTACTTTTGAGACAGGTGAAGGCCATCGTACCAAGGAGCTGTAGGCAGACTGCCATGCCGAAAGACACTAGGTGGGTGCCGTCCAAATTAGGTTCCCGTAGTGTAGTGGTTATCACGTTCGCTTTACACGCGAAAGGTCCTCAGTTCAAAATTGGGTGGAAACAAGTGGAGGCATGTTAAATATAAATGCTGCAATTCGTTACAAAACCCTTACTTTTGAGACAGGTGAAGGCCATCGTACCCAGGAGCTGTAGGCAGACTGCCATGCCGAATGACCTCTGTTCTGTTGTTTGTGGAATTTACAGACTTTCACACTGCTTGCAGGGCAGATTATGGGAAGGAGCCATCTTCTAAAAAGCACATCCCTCTCAACAATAGGTTTCTGTAGTGTAGTGGTCATCACATTTGCCTAACACGCGAAAGGTCCTTGGTTCGAAACCGAGCAGAAACAGTGGTGGGATTTTGACAGAAAATGTAAACTCTTTGGCACGCTAGGTGGGT
This sequence comes from Siphateles boraxobius, assembly GCF_051911475.1. Taxonomy (NCBI): domain Eukaryota; kingdom Metazoa; phylum Chordata; class Actinopteri; order Cypriniformes; family Leuciscidae; genus Siphateles; species Siphateles boraxobius. Next base: position 2,078,882 of record NW_027509153.1, read on the forward strand.
GCAGCGCTTATTTCCTTTATATGCTTTTTAATAAGCGTGCACCTAAAGATTTATGTCTGCAACCTGAAGACGTGTTTGTTATGTAGTGGTTATCACGTTCGCCTCACACGCGAAAAGTCCCCAGTTCGAAACTGGGCGGAAACTGTGGGTGATTTTTGCAAATATTTCGTATGCGATTTTCTGTTGAGCAGGTCAGTACACTTGAAGGGATGTTTGTTGTTTAATCTCTTTAGAAAAGGACAAAAATAAAACAAATGAACATTGAGGTTTCCTGTACAGTAATATAAAATGTTCGGTCTGCCAACAAAATTAGCAGCTTTTTGCCATGTTAAAAACACTGGGCAGTCTATAGTTTCAGTCGCTTTTGAACAAGCGTACCCTAGAAGCGGTGGGACTGACGTCCAAATCAAGTTTCGGAAGTGTAGTGGTTATCACGTTTGCTTTACACGCGAGGTCCTCAGTTCAAAACTGGGCGGAAACAAGTGGATGCATTTTAAATATAAATGCTGCAATTCGCTACAAAACCCTTACTTTTGAGACACGTTTGCTTTACACGCAAAAGGTCCTCAGTTCAAAACTGGGCGGAAACAAGTGGATGCATTTTAAATATAAATGCTACAAAACCCTTACTTTTGAGACAGGTGAAGGCCATCGTACCAAGGAGCTGTAGGCAGACTGCCATGCCGAAAGACACTAGGTGGGTGCCGTCCAAATCAGGTTCCCGTAGTGTAGTGGTTATCACGTTCGCTTTACACGCGAAAGGTCCTCAGTTCAAAATTGGGTGGAAACAAGTGGAGGCATGTTAAATATAAATGCTGCAATTCGTTACAAAACCCTTACTTTTGAGACAGGTGAAGGCCATCGTATCAAGGAGCTGTAGGCAGACTGCCATGCCGAATGACACTAGGTGGGTGCCGTCCAAATCAAGTTTCCGTAGTGTAGTGGTTATCACGTTCGCTTTACACGCGAAAGGTCCTCAGTTCAAAATTGGGTGGAAACAAGTGGAGGCATGTTAAATATAAATGCTGCAATTCGTTACAAAACCCTTACTTTTGAGACAGGTGAAGGCCATCGTACCCAGGAGCTGTAGGCAGACTGCCATGCCGAATGACCTCTGTTCTGTTGTTTGTGGAATTTACAGACTTTCACACTGCTTGCAGGGCAGATTATGGGAAGGAGCCATCTTCTAAAAAGCACATCCCTCTCAACAATAGGTTTCTGTAGTGTAGTGGTCATCACATTTGCCTAACACGCGAAAGGTCCTTGGTTCGAAACCAAGCAGAAACAGTGGTCGGATTTTGACAGAAAATGTAAACTCTTTGGCACGCTAGGTGGGTGCAGCGCTTATTTCCTTTATATGCTTTTTAATAAGCGTGCACCTAAAGATTTATGTCTGCAACCTGAAGACGTGTTTGTTATGTAGTGGTTATCACGTTCGCCTCACACGCGAAAAGTCCCCAGTTCGAAACTGGGCGGAAACTGTGGGTGATTTTTGCAAATATTTCGTATGCGATTTTCTGTTGAGCAGGTCAGTACACTTGAAGGGATGTTTGTTGTTTAATCTCTTTAGAAAAGGACAAAAATAAAACAAATGAACATTGAGGTTTCCTGTACAGTAATATAAAATGTTCGGTCTGCCAACAAAATTAGCAGCTTTTTGCCATGTTAAAAACACTGGGCAGTTTATAGTTTCAGTCGCTTTTGAACAAGCGTACGCTAGAAGAGGTGGGAATGAGATCCAAACCGAGTTTCCGTAGTGTAGTGGTTATCACGTTCGCTTTACACGCGAAAGGTCCTCAGTTCAAAATTGGGTGGAAACAAGTGGAGGCATGTTAAATATAAATGCTGCAATTTGCTACAAAACCCTTACTTTTAAGACAGGTGAAGGCCATCGTACCAAGGAGCTGTAGGCAGACTGCCATGCCGAATGACACTAGGTGGGTACCGTCCAAATCAACGCTCATTTCCTTTATACGCTTTTTAACTCTCTTGGGTCGTTTTTTTTCCACATAGCAGCAACATAGACTTAAAATACTCCGTCATTTTTCGTCATATAAATAAAATCAATACATGATTATAAACTATAGAGGGTCTTCTTTTTTTGTGTACACTCACATTAACATCAAAACCGTGTGCTTTTGTAAAATGAAGAAAATAAACAGGGTGTGCTTTCTGCCTCTCTGTCTCCGTTAAAATTTTTTCTGGTGCATGTCTCTAAACTTAAACAAAGCTCAGCGAATACTATTCACACAAGCACGAGCAATATATCTTTATAATCATTTAAGTTTGTACTTTTAAAATATCTAATTCAAAACTAAAATAAATATTCTCTGTTTATGTAATCTATTAAAAAAGAGAGAGGTGTCAGCCGATCTCATTATCGTTCTCTTAGCTCATTATTCTGCTAATCTGACACGCCCACGGAGAGCGCGCGGTATTCAAACGCAAATGATCTGAAGCAACACATGCAAAGTGTCAACGCCCCTCATAAACGCGATAACACAACAAATGTAATCATCAGATAAATGTACTATTTCTTCTTGCGAGGCTGTGTGAGGAGTAATCCTGGGACATTTACCTCAGAACATGTGCTATTTTTTTTTCATTCCGAGGAGCAACGGATCCATCTGATAAGTAAGTTCTTTATTATTATTGTTCTAATCGCGATATCATAGTGTATGTAAACCGCAAAAAGACTGTTTAAATATGAATCGCGTCTGTGTGTGAATGAATGAACTGAACAGTTTTTACCAAACCCTATTGCTATACTGAGATGAGTGAAAATCGACTGAAATATGTTGAAATAACGTTAAAATGTCTTTGTATTAGCAACGTATTAAACTGCAAATTAAAATTTATGCCCTAATATAGGCTCATAAAAACAACAAACGATATGCCTATGTTACAGACGAAATATGAAAGACAACATTTTGTTGACTAGTTTTTGATAGATTATTAACTGTTTAATGTAAAATATGCTACTGCCACATTGAATAAGCTTTTGTTCACCAATTTCTGCTCAAATGTTATATATTAGGCTATGTTTGTTTTGTCAAAAATAAAGTCATCAAGTAGTATGCTATTATAGTGTTTGTTCCAATGTAGGCTTTATTCAAACTAATGAATCCTTAACTTTGAAATATGTATGATAAAATGTATAATTTAGTTTTTACAAAGAAATATGAAATATCCATCTGAGAAGTAAGTTTTTTTATTATTGTTCTAATCGCGATATCATAGTGTATGTAAACTACAAAAAGACTGTTTAAATATGAATCGCGTGTGTGAATGAATGAACTGAACAGTTTTTACCAAACCCTATTGCTATACTGAGATGAGTGAAAATCGACTGAAATAGGTTGAAATAACGTTAAAATGTCTTTGTATTAGCAACGTATTAAACGGCAAATTAATATTTATATGCCCTAATATAGGCTATCATAAAAACAACAAACAATATGCCTATGTTACAGAAGAAATATGAAAGACAACATTTTGTTGACTAGTTTTAAATAGATTATTAACTGTTTACTGTAGCCTAAACTATAGACTACTGCCACATTGAATAAGCTTTTGTTCACCAATTTCTGCTCAAATGTTAAATATATTAGGCTATGTTTGTTTTGTCAAAAATAAAGTCATCAACTAGGATGCTATTATAGTGTTTGTTCCAATGTAGGCTTTATTCAAACTAATGAATCCTTAACTTTGAAATATGTATGATAAAATGTACACTTTAGTTTTTACAAAGAAATATTACACTTGAAATATTGTTATTTTAATTGTTGCTGTAATTGTAACCTTTTTAATAAAATAGCAAATAATATATTTACAAGGTAGATGTAAACAAAATCTTAAAAGGTCAATATAAGCCTTCTCTTCAAATTATTTGTATTGTGTTTTATTAGTGACAAATTTGGGGAGAGGATACATATTCAAAACTTTCTGAAAATACAGTATGAGAATTAACTACACAATTACTAGAAATGTTCACCTTGGATATTATACAATTTGCAAGCAAAAATACAAGTGGAAAAATACTATTTTTTATAGATGTTTCCAACTGTGAACCAATTTTGTAGTATATATACACATTTCTTTTCTTGTGTCCTTGTATTCTTTCTTGTGGCTCAGTGACACACCTGTGGAAAGCTCATTATGCGGCTCATTAAGCAGGTCTTTTGTCTTCACAGGTGTGAATCAGACCATTATACATGAGTCACGCCCATTTCGCATATTGCCTTTCCAAACAAAAAGTGTTTTACTAAATTTAAATCAATGTATTGTTTTATGTGAATGATTTGGAAGGAGGATTTTCAGATCATTTTGAAGCAAAAATCCTAGGCGAGAACATAAATTAGTCAAAAGTCTTGTGGACACATATTTAGTATGTGTTTTGTGGCCTTATTTCAGAGACTTTAAGTTTTTGTTTTTTCAATAACCATGCATAAACAATATTCTCTCAAAAATACAAACATGTACATACATCTTGCTAACATATTATGGTAGCCCTGTTTGTGCTATATAGAGTGAATTTACACCTTTGCCATTAACATGTTTATAAATAACTGAAAAAAGCTCAAATGTTAGAGCATGTCAGAACACCTCCAGAACCCCAAAAACACTTTGGACCCCAGAGGGTTAACAAGCGTGCACCTAAAGATTTATGTCTGCCACCTGAAGACGTGTTTCCGTAGTGCAGAGGTTATCACGTTCGCCTCACACGCGAAAAGGTCCCAAGTTCGAAACTGCGTGGAAACAGTGGGTGGTTTTTGCAAAAATTTCGTATGCGATTTTCTGTTGAGCAGGTCAGTACACTTGCAGGGATGTTTGTGGTTTAATCTCTTTAGAAAAGGACAAAAATAAAACAAATGACCGTTGAGGTTTCCTGTACAGTAATAAAAAATGTTTGGTCTGCAAACAAAATTAGCAGCTTTTTGATCACATTCACATTCGCCTAACGCACGAAATGTCCTCTGTTCGAAACCGAGAAGAAACAGTGGTTGGATTCTGACAGAAAATTTAAACTCTTTGCCACGCTAGGTGGGTGCAGCGCTCATTTCCTTTATATGCTTTTTAATAAGCGTGCACCTAAAGATTTATGTCTGCAACATGAAGACGTGTTTGTAGTGTAGTGGTTATCACGTTCGCCTCACATGCGAAAAGTCCCCAGTTTGAAACTGGGCGGAAACTGTGGGTGATTTTTGCAAAAATTTCGTATGCGATTTTCTGTTGAGCAGGTCAGTACACTTGCAGGGATGTTTGTGGTTTAATCTCTTAGAAAAGGACAAAAATAAAACAAATAACCATTGAAGTTTCCTGTACAGTAATATAAAATGTTCGGTCTGCCAACAAAATTAGCAGCTTTTTGCCATGTTAAAAACACTGGGCAGTTTATAGTTTCAGTCGCTTTTGAACAAGCGTACCCTAGAAGAGGTGGGACTGACGTCCAAAACAAGTTTCCGTAGTGTAGTGGTTATCACGTTCGCTTTACACCCGAAAGGTGCTCAGTTCAAAACTGGGCGGAAACAAGTGGATGCATTTTAAATATAAATGCTACAAAACCCTTACTTTTGAGACAGGTGAAGGCTATCGTACCAAGGAGCTGTAGGCAGACTGCAATGCCGAATGACACTAGGTGGGTGCCGTCCAAATCAAGTTTCCGTAGTGTAGTGGTTATCACGTTTGCTTTTCCCCATTCAAGTTGCCATTGTCAGCACCGACACTTCGAGGTCCGCGTGCTCGAAATGGACGACACGAGCTGCTTATTCAGTGGTGCCGTGTCACTTTTCCAAAATCGCATATAAAGAGGCCAAGATTAGCATATATTACCATAGGCTCTCTGTGGACGCCTCTGGGGGTGCCATTGCACCACGTGGGAGTCCACCAAGTGCTTTTGGGGTACACCAACTACCTACTCTTCACCATAGTCCTCCTCAGTACCACAAAGTGCCTATTTTGACCCCTAACCACCTATTTTCTTCTTCATTGCCACGAAGTGCCTATGGGGTCCCCTAACCACCTAAACTTCACCATAGTCTTCCTCAGTACCACGAAGTGCCTATTTTGACCCCTAACCACCTATTTTCTTCTTCATTGCCACGAAGTGCCTATGGGGTCCCCTAACCACCTAAACTTCACCATAGTCTTCCTCAGTACCACGAAGTGCCTATTTTGACCCCTAACCACCTATTTTCTTCTTCATTGCCACGAAGTGCCTATGGGGTCCCCTAACCACCTAAACTTCACCATAGTCTTCCTCAGTACCACGAAGTGCCTATTTTGACCCCTAACCACCTATTTTCTTCTTCATTGCCACGAAGTGCCTATGGGGTCCCCTAACCACCTAAACTTCACCATAGTCTTCCTCAGTACCACGAAGTGCCTATTTTGACCCCTAACCACCTATTTTCTTCTCCATTGCCACGAAGTGCCTGTGGGGTCCCCTAACCACCTAAACTTCACCATAGTCATCCTCAGTACCACAAAGTGCCTATTTTGACCCCTAACCACCTGTTTTTTGTCTCAATTCACTGTGTCTCTAACTCTGAGCCGAAAAGTCACAGGGCCTCGAAATTTGGCGTGAGGGTAGCCCAGCGGGCCCCGGGCGAGATCCTTAGTTTCAAGGTTCTACGTGGTTCCCAAGTGTGCGTTTCGGTGGTTCGGCCTGATCCACACATGGTTCAGCTTTCTCCATCCCCCAGGGTCTTTCTGGGCCCCAGTGACAGTAGGCAGATTAAGTTTGGGGCCGCCAGGGCCCCCGGGGGCCAAACGGCAAAGCGTCCCACGTACAACTTATCCCATTGATTTTCATAGGTGTTCTGTGGACATTGGGCAACAAGTATTTTTTTTGTGTGACTAGACGTTCCCCTCTCTGTGTGCTTTCCGGGGCCGAGTGACGCAGCTTTCCAAGAAGTTTCGGGCCCCTAGCACCTCCAGGTGCCGAACAAGGTTCAGTGACACGTGCAACTTATTCAATGCGATTTCACAGGTACTTGGTGGACGGTGGTCCGATTGGCCCGAAATTGACACGTACGTCCCGTCACGGGCCCCTTGGATGGGTTCTAGAGTTCCGCGTCCCTCTGACCTTTTTTCGCGCTAATTGGCCACCAACAGCCCGAGGGAATAAGTTGCACGTGGGACGTCAAAAAAACAGGGGCCAAAACGGGTCGAAAGGTCGCAGCGGCCCCAAATTCGGCGCGGCGGTGGTCCGGGGGCCCCCGGTTCTAGATCACGGGTTTGGTGGTTCTAGATCGGTTCCAAGTATGTGTTTCAGCAAAACGGTTCGAAGGAAACGCCCGATCGGCCCGAAACTGACGTATGCGTCCCGTCACGGGCCCCTGGGACGGGTTCTAGAGTTCCGCGTCCGAAGCTGCTCGTTTGGCCAAAAAACACCCCCTTGACCTGGAAGCGCCTGTGAAGTTTGAACTGAACAAGTTGCACGTGGGCGGCCGGAAATACAGGGCTCGAAAGGTCGCACCGCCTCCAAATTCGCCGCCCTGGTAGTCGAGGGGCCCCCGGTTCTAGATCCCGGATCGCAGGGTTCTAGATCGGTTCCAAGTGTATAATTTTTTTGTGCAAAAATCTCCTCGCTTTGGTTCTACTGAGCATATTTCTTTCTGTGTGTGCAAGAGGGCTGCCATTAATTGGACCATGTGCTCGGTGAAGGGTGGACAGAAAGGTCCGATCGGCCCGAAACTGACACGTACGTCCCGTCACGGGCCCCTGGGACGGGTTCTAGAGTTCCGCGTCCCTCTGACCTTTTTTCGCGCTAATTGGCCACCAACAGCCCCATGGAATAAGTTTCACGTGGGACGTCAAAAAAACAGGGGCCAAAAGGGGTCGAAAGGTCGCAGCGGCCCCAAACTCGACGCGGTGGGTGTTCGGGGGCCCCCGGTTCTAGATCCCGGGTTTGGTGGTTCTAGATCGGTTCCGAGTGTGTTTTCAGTTTGACCCTTCAAGAGGGAATGCCAGTCTATGAGCTGACTATGAGTACAAGTGGCATTTGAAGAGAAACAAATGTGGAGAAAAAATTAGCCCTGAGCTCTAGAGACTCGTCCACCTGATATGTCGTTCGGGGGCCCGAGGGGCCCCGGCACGCAGTGTTTGGGGCCCGTGGGACCTCCGGGGGCCGTACAGGGGCCACTGACACGTGTGACTTATCCCATTCATTTCCACAGGTGTTTGGTGGACGTGTTTCAGAAAGGTCCGATCGGCCCGAAACTGACGTATGCGTCCCGTCACGGGCCCCTGGGACGGGTTCTAGAGTTCCGCGTCCCTCTGACCTTTTTTCGCGCTAATTGGCCACCAACAGCCCCAGGGAATAAGTTGCACGTGGGACGTCAAATAAACAGGGGCCAAAAGGGGTCGAAAGGTCGCAGCGGCCCCAAATTCGGCACGGCGGTAGTCCGGGGGCCCCCGGGTCTAGATCACGAGTTTGGTGGTTCTAGATGGGTTCTAAGTATGTGTTTCAGCAAAACGGTTCGAAGGAAACGCCCGATCGGCCCGAAACTGACATATGCGTCCCTTCACGGGCCCCGGGGACGGGATCTAGAGTTCCGTGCCCAAAACTGCTCGTTTGGCCGAAAAAAGCCCCCCTTGACCTGGAAGCGACTGTGAAATTTAAACTGAATAAGTTGCACGTGGGAGGGCGGAAATACATGGGTCGAAAGGTCGCACCGCCTCCAAATTCGCCGCCCTGGTAGTCGAGGGGCCCCCGGTTCTAGATCCCGGATCGCAGGGTTCTAGATCGGTTCCAAGTGTATCATTTTTTGTGCAAAAATCTCCTCACTTTTGGTTCTACTGAGCATATGTCTTTCTGTGTGTGCAAGAGGGCTGCCATTAATTGGACCATGTGCTCGGTGAAGGGTGGACAGAAAGGTCCGATCGGCCCGAAACAGACGTATGCGTCTCGTTACGGGCCCCTGGGACGGGTTCTAGAGTTCCGCGTCACTCTGAACTTTTTTCACGCTAATTGGCCACCAACAGCCCCATGGAATAAGTTGCACGTGGGACGTCAAAAAAACAGGGGCCAAAAGGGGTCGAAAGGTCGCAGCGGCCCCAAATTCGGCACGGCTGTGGTCCGGGGGCCCCCGGTTCTAGATCACGGGCTTGGTGGTTCTAGATCGGTTCTAAGTATGTGTTTCAGCCAAACGCTTTGAAGGAAACGCCCGATCGGCCCGAAACCGACACGTGGGTCTCGTCACGGGCCCCGGGGACGGGTTCTAGAGTTCCGCGTCCCTCTGACCTTTTTTCGCGCTAATTGGCCACCAACAGCCCCATGGAATAAGTTGCACATAAGTTGGAACAAGTAGGCCGTCTAATCCTAACTGCTGAATTAACCCTTGCAGACACATGCTCCCATAGAGATCAATGGGAGACAGAGAGGTGCATAAAAAATAGCTAAAAATAAACTTGGCATGTCTCGATCTAGCCCGCTCTGTCTGTCGCAGAGGGCCACGTGACGCAACTTTTTGTAGAGTTTGGGGCCCCTTGGACCCCCGGGGGCCGCGCGGGAGCCACTGACACGTGCAACTTATCCCATTCATTTTCATAGGCGTTTGGTGGACATCCCCACGCAACGGTCCCAATAGCTCTGAATGGCTCCGATTTGAAATCTGTGGCCCCTCAGGGTCCCCTCAGACGGTCCGCAAAGCCTGGGGTCCGTAGTACCCCGTTAAGTTCGTTACAGTCAAAAACAGCATTCCATCTGTAACCTATTTGACGGGTGCCCTAAATGCTGTCCGTGGACAGTCCATTTTTAGGCTAATTATGCATAATTATTAGCTTTAATGTACATCAGTGTGTTGTATTGTGTCCCCTGTGTGGTGTACAGTAGGTTTCACCTCATAAAACCACTGTAATTATGAAATATGACCTGTTAATGCATTGACCACGGACAGCCTATTTGGACCCCGTCAAATAAGTTGCAGGTGGGACTTCACCACATGTGATAAAATCGCCTAATCATTACGGGGATTCACCCACTGAAAATGTCTAAGTTAAAAACAGCATCCCACCTGTAGCTTATTCGACAGGGTCCAAATAGGCTGTTCATGGACAGTCCATATTTAGGCTAATTATGCATAATTAATAGCTTTAATGTACATCAGTGTGCTGTATTGTGTCCCCAGTGTGGTTTACAGTAGGTTTGACGACATAAAACCATTGTAATTATGAGATATGACCTATTAATGCATTGACCACGGACAGCCTATTTGGACCCCGTCAAATAAGTTACAGGTGGGCCCTGTTTCAGGTTTCAGCTCCAAATTGTGTCCAGAGGCTGAGATCTGGACGTCCCACCTGCAACTTATCCCATTCAAAAATTTAGGCTGTTCGTGGACAGTGGAATTTCGGGGTTCTGAAGGCTGCTAATTGCTCAGGGGGGCCCAAAGATGAACCTAAAATTGATATTTAATCATTTTTATGCATTTTTATCAATCATGACAACAAAATATAAAAAAGATCCCACCTGTAACTTATTTGACAGGGTCCAAATAGGCTGTACGTGGACAGTCCATATTTAGGCTAATTATGCATAATTAATATCTTCAATGTACATCAGTGTGTCGTATTGTGTCCCCAGTGTGGTGTACAGCAGGTTTCACCTAATAAAACCACTGTAATTATGAAATATGACCTATTAATGCATTGACCACGGACAGCCTATTTGGACCCCGTCAAATAAGTTACAGGTATACTTTGCCTACTTGTAACTTATTTGACAGGGTCCAAATAGGCTGTCTGTGGACAGTCCATTTTTAGGCTACAGTGGGCCCTTAATTTGCCCACCTGTAACTTATTTGACAGGGTCCAAATAGGCTGTCTGTGGACAGTCCATTTGTAGGCTACAGTGGGCCCTTAATTTGCCCACCTGTAACTTATTTGACAGGGTCCAAATAGGCTATTCGTGGACAGTCCATTTTTAGGCTACAGTGGGCCCTTAATTTGCCCACCTGTAACTTATTTGACAGGGTCCAAATAGGCTGTCTGTGGACAGTCCATATTTAGGCTAATTAGGCATAATTAATAGCTTTAATGTACATCAGTGTGTTGTATTGTGTCCCCAGTGTGGTGTACAGTAGGTTTCACCTAATAAAACCACTGTAATTATGAAATATGACCTATTAATGCATTGACCACGCTCAGCCTATTTGGACCCCGTCAAATAAGTTACAGGTGGTTCCTTACTTTGCCCACCTGCAACTTATTTGACAGGGTCCAAATAGGCTGTTCGTGAACAGTCCATTTTTAGGCTAATTATGCATAATTGATAGCTTTAATGTACATCAGTGTGTTGTATTGTGGCCCCTGTGTGGCGTACAGTAGGTTTCACCTAATAAAACCACTGTAATTATGAAATATGACCTATTAATGCATTGACCACGGACAGCCTATTTGGACCCCGTCAAATAAGTTACAGGTGGGCCCTTACTTTGCCGACCTGTAACTTATTTGATAGAGTCCAAATAGGCTGTCCATGGACATGCCATTTCAAGTCTAATAATGCATAGTTCTTCTGATGGGACACATAGGCCATTCGTGGCCACACAGGCGGTCAGTGGGATGAATAGGCCGTTCGTGGTCACATAGGTGCACAGTGGGATGAAAATGGCTGTTCGTGGTCACACAGGCGGTTAGGGGGATGAATAGGCTGTCCGTGGTCACTGGGCGGGGCCACGGGCCGTCACTTAGATTGGCCATGGACGGACGGGCCGTTCGTGGTCAAGCAGGCTGTCAGTGGGACGAACAGGCTGTCCGTGGCCAGACAGGCGGTCAGTGGGATAAATAAGCGGTTCGTGGTCAAACAGGCTGTCAGTGGGACGAATAGGCTGTCCGTGGTCACTGGGCGGGGCCACGGGCCGTCACTTAGATTGGCCGTGGACAGACGGGCCGTTCGTGGTCAAACAGGCTGTCAGTGGGACGAATAGGCTGTCCGTGGTCACTGGGCGGGGCCACGGGCCGTCACTTAAATTGGCCGTGGACAGACGGGCCGTTCGTGGTCAAACAGGCTGTCAGTGGGACGAATAGGCTGTCCTTGGTCACTGGGCGGGGCCACGGGCCGTCACTTAGATTGGCCGTGGACAGACGGGCCGTTCGTGGTCAAACAGGCTGTCAGTGGGACGAATAGGCTGTCCGTGGTCACTGGGCAGGGACACGGGCCGTCACTTAGATTAGCCGTGGACAGACGGGCCGTTCGTGGTCAAACAGGCTGTCAGTGGGACGAATAGGCTTTCCGTAGTCACTGGGCGGGGCCACGGGCCGTCACTTAGATTGGCCGTGGACGGACGGGCCGTTCGTGGTCACATAGGCTGTCAGTGGGACGAATAGGCTGTCCGTGGTCACTGGGCGGTCGGTGGAATGAATAGGCCGTTCGTGGTCACATAGGTGGTCAGTGGGATGAATAGGCTGTTCGTGGTCACACAGGCGGTTAGGGGGACGAATAGGCTGTTCGTGTCAGTGGGCGTGGCCAGGGGCCGTCACTTAGGTTGGCCGTGGGCGAAAAGGCCGTTCGTGGTCACACAGGCGGTTAGGGGGACGAATAGGCTGTTCGTGTCAGTGGGCAAGGCCAGGGGCCGTCACCCAGGTTGGCCGTGGGCGAAAAGGCCGTTCGTGGTCACACAGGCGGTCGGGGGGACGAATAGGCTGTTCGTGTCAGTGGGCGTGGCCAGGGGGCTGTTCGCAGGTCACAGGTGGGACGGACGGGCGCTCCGTGGTCGGTGGGTGCGGTCAGAGAATTTCGCGAAAGGGCGGTCAGGGGGACGCGCGTGCGCTCCGTGGACGCCCGCCCGCAACCTGTTCGGCGCGTGTCGAATCGACTGAGGGCGGTCGGCGAGTCGCCCCCCTGTGGCCGATGCCCGGATCGCGGGCGAGGGGGCCGGATTTCGTCGGCGCCGTCGGCCGGTCCCCGAAAAATCACCTAGGGGGCGTCGCGCGGGGGTCCCCTTCCCTAACCCGGTGGCCTAAAGGGCGAAAGGTCCTCGGTTCGAAACCGAGCAGAAACAGTGGTTGGATTCTGACAGAAAATTTAAACTGTTTGCCACACTAGGTGGGTGAAGCGCTCATTTCCTTTATATCAGTGGTCTCAAACTCAATTCCTGGAGGGCCACAGCTCTGCACAGTTTAGCTCCAACCAGCTCAAACTCACACCTGCAAGGAAGTTTCTAGCAATCCTGAAGACCTTGATCAGCTGAATCAGGTGTGCTTGATTAGGGTTGGAGCAAAACTGTGCAGAGCTCTGGCCCTCCAGGAATTGAGTTTGAGACCACTGCTTTATATGCTTTTTAATAAGCGTGCACCTAAAGATTTATATGTCTGCAACCTGAAGATGTGTTTCCGTAGTGAAGTGGTTATCACGTTCGCCTCACACGCGAAAGGTACCCAGTTCGAAACTGGGCGGAAACTGTGGGTGGTTTTTGCAAAAATTTCGTATGCGATTTTCTGTTGAGCAGGTCAGTACACTTGCAGGGATGTTTGTGGTTTAATCTCTTTAGAAAAGGACAAAAATAAAACAAATGACCATTGAGGTTTCCTGTACAGTAATAAAAAATGTTTGGTCTGCCAACAAAATTAGCAGCTTTTTGCCATGTTTAAAACACTGGGCGGTCTATAGTTTCAGTCGTTTTTGAACAAGCGTACCCTAGAAGAGGTGGGACTGACGTCCACATCAAGTTTCCGTAGTGTAGTGGTTATCACGTTCGCTTTACACGCGACAGGTCCTCAGTTCAAAACTGGGTGGAAACAAGTGGAGGCATGTTAAATATAAATGCTGCAATTCGCTACAAAACCCTTGTGAAGGCCATCATACCCAGGAGCTGTAGAAAGATTGCCATGCCGAATAACCTCTGTTCTGTTGTTTGTGGAATTTACATACTGTCACACTCCCTGCAGGGCAGATTATGGGAAGGAGCCATCTTCTAAAAAGCACATACCTCTCAACATTAGGTTTCTGTAGTGTAGTGGTCATCACATTCGCCCAACACGTGAAAGGTCCTCGGTTCGAAACCAAGCAGAAACAGTGGTTGGATTCTGACAGAAAAATTAAACTCTTTGGCACGTTAGGTGGGTGCAGCGCCCATTTCCTTTATATGCTTTTTAATAAGCGTGCAGCTAAAGATTTATGTCTGCAAACTGAAGACGTGTTTGTAGTGTAGTGGTTATCACGTTCGCCTCACATGCGAAAAGTCCCCAGTTCGAAACTGGGCGGAAACTGTGGGTGATCTTTGCAAAAAATTCGTATGCGATTTTCTGTTGAGCAGGTCAGTACACTTGCAGGGATGTTTGTTGTTTAATCTCTTTAGAAAAGGACAAAAATAAAACAAATGACCATTGAGGTTTCCTGTACAGTAATATAAAATGTTCGGTCTGCCAACAAAATTAGCAGCTTTTTGCCATGTTAAAAACACTGGGCAGTCTATAGTTTCAGTCGCTTTTGAACAAGCGTACGCTAGAAGAGGTGGGAATGAGATCCAAACCAATTTTCTGTAGTGCAGTGGTTATCACGCTCGCTTTACACGCGAAAGGTACTCAGTTCAAAATTGGGTGGAAACAAGTGGAGGCATGTTAAATATAAATGCTGCAATTCGCTACAAAACCCTTACTTTTAAGACAGGTGAAGGCCATCGTACCAAGGAGCTGTAGGCAGACTGCCATGCCGAATGACACTAGGTGGGTGCCGTCCAAATCAAGTTTCCGCAGTGTAGTGGTTATCACGTTTGCTTTACACGCAAAAGGTCCTCAGTTCAAAACTGGGCTGAAACAAGTGGATGCATTTTAAATATAAATGCTACAAAACCCTTACTTTTGAGACAGGTGAAGGCCATCGTACCAAGGAGCTGTAGGCAGACTGCCATGCAGAATGACCTCTGTTCTGTTGTTTGTGGAATTCACAGACTGTCACACTTCTTGCAGAGAAGATTATGGGAAGGAGCCATCTTCTAAAAAGCACATGCCCTCATCAATAGGTTCCTGTAGTGTAGTGGTTATCACGTTCGCCTCACACGCGAAAGGTCCCCAGTTCGAAACTGGGCGGAAACTGTGGGTGATTTTTGCTAAACTTTCGTTTAAGATTTTCTGTTGAGCAGGTCAGTACACTTGCAGGGATGTTTGTGGTTTAATCTCTTTAGAAAAGGACAAAAATAAAACAAATGACCATTGAGGTGTCCTGTACAGTAATATAAAATGTTCGGTCTGCCAACAAAATTAGCAGCTTTTTGCCATGTTAAAAAAACTGGGCAGTCTATAGTTTCAGTCGCTTTTGAACAAGCGTACCCTAGAAGAGGTGGGACTGACTTCCCAATCAAGATTCCGTAGTGTAGTGGTTATCACGTTCGCTTTACACGCGAAAGGTGCTCAGTTCAAAACTGGGCAGAAACAAGTGGAGGCATGTTAAATATAAATGCTGCAATTCGCTACAAAACCCTTACTTTTAAGACAGGTGAAGGCCATCGTACCAAGGAGCTGTAGGCAGACTGCCATGCCGAATTACACTAGGTGGGTGCCGTCCAAATCAAGTTTCCGTAGAGTAGTGGTTATCACGTTTGCTTTACACGCAAAAGGTCCTCAGTTCAAAACTGGGCTGAAACAAGTGGATGCATTTTAAATATAAATGCTACAAAACCCTTACTTTTGAGACAGGTGAAGGCCATCGTACCAAGGAGCTGTAGGCAGACTGCCATGCAGAATGACCTCTGTTCTGTTGTTTGTGGAATTTACAGACTGTCACACTGCTTGCAGAGCAGATTATAGAAAAGGTGGGACTAACTTCCAAATCAAGTTTCCGTAGTGTAGTGGTTATCACGTTTGCTTTACACGCGAAAGGTCCTCAGTTCTAAACTGGGCGGAAACAAGTGGATGCATTTTAAATATAAATGCTGCAATTCGCTACAAAACCCTTACTCTTGAGACATGTGAAGGCCATCTTACCAAGGAGCTGTAGGCAGACTGCCATGCCGAATGACCTCTGTTCTGTTGTTTGTGGAATTCACAGACTGTCACACGTCTTGCAGAGCAGATTATGGGAAGGAGCCATCTTCTAAAAAGCACATGTCCTCATCAATAGGTTTCTGTAGTGTAGTGGTTATCACGTTCGCCTCACACGTGGAGGCCAGCCGCACGTAGGTGTAGAGCGCTGCTAGCCAATAGGAGCTGAGGAAATTACATGGAGGCGGGCCAGAAATAATACACAAAATTAGAGGTTCGATTCCCGTCTCGGCCACAAATACCAAATTACCATTCATTTTTTAATCTAGATACACTTTTAAGTACGATTAACATATAATAAACAAACTTTGTGCACAAAATTAAAATAAAACTTGTAAGATTTGTTCTTGTGTAGGATGTACAAAATGTGCATTTATCTTAATAAACATTTACATTATAATAGGGTATAGCTATCTTTAATATAGAAAATATTTGAATGTGAATAATTGAAAAGAACATTTTGATAATGTTTTAGACCTTTATTTTTTAGAGATATTCACATTATATTTGTACAACTATGTACAGAAATCCAATATATATGAAATATAAGCAATACACACCAAATAGTAAGTTTCTCATTTTATTTATAGTACATATTATATAAATCTGAAAAAGGTAATGTATTAAATACTTATAGATTAAACAACAACAACATTAATAATAAAAATAATAAAATCTAAAGTTTTGGAGAACACAGGAAAAAAAAGTAAAATTTTTTAAATTAAATAATTATGTGTAGAGTTTTAAAAGTTACAGTTATTAACATCTGAGCAAGATAAAATAATGCGAGTCAATAAAATAAACTTTAAAAACATTAAAATACAATGTAAACAAGGACAAAACTTTTGGTACAGTATTTTAATGAACAAATTGAAATTAGTAAACAACAATTATAATAAAATCTAAAGTTGTGGAGAGCACAGGAAAAACAAGATTTTTATTTTAAATTAAATAATTATGTACAGAGTTTAATTGTAAAAATAATTAACATTTAGTGTTTTTTAGGTCTGAGAAAGATAAAATAGCAATGCAAGTCAATAAATTAACTTTAAAAAACAATAAAATACAGATTCAGATTAATTTATTTAATGACTTGTAGCTTATATTTGTTTTGTTTTTATTGTATTTATATGATATTTGTATTTTTGTAATTTAATTTTTGCCATAAAAATAGCTTTGAATGCTGACATGGCATTAAATAAAATAATCTGAATCTGTATTTTATTGTTTTTTAAAGTTAATTTATTGACTTGCATTGTTATTTTATCTTTCTCAGACTTAAAAAAAACTCTAAATGTTAATTATTTTTTTACAATTAAACTCTGTACATAATTATTTAATTTAAAATAAAGATCTTGTTTTTTCCTGTGCTCTCCACAACTTTAAATTTTATTATAATTGTAGTTTACTAATTTCCATTTGTTCATTAAAATACTGTACCAAAAGTTTTGTCCTTGTTTACATTTTAAAAAATTTTTTTTTATAACTTTCATTTTTATTAAATTTTCACATGTATATCAATAAAATAATACAGTAAATGATACATAAATCAAAATAACTATAGTAACAACACTAACAATCTGTCTGGAGATGATGTGCTACACAGTCCACTGTTCTATTTGGCATTTGTTCAGTTTGTGTCACGTGTCATATAAATGTTCCATTTTTCCCAGTTCTTTTCAAAGACATTCTGTTTGACTCTCAAAAGGTATGTCAATTTTTCCATCTCAAAGATTTCCTGGACAATTTCCAACCACTGTTCCTGTTTTGGGATATTGATATTGAGCCAATTTCTTGTGACCGCTTTCTTACTGGATGCAAATAATACTTTAGTCAAATACAGATCTTCTTTCCTTACAACCTCCTCAATATTCCCTAGGTACATCACTAGACAAGTGTTTGGGATTTCATATCCCAAAACATTTTTAACAACTAGGTGAACATTTTGCCAGTATGTCCCCATTTTTGTACAGTTCCAGAAGATGTGTGCATGGTCTGATTCCACATTCCCGCACAATCTCCAGCATTTTTGTTGTTTAGCGAGTTGCCTCGATTTTATTTTCGGTGTTATGGAATAGCGAACTAAGTTTTTCCAGCAGAACTCTCTCCATATTAAGGAACTTGTAGAAGTACATTGTGTCTCGCACATGCGATTCCATGCCTCCTCTTGTATCTGAATTTGTAGTTCTGCTTCCCATTTTGCTTTTATATAGAGTGTCGTATCCCCCCTACTCTCACCCAGGGCTTGATAGAAAGCAGAGATGAGCCGAGACCCCTTCTGTTTGTACAAGTCCACAATGACTCTAATCACCTTATTTGTCATTTCAAGTGGCTTTATCTCTTTTGTGAAATAGTCTCTTAACTGCATGTATCTATAAAAATCTTTGTTTTCTAGGTCGTATTTTGCCTTAAGATCTTTGAAGGTTGGAAATTCTCTACCTGTCGAAACTGTACATATTGCTGTCATACCTTTTTGTGTCCATTCTTTGAATACTGGATCATACATCCTCGGCTTAAAATTTGAGTCATACGCAAACCACTGCAATATGCACGTATCCCTCTTAAGTTTGTATTTTCTTACTACAGCACTCCATATTTCTAGTGTAAATGCTATTATTGGGTTCATAGCGTGCCTTAAAGCACCTATCAAATGTTCATCCCGACCAGTATCTGGGTCGGATAGCCCTGTATGCCCTTTTCTATTTCTTTCCATTTAGACTCATAGTCAGGACTACACCAACAGGCCAGAGGTCTGAGCTGAGCTGCATAAAAATATTCTATAAGATTAGGTAAAGCCATTCCACCCTTACTTCTAGGTAGTCGGAGTGTATTAAGTTTTATTCTTGGTTTTTTACCATTCCAAATGAATCTAGAGATCATCTTGTCCCAAGCAATACATTTGTTTTGGGGGATATTAATTGGAAGAGATTGAAATAAATATAACAGTTTAGGTAGAATATTCATTTTGACAGCTTGTATTCTAGCACTAAAGCCTAACTGAAGGGTAGACCACCTTTCAATATATTTTTGGATGTTTTCCTCAATTTCACTATAGTTGTTTTCGTACATATCACTAAGGGTTTTAGTAAGAGTTACTCCAAGGTACTTCATTGTTTTAGAATTCCATTCCAAATTATATTCCTCTCTTATTTGTCGGGCTGGAGAATAATTTAGAGAGAGAATCTGTGTTTTTGATATATTCAGTTTATATCCTGAATAGTATTCATACTTTTCCGCAAATGTCCGCACAGATGTCGACCAACATGTGACGGATAGTATTCCTCAAGCACCTACTCAGCAATGGATGGATGCCCACCCTACCATTGACGAAGTCCATAAAGCTGTGAATTTGCTAAGTAGTGGTAAGGCCCCAGGTGCTGACGGAATCCATCCTGAGATAATCCAGCAAGGTGGCACCAAACTACTCGTTGCACTTCACAAGATCATAACTGCAGCATGGGATTCCCGATCCGTCCCACAGGACTGGAGGGACGCACAACTGATTACCCTTTTTAAGAAAGGCGACAGACGTGTATGTGGGAACTATCGAGGCATCTCACTTCTTTCTATCCCAGGAAAAGTATTTGCCAGAATTCTCCTCAACAGATTAGCAACCCACGCTGAAACAATCCTCCCTGAGGCCCAATGTGGTTTTCGACCAGGTAGAGGAACGGTAGACATGATTTTCTCCCTAAAACAGATACAGGAAAAGTGCATTGAGCAGAATAGGCCTCTCTTCATGGTATTTGTAGACTTTACAAAAGCCTTCGATACAGTGCACAGAGAAACATTATGGAAGATCCTGCATAAAATTGGTTGCCCTGACCTGTTCACTGACCTGATCGCCTCCCTCCATAATGGCATGAAGGCTTCAGTGAGCATGAAGGGGGAACTATCTGAAAACTTTGTTGTGCTAAATGGAGTGAAACAAGGTTGTGTCCTAGCGCCAACCTTGTTTTCCCTCTTCCTTGCCACAGTCCTAACTAGTGCTTTTGCAGATTGCGATAAAGGTGTGATGATACAGACAAGGCCAGGA
Source organism: Siphateles boraxobius (assembly GCF_051911475.1). Classification (NCBI taxonomy): domain Eukaryota; kingdom Metazoa; phylum Chordata; class Actinopteri; order Cypriniformes; family Leuciscidae; genus Siphateles; species Siphateles boraxobius. Next base: position 2,098,902 of record NW_027509153.1, read on the forward strand.
GCTGATCTCTTCAACATAAATCAGTTCAAATCATTAAGTAGAACAAAACCTCTCCTTGTCCGGGAACTTATGTTCGCCGATGACATTGCCTTTGTCGCCCACTCACATCAGGATATACAGGATATTATCACCCGCTTCGCCACAGCAGCAATGGCCTATGGACTCATGGTAAATATAAAGAAGACAGAAATAATGTTCCAGCCACCCCCAGGCACGGACGAAAGTAGCCAAAACAACATCCAGATCGGAGGCGAAAAGCTAACCTCGGTCAAAGAGTTCAAATATCTCGGGGCAATAGTCACCTACAACAACAAACTAGATGCCGAATTATACCTACGTAAGTCTAAAGCTTCGCAGGCATTCGGCCGACTAAAAGAAAGAGTCTGGTCCAACAAAGACCTCACCATAAAGACTAAATGTGCAGTATATCGTGCAATTGTGCTCCCAGTTCTTCTATATGGAGCAGAATCTTGGACAGTTTACATGACCCAAGCACACAACCTTAATGCCTACATGATGAGACACCTGAGACAAATTCTAGGCATTAAATGGTGGCACCATATATCAAATAAAGAGTTACTAGACAAAACCAACACACCAAATATGTACGAAACACTAATCCAGCGCAATCTGAGATGGGCTGGGCATCTGAGCAGAATGGACAATAGTCGACTGCCAAAACAGATTATCTACTCCCAGCTCAAGGACGGGCACCGTGGTATAGGCAGGCCAAAGCTGCGCTTCAAAGACACAGTTAAAAGGAATCTCAAGCTTAAACAGATCCCAGTAGGCAGCTGGGATCGCCAAGCAAAAAACAGGACTCTTTGGAGAAATCTAATTAGAAGGAAGTCGTCATCGGACACGATGGACAGCAATTGATTCATACTTTTCCAGTTAATACATTAGGTGTGGGAAACATATATCTGGTTGTTGCAGGAAAATAATGACATCATCCGCGAAAAGGCCAATTACATGTTCTGTTCCCCCTATATTAACACCCAGCAGTTCCCCATTCTGCCGTATTGCCTGCGCTAAAGGCTCAGCATATAAAGCAAAAAGAGTAGGAGACAGACAACAACCCTGTCTTGTCCCCCTCTCCAGCTGGATTGTATTGGACAGGCTTCCATTCACTCTGATCCTCGCTGTGGGCTCTTGATAAATAGTTTTGATACATTGAATTACGCCGTCGTTGAAGCCAAATCTCTTTATTGCCTCATATAAGAATAACCAACTAACACTATCAAATGCCTTTTCGCCGTCTAAACTTACAAGAATTGTACTTATACCACTTTTTCGAGCGTTATCTAAAATATGAAGGGTTCTTCTAATATTATCGTGCGTTTGGCGTCCTTTAATGAACCCAGTTTGATCCTCGTCGATCAAATCTGGAATGAAGGCCTCTAATCTTTTACATATAATTGATGTAAATAGTTTGCAGTCTACATTTAGAAGTGAAATTGGCCTATAATTTTTGCAGTTCTTTTTATCTTTGCCTTCTTTAGGTAGAACTGTAATGATTGCTTCCTTCCACGATGGGGGGGCCCAACCTTTATTAAGAGTCCAGTTAAAACAGGGCAGAAGCAAAGGTTTTAGCTCCTTCTGAAAGGCCTTGTACCATTCCGGTGGAAAACCATCGTTACCTGGAGATTTACTAGCCTTTAGCCTAGTTATTGCTGCTCCCAGCTCCTTAACTGTGAGTTGTGACATAATAGTGTCATTCTGTGTCTTACCAATAGACGGCAGATCAAGTGACTCTAGAAAGCCCCTTATTGTTTTTTCATCTGCTGATAGAGGTTTAGAATAGAGCTTCTTGTAGTAATCTTCAAAAATTCTTTCAATTTCATCTGGGTCATGTGATATTTGGTTGGTTTGAGGGTTCCTAATTTTATGAATCGTGTTAACTGCCTGTTGTTTCCGTAAGCGCCTAGCTAAAAGTCTTGTTGCTTTTGTGCCTGATTCGTAGTAGGTCTGCTTTACAAATCTTGCCCTCTTTTCTATATCTGTCCTGAGTATCTCACATACCCCTTATTATTCAAGATACCCACATTTACCCTCCAGACAGTGTTTATTTTCCTATTATTGAGGTGTATTGTCAAGCTGATCCCACTGTGGTCTGATACATCCGCCACAACAATTTTACTCTCTGTTACCCTGTGGCATTCAATTGCATTGATTAAAAAGTAGTCGATTCGGGAGCAGACAGAATGAGGTGCTGAGTAGTGTGTATAATCCCTTTCTTGTGGGTGAAGTTCTCTCCATACGTCAATTAGTCCCATTTCCTGGACTAATGTATTAATAAACTTGGTTAAATACATCTTACTTCCTTTTCGGCTTGTTGTATCTAAGTTATGGTTCATGACCACATTATAGTCTCCTCCACATATCAAAATACCTTCAGTTTTATAGCAATAGTGTTAAACAGAGCTCTGAGAAAACATTTGGTACCTCTGGGGGGGCATATACATTGACCAGTGTCACCATTCTGTTTTCTAGCTTCCCTTTAATTAGTACATATCTCCCTTCAGTGTCCCGAACTTCTTTAAGGCATTCAAATTGAACCGTATTTGTGATGAGAATAGCTACTCCCCTCCTCCGTCCAGGTTTGTACGAACTGTAAAATTTATTCCTAAATCCAAAGCGTTTTAGCTTTTCGTGTTCTTTTTGGGGCAGATGGGTTTCTTGTAGAAATAGTACCTGAGCCCTTTCTTTCTTTAGTTTAGCCAGAACCTTACTTCTTTTACTTGGATTATTCATCCCATTGACATTAAGTGACACTAGTTTTATATTGTTATATGGCATTTAAGTGATCCAAACCCATGTTACATTCATTCACCTCCAGACAGCTTAAAACTGCACAGACCTGAACATCTGGACAACTTGTGCTAACTAAAAAGAACAAAAAGGAAACAATTAACCTCCAAGATAGGGTGAGCCTTTGCCACCCTAAGTCCCCATTGGTAGGCAGAGGGGGGAGCCTCCACCGGGAGGGCCCCTCACTAGTTGTGAAAACCCTCGTTTCACACATCTTAGTAGTCCAACGTCGTCCGATAGCGTTTATTTTATTCCTATTGAAGTCGTCAGCATTAGTCTTAAGTATTTTGGCCCCCCTTCACCAGCGTTAAAGTTAAATAGAGATATAAAAAAAATATATATATATATATATATATATATATATAAAATATTAAAAAAAGTATAATAAAAATATATATACACACATACATACATACATACATATATATATATATATATATATATATATACATATACATACATACACACATACATACATACATAAATAACTGAATAACTAAATAAAAATAGAATAAAATAAAAAATTGAATAGAATAAAGTGAAACGAGATATCACTCAAAATTGTAGTAAAGTTGCTTTTCATGTAGTATCAATAAGATAGTCTCAAGGGTGGCGTAAGAATATGCATAGAAAGATTTAAAGCTCACCTCACAGGCAAAAGTGATGTAATAGTCGTTTAACGTTAACTTCTCACAGCTGGTTTCATTAAGGGCCAAGAAAGTTTCACATACCCTGACAAAATAGGGAATGGAAATTAGTTAGAGGGGGACCGCCCAAACTCCTGTAGTCTTTCCCTTGCACGGATCGCTGTGTCCTCAGCGCTCCACACTCCGGCTCGCTGCGATGTCAGGGCCTGAAGAAACTGCTCCACCTTCCGGTTCGGATTCGCGGTGCTGCGGCCAGGTGTCTCCACCGAGTACCCTCTCTTCCTCAGCTCCTGCGCTGCTTCTTGTGCACTCTCGTAAATACGTGGTCCAGATTCCCAGTGGATGCGTATCTTATCCAGCGGTGTCTAGAATCGTATTCCCTTCTCTTTCAAAAGCCTCTTTATTCCCGCATACGCCTTGCGCTTCTAAACGATGCATAATCATGGTCAAACATCAGGCGTCGTCCATCAATCATTATTTTCTTTCCCCAGGCTTTTTTCAGTACTGTTTCTTTGGTGGTAAACTCCAGATAATGTACCACTATGGACCTGGGTGGCCCATTCTGCTCTGGTTTGCGAGCTAATGCTCTATGGGCACGTTGAAACCGCAAGCTAGTGTCCGCTGTCAGTTCAAGTTCGCTTTTCAAAAGGTGCTCCACAAAATCAGACACGAGGTTGCCTTCCTTACCTTAAGGTACGCCATAGATGCGAATGTTGTTCCGCCTATTCCGACCCTCTAAATCAGTCAATTTTTCCTGCATTATTTTCTGTTTTTCCATGGACTTAATGAGCGCCTCCTTCATAGCCGTACTAGCCAACTCGGTCTCGTTGAAGCGGAAACGCGGATCAACGAGACCGAGTTGGCTAGTACGGCTATGAAGGAGGCGCTCATTAAGCTTTGTGTTCGGTCCTGAAGTCGCGTATTTCTTTACTGATACTTCGAAGCACTGAGCACATGTCTCCCGCGGGGTTACCGTCGGGGCTCTGAGCGTCGTCCATCTCTGGTTTATTCTTCCTTTTCTGTGCGTCACGTTTCTTTTGACTTCTAGTCATCGCTCCCCTATTCATTCCAAAATAAAATTACTACGAGTTGTTTGCATTTAGTGAATTCAGGGGGGCTAATTCGAACTTGCTATCGGGAGCTCAAGATCACACAGCCATCTTGTCTCTCAGTCCACCCGGAAGCCTGTTTACATTGTATTTTAATGTTTTTAAAGTTTATTTTATTAACTTGCATTATTTTATCTTGCTCAGATGTGTAAACACTAAATGTTAATAACTGTAACTTCTAAAACTCTACACATAATTATTTAATTTAAAATATTTTTCTTTTTTTTCCTGTGTTTTCCAAAACTTTAGATTTTATTATTTTTATTATTAATGGTGTTGTTGTTTAATCTATAAGTATTTAATACATTACCTTTTTCAGATTTATATAATATGTACTATAAATAAAATGAGAAACTTACTATTTGGTGTGTATTGGTTATATTTCATATATATTGGATTTCTGTGAATATCTCTAAAAAATAAAGGTCTAAAACATTATCAAATTGTTCTTTTCAATTATTCACATTCAAATATTTTCTATATTAAAGATAGCTACCCTATTATAATGTAGATATTTATTAAGATAAATGCACATTTTGTACATCCTACACAAGAACAAATCTTACGAGTTTTATTTTATTTTTGTGCACAAAGTTTGTTTATTATATGTTAATCGTACTTAACGTGTATCTAGATAAAAATATGAATGGTAATTTTATGGCATTTGTGGCCGAGGCGGGAATCGAACCTCTAATTTTGTGTATTATTTCTGGCTCTCCTCCATGTAATTTCCTCAGCTCCTTATTGGCTAGCAGCACTCTACACCTACGTGCGGCTGGCCACTGCTTGGAAGGCAGCTATGCTCACCACTATACCAACAACGCAGGCCTTTGAAAGTAGACTGGAAGCCCGGTTGTGCGGTCAGCAAGAATGCTCGTAATCAAGGTCTTTAATTTAAAAATGTGACACGTTTTATACAGACACTTCATATTTAAACGGTATTAGATTATTTTTTGGATTCACTGGCTTCTGTGAAGCGTTGAGCTAAAATGACGCATGACGCCGTTCCTGGAAGTCGAGCTGATCGGATACAACTACCCGTCTCTGCAACTCCTCATCATCCTCATTAGTATGGTGGAAAGTGTCTCCACCTGTCACGCGAAAGACCAGGTTTCGATTCCCCGACGGGGAGATCCAGTCCTTTACTGCTGCCAAAAGACCTTAACAAAAGTTTTGCTCCAGCAAACAAGTTACAGGAGAAGTTGGCAAGGGGACCCGGACGACTGTTTTAAAGACAGCTTGAGAAAAATGCAATGCGTTGGCCGGGAATCGAACCCATACAGCAAGAATGGACAGACCCAGGAATCCAACCCATGCAGCGAGAATGCTCGTAATCAAGGTCTTTAATTTAAAAATGTGATGCGTTGGCCAAGAATCAAACCCAGGTCAACTGCTTGGAAGGTAGCTATGCTCAACACTATACCACCAACGCAGGTATTTGAACGTAGACTGGAAGCCCGGTTGTGCGGTCAGCAAGAATTTTCGCAATACATTAGCAGCTGGCAGGTGCAGATGAACTGAAACTCTCTTTGTTTGGAGCTGGCACTTAAAAAAATTGCATGAACTTATTGACCTGACCTACCAGGCACCATATTAAAAAACAAGGTCTCTAATTTAATAATGTAACACGTTTTATACAGACACTTCAAACGGTATTAGATTATTTTTTGGATTCACTGGCTTCTGTGAAGCGTTGAGCTAAAATGACGCATGACGCCGTTCCTGGAAGTTGAGCTGATCGGATACAACTACCTGCCCGGCAACTCCTTATTAGTATAGTGGAAAGTATCTTCGCCTGTCACGCGCAAGACCGGGGTTCGATTCCCCGACGGGGAGATCCAGTCCTTTACTGCTGCCAAAAGACCTTAACAAAAGTTTCGCTCCAGCAAACAAGTTACAGGAGAAGTTGGCAAGGGGACCCGGATGACTGTTTTAAAGACAGCTTGAGAAAAATGCAATGCGTTGGCTGGGAATCGAACCCATACAGCAAGAATGGACAGACCCAGGAATCGAACCCATACAGCAAGAATGCTCGTAATCAAGGTCTTTAATTTAAAAATGTGATGCGTTGGCCAGGAATCAAACCCAGGTCAACTGCTTGGAAGGTAGCTATGCTCAACACTATACCACCAACGCAGGCATTTGAACGTAGACTGGAAGCCCGGTTGTGAGGTCAGCAAGAATTTTCGCAATACATTAGCAGCTGGCAGGTGCAGATGAATTTGAAACTCTCTTGGTTTGGACCTGGCACTTAAAAAATGGTTAAGCTTAACTTCCCTTAACTTTTCCTATTCATTCTCTATGGTAGTGCTTAACACTACGGATGCAATATACCTTTGGCCAAACGTAGACTTCCTGGCGCTGTTTCGCTTTTCTGTGGCGGGGAATTTAAAAAGCGTAGTGTCATCTGTCAATCAATCATTCGCAGTGGAGGGGGGAGACCCGTTTTACGATCAGAATCAGAATCAGAAAGAGCTTTATTGCCAAGTGTGCTTGCACACACAAGGAATTTGTTTTGGTACTGAGGCTTCCAGTGGACATATACAAATACAAATACAACATGAAACATAATACTACAAATTATAAGAATAAAAAATAAAAATATAAATATATGAGAATAAAACTATCACAGTTGGGTTTAGTCAGAATAGACATTTTCAGATTTACAGATTATGAACCTATTTACAGTGTTTTGAATATTATAAATAAATAAATCTACATATAAGTATCACCTGAGTTGTAGGATATTGCACTAAACAGTGGGAGTATTGCACTTACAGGCATATGCCTTGGGAGGAGTGTTAACTGTTCAGGAGTGAAATGGCCTGTTGGAAGAAACTGTTCCTGTGCCGAGATGTTCTTGTGGCCAGTGATCTGAGTCTCCGTCTTGACGGTAATAGTTCGAACAGGTGGTGTCCAGGGTGAGTGGAGTCTGTGATGATTTTACCTGCTCTCTTCCTCACTCTGGAAGAGTACCGGTCCTGGAGGTTTGGCAGGGGGGCACCAATGATCCTCTCCGCAGTCCGGACTGTCCGTTGTAGTCTCCTGATGTCTGATTTGGTAGCTGAACCAAACCAGACAGTGGTGGAAGCGCACAAGACAGACTCAATGACGGCTGAGTAGAACTGAATCAGCAGATCCTGTGGCAGGTTGAACTTCCTCAGCTGGCGAAGGAAGTACAGTCTCTGCTGGGCCTTTTTCACAGTGGAGTCAATGTGATTGTCCCACTTCAGGTCCTGAGAGATGATAGTGCCCAGGAACCTGAATGACTCCACTGCTTCCACAGTGCTGTTCATGATGGTGAGTGGGGGGAGTGCTGAGCTGTTCCTCCTGAAGTCCACGATCATCTCCACTGTTTTGAGCGTGTTCAGCTCAAGGTTGTTATAACTGCACCAGGCAGCCAGCTGTTCAACCTCCAGTCTGTAAGCAGACTCGTCACCGTTTTGGATGAGACCGATGACAGTGGTGTCGTCTGCAAATTTCAGGAGCTTGACAGTGGGGTCTTTAGAAGTGCAGTCATTAGTGTACAGGGAGAAGAGCAGTGGGGAGAGAACGCACCCTTGGGGGGCTCCGGTGCTGATTGTGAGTGTCTTGGATGTGTGTTTCCCCAGTCTCACTCGCTGCTGCCGGTCCGTCAGGAAGCTGGTGATCCACTGACAGATCGAGGATGGTATGGAGAGCTGGGTCAGTTTGGCTGTGAGAAGACCAGGCATGATGGTATTGAAGGCCGAACTGAAGTCCACAAAGAGGATCCTTGCATAAGTCCCTGGTCTGTCGAGATGTTGCAGGATATAATGCAGTCCCATGTTAACTGCATCATCCACAGACCTGTTTGCTCTGTAAGCAAACTGAAAGGGATCCAGCAGGGGTCCAGTGATGTCCTTCAGGTGGGCCAGCACCAGTCTTTCAAACGACTTCATGACCACAGACGTGAGAACGACAGGTCTGTAGTCATTAAGTCCAGTGATTTTGGGTTTTTTGGGGACAGGAATGATAGTGGAGCGTTTGAAGCAGCAGGGAACTTCACACTGCTCCAATGATCTGTTGAAGATCTGCGTGAAGACTAGGGCCAGTTGGTCAGCGCAGGCTTTTAAACAAGCAGATGAGATGCCGTCTGGGCCTGAATCTTTCCTAGTCTTCTGTTTTTTGAAGACTCGGCTCACGTCCTCCACTCAGACCTTAAGCTCAGGTTGGATGGCAGGAGGGGGGAGTGATAATTGGAGTGCAGGAGGTGATGGTGAATGTGTGAAGTGCAGATCAGACCGGGTGTGTGTTGTGAATGAGGGCTTTTCAAACCGGCAGTAAAATGAATTTAAATCGTCAGCCAGGTGTTGATTGTCCACAGATCGAGGGGATGGTGACTTGTAGTTGGTGATGTTCCTCAGGCCATTCCAGACTGATGATGGGTTGTTGGATGAAATCTGTTTTTTCAGTTTATCAGAGTAGTTCCTTTTAGCAACTCTGATCTCCTTTGTCAATCTGTTTCTGGCCTGGTTATACAAGATTTTATCCCCACTTCTGTAAGCATCCTCTTTGGCATGACGAAGGTGTTTGAGTTTCCCAGTAAACCATGGTTTATCATTTGTGAATGATAAGAATGTCCTGGTAGGAATGCATGTATCCTCACAGAAACTTATATATGATGTTACAGTATCTGTGAGCTCATCCAGATCATTGGTAGCAGCTTCAAAAACAGTCCGATCAGTGCAATCAAAGCAGGCCTGTAGATTCTGCTCTGCTTCATTAGTCCATCTTTTTACAGTCCTTATTCCAGGTTTAGCCCCAAAGCTGCCCGTGGGACGGAGTGATACGCATTTCTTATTGTGGTGTAACAGTGCTCCAGTATATTACTGTCTCTGGTGGGACATGTAACGTGCTGTCTGTATTTTGGTAGTTCACGGGAAAGATTTGCTTTGTTAAAATCCCCAAGAATGATTAAAAGAGAGTCTGGGTACCTTTGTTCCGTTTCAGATATTTGTTCAGCCAGCTGTTGTAGCGGCACGCTCACGCACGCGTCTGGAGGGATGTAAACATTCACGAGAATGAAAGAGGAAAATTCCCGAGGCGAGTAGAAGGGTTTACAGTTTATGAAATGTGCCTCTAAATTAGGAGAGCACATCTTCTTCAGTGTTGTTACATCTGAACACCAACTTTCGTTAATGTAGAAACACAATCCACCACCTCTCGTTTTCCCCGTTAGCTCCGCGATGCGATCCGCTCGGAACAGCTGGAAGCCCGGCAGATGTATTGCGTTGTCCGGTATGGCTTCACTCAGCCAGGTTTCAGTGAAGCACAAAGCAGCAGAGTTTAAAAAATCCTTGTTAGTGTGGGTGAGGAGAAGAAGTTCATCCATTTTGTTAGGAAGGGATCGGAGATTCGCGAGATGAATACTGGCGGAGTTTAACCAGCGCGCCGGCTCGCTTCCCGCGTTTGCGTCTGAACGCGCGTTTGAACAACACCGCTGCCCCTCCGACGAGAATGTCCAGCAAAACGTCTGAATAATCAAAAGCTGTAGAAAAGGTTTCTGGTGTGTGTTTCCTAATGTCCAGTAGTTCGTCTTTAGTTAAACTGATAGGAAAAGAATGACTAAACGCAGAACAAACGAACAAAAACAACACAATAGCTGGAGAGCTCCACACCGAGGCAGCCATCCGCGGCGCCATCTTGGATTTTGTGCCAATATCGGAGAGATATTTGTTTACCAACTTGTTAGGAAACTTGTTTTGTTTTGTTACTGTCTAAACTACCTTACCTGCAGACAGATTTTAACTCAGGTAACTGCATTTACATCATTATTCAAATATTTTATCATTTAAATTGCATGTATATTATCATGTAATCGTATTGTTATCGTGTTGAATGGTTTGTGACGTTAAGAAACAGCAAACCAAACTCCTGGGTTTAAATACAGCTGTTATTTTACAATGGTATCTTTGTTTGTAAAGGTGAATGTTTCATCATTGATTTCATCATTGAATGTTTCATTATATGATGCACTCAAATAATATGTTTAAAATATGTTAAAAGTGAAGTAAGATGTAATGTGCAGTAGTATGGAGGACCAAACTTGCAGAATTTAAAAATGAATAAATAAATGAATAAATAGATAAATAAATAAATATGATAATAGGAAAATAAATGATTGAATCAACGACTATAATAAAATAAATATCATTAATTTTTAATCAAATGTATTTTTGTATTATTTGTCCCCTAATTAATTATTATTTGCTTTTATATTTTAATGTATTTTTATTGTTTTAAATTATTTTTTTCCATTTATTCTTATATTTATTTATGCATTCATTTATTTTTATATGCATTTATTCCAATATGTATTTATTTCCACATTTATTTATTTTTAACCTTTATTTATTTACATTTTCTTTCTTTCTTTTTATATTTATTCTTACATGTCTTTGCCGTGCATAATAATGTGGGTTGGTCTTGCTTACCAAATATAAAAATGAATTACAGAATAAATAAAAGTTAAAAAATATTTTGTATGTAAAAATGTAAAAAAGAAAATAAATTAAGGAAAAAAACTACAATTTATTCTTTGATTAAGAATAAATCATATTTATTTTATCAATCCATTTAATCCTTTATTTATTTTCCTATTATCACATATTATCACCTATTATCTTTTTATTCATTTACATATTTATTTATTCATTTTTAATTTCTGCAGGTTCGGTCCTCCTATTGTCACCGATTCATTCATCAATGACACCACTTCATCAATCGCAACTCAGCGCACCTGGTCTCGCTCAACATCCCCGGAATTCTAATCGCTTCCACCTGCTCATCATCATTACACACCTTGTTGCACACCATTCATAAGCTTCAGTCTCCTCTCACTCAGCGTCCGGTCTCGTCTATCCGTTACCTGTGACTCACTGGTTCCTTGTGTTCATTGCCTGGTTCCAGTTATTGCCTGACTTCAAGTGGTTTTCACTCCATGCTAATGTCCTATTTATATCTCCTCTGCAGCGGCCGTGAATTGGGTTTCTTGATACTCACGATCACCTTCCTGTGTTTCACCTGCACTGATCTACGACTGTTCAAGTGTCCTTCAGTAAGATCCAGCTGATCAAGTCGAGCTCTTTCTGTATCACTCCTGTTCACGGAATCCTCTGGGACTTGGGAATTAGCCTTTCGCCGAGCCCCGCCCCCCTTAGTTACTGTTGCTACGACCGACAAACAAATGGTCAAACACGACCAGCGGGACAGATTGCCATGACGGGAAGAGGTGTACCCGTGCGTGTCAGTGACCTTTTTTGGATCAATACCTCCGCGATATCCTCCAGATCGAGGCAAAATGGGTTACAGTATGCAGAGGAGGGATATATTCCAAATATAAAATACGCAATGAAGGAGACACGACTACTATCGAGGCTAATGCTTATACTGTCTCAAGCGAAATCCGAGAAACCCTATGACCTGTACCTCAAATGCAACCAGCACAGCCTTTAAGAAGATTTTATAAGCTGGTTCAGTGGCCAATTGTTTGGAGTTAGAAATATATAACTCACGCTGCATATTTAGTAATTTTGCCTCCGATACAGGATTATACATTCTCTTTAACGAGCAGGTTGTTCATTACCACGGCAACCGCTTGCGTGTCATGCTGAATGCGATTTTCGTGTTTATAAAGTAACTATACATAAGAGACAGAAAGATGCAGATAATCATACATTATTTAAGGTTATTTTTATTCGTTACGATATTGATATTAACTGATGTTGTCAAGCAAGCTTCATGCTTTCCCCGTTGCGAACCTGCACTCCTCTAAACTGTAACGTTAGCCTACAGGTGCTGCACTGCTAGTGACTGTTGCTCATTTCTCCCCGAAAATATCATGTTAACAACAAACCTTTAGAAAACGTAATTCCTTTGTGGATCCTCTTGATCTGCTTTCTCCATGTTTCTTTGACTAATCTCAGTGTCAGTCTCACGCACGCTGCACGCGAGTTAACCATGTTCAACACATGTAACTGGGAGTGGGGCCGTCCACACTGTTTTTATCCATTGTAGGCACCGCTCACGTTGTGTTTTCGGCTTTGGAAACGGATAGAACACAACTCCTCCAGACAATCTCTCGGGGTATCTAGTGTCCGATTTACAAACGCCGTGGGCACCGCTTCACCATCTTGCTTGGAGTCAATGTTTGACGGACCTGCTCACATAGTAACGGTTGCTATGATGTGTGATTGGTCAATGGCCGTTTTGGGGGAGGGGCCGGCGAAAGGTCAATTCCCCGGGACATCACGAGCCTTCAAGTATTCTAAAGTTGCTTATGCTTGTTTAAATAAACATTGTCACTCTATCTTTGTGTCTTCGTCCATCAGTACAAGCCTGACAGAAGACCGGACCATACTATGCAAGCTTCATCGGCTCATAATGTTCTACATTCCGGTGCTGAGACCACGCAGGGCGCCACCGCATCGACTGCCACAGTACATTCGCCTCTCTTCGCAGCGGACGCTGCATCATCCAGTCCACCTACCTCACTTCAAGAAACCCTCGCTGAACTTAGTCGCACTCTACAGAGTCTCCGACCGGCATCCAGTAGCCCCATGGCCCGACCCGCTTCATATTCGGGAGACGAGACATGCAGTGGATTCCTTTTGCAGTGTCGACTTTACATGGAGATCCACGCCCACCAATTCATCTCTGAAAGAGCCAAGATATCCTATGGGTACAGGAATGAGCTATGGGTTTCTAATGCCTGCTCTACAATCGTTGAGTTGCTTTCTGGAACACTTTCAAGTTGTCTTCGCACAAACCTCGAATGCGGTTTCCATCCACGATCAGCTGCTATGTTAACGTCAGGGCTGTTCTACGGTGGCAGACTATGCCCTGCAGTTAAATTAGCAGCTTTTTGCCATGTTAAAAACACTGGGCAGTCTATAGTTTCAGTCGCTCTTGAACAAGTGTACCCTAGAAGAGGTGGGACTGACGTCCAAATCAAGTTTCCGTTGTGTAGTGGTTATCACGTTCGCTTTACACGCAACGGCCAGTCGCATGTAGGTGTAGAGCGTTGCTAGCCAATAAGAACGCAGGAAATTCCAGGGAGGCGGGACTGAAAAAATACACGAAATAACAGGTTCGATTCCCGTCTCGACCACAAATACCATAAAGTGTATCTACTGTAGATTCAAAAATGATTAGAAACTCATGTTAAGTACGATTTACATATAATAAACTAACTTTGTGCACAAAATAGAATAAAACGTGTAAGATTTGTTATTGTGTAGGATGTACAAAATGTGCAATTACCTTAATAAACATTTACATTATAATAGGGTATAGTTTTCTTTAATATAGAAAATATTTTAATGTGAATAATTGTAAAGAACATTTTGATAATGTTTTAGACTTTTACATTTTACATTGAGATATTTACATTATATTTGTTTAACTATGTACACAAATCCAATATATATATGAAATATAACCAGTAAACACCAAATAGTAAGTTTCTCGTTTTATTTATAGTACAAAAATATACATATTATTATGTAAAACTGAAAAAGGTAATGTATTAAATACTTATAGATTAAACAAAAATAACATTAATAACATTAATAATAATAATAATAAAATATAAAGCTGTGGAGAACAAGGGAAAAAAAGATTTTTTAAATCAAATAATTATGTAGTGTTTAATGATAACAGTTATTAACATTTAGTGTTTACACATCTGAGCAAGATAAAATAATGCAAGTCAATACATCCTCCATCTGGACTCCAAAAGCCTCCATCTGTACTCCATAACATCTTGCAAGTAGCTAGTAACAGGTGCTTCCGTCTGTGCAGACGTCATTGATGCAGGAGCTGTAGGTGCTGATTGTGCTGCAGGAGGTGGTACAGAGCCATCAGTCTGTGAAGAAGGTCTACACACAGGAGCTGGTGGACTGGGAGAACTAGAGACTGCATGTGATGTCGGTGAAGGCTGTGGCAGAACTGCACGTAACACAAAGCAAAGGAAATAAATGCATATATATATATATATATATATATATATATGCGTGTATAACACATTTAATGCACGTGTGTTTAACTGTCTTTACTTTTTTTCTTCGAGTAGCTGGGAACAGGGGTTTCAGTCAGTGCAGACGGCATTGGTGCAGGTGTAGGTGCTGATTGTGCTTGAGAAGAGGTGGGACTGACGTCCAAATCAAGTTTCCGTATTGTAGTGGTTATCACGTTCGCTTTACACGCGAAAGGTGCTCAGTTCAAAACTGTCCGGAAACAAGTGGAGGCATTTTAAATATAAATGCTGCAATTCGCTATAACACTCTTACTTTTGAGACAGGTGAAGGCCATCGTACCAAGGAGCTGTAGGCAGACTGCCATGCCGAATGACCTCTGTTCTGTTGTTTGTGGAATTTACAGACTGTCACACTGCTTGCAGAGCAGATTATGGGAAGGAGCCATCTTCTAACAAGCACATGTGTCTCATCAATAGGTTTCTGTAGTGTAGTGTTCATCACATTCGCCTAACACGTGAAAGGTCCTCGGTTCGCAACCGAGCAGAAACAGCGGTTGGATTCTGACAGAAACTGTTTGCCACGCTAGGTGGGTGCAGCACTCATTTCCTTTATATGGTTTTTAATAAGCGTGCACCTAAAGATTTATGTCTGCAACATGAAGACTGTTTCCGTAGTGTAGTGGTTATCACGTTGCCTCACACGCGAAAGGTCCCCAGTTCGAAACTGGGCGGAAACTGTGGGTGGTTTTTGCAAAAATATCGTATGTGATGTTCTGTTGAGCAGGTCGGTACACTTGCAGGAATGTTTGTGGTTTAATCTCTTTAGAAAAGGACAAAAATAAAACAAATGACCATTGAGGTTTCCTGTGTTTCGCTGTAATCCAGCAATTCGCTACAAAACCCTTACTTTTGAGACAGGTCAAGGCCATCGTACCAAGGAGCTGTAGGCAGACTGCCATGCTGAATGACCTCTGTTCTGTTGTTTGTGGAATTTACAGACTGTCACACTGCTTGCAGGGCAGATTATGGGAAGGAGCCATCTTCTAAAAAACACATGCGTCTCATCAATAGGTTTCCGTAGTGTAGTGGATAACACGTTTGCTTTACAATTTTTCTGAAATGTCATGACTTGAAATTCCAGGTGCCATAGAATCCCATAAATTGCACTAAAGTGTTACTTTAAAGGTCATGTACTGCAGGTCAGTGTTACTTTAATGTTTGGTTAATTCTAGCATGAACTGAATTGCAGTGCTTTGTCAACATTACTGCATTTCTGGATAAACTTGCCAGAGGGTTAAAGACTCTAGCTTGAGCCTCGGCCAAAGGTTAGGTTTGTCAGAAGTGGGATTCGTACCCACGCCTCCAGGGGAGACTGCGACCTGAACGCCAGCTGCCGAAGGATAGTCTGTCAAAATGGGGATAATGTTGAACAATGTTGAACGCCACAGCCAATCACGTTGACGCGCTATAACATTTGCAGCCAATTAGAGAGCGCCATTCTCGACATTATAACATTTGCAGCCAATCAGAGAGCGCCATTCTTGACTTTTTCCTTATCATTTTCGACATTTGACCAATCAGAGTACAAGGAAATGTCGATGGCACGTTTACGCTTAGCACCGCTAGGAGGAGGAGTCAGGAAGCTAGCCAAGTGTCAATCAAGTTGCCGAACTGAGCCGAAGGTGTACGAATTAATGACATATCCTGAGGGGCGTGTCAGAGGTCAAAAAGTTCAGACGTCGAGCATCACTGTCACAGAGGTTAGGCAGCATCATTTTAACGGAGGACTGCGAAACTTATTTTCGGACAATGTAATTTTATATTTGTATATAATTGTATATATTATAATTGTAAATATCGTGTGTGCTTTTTTTAAGAAATAATTTGTATTATAGTAGTTTTGTTCAAAACGATATAACCTAACCGTTAGCCCCCCAACAAAAAAATGTCTGGCAAAAAATCCCATAAAGCCATGTCAGATACTGACTGGATTGCAAGGCTTAAAAAAGTTTGCAAGCACAGGAGTTTGGCCATCAAATGAGGGTAACAGGCCAGCTCCTCGACAGAAAAAGTGGCATGACGTGTACCAAAGGGTGAGTGTGCTTTTGTCACCTTTGCATTATGTAATAATTGTAATCCTAATCATTTAATTCTATGTCATCATTATTTATAGATATGTATGTAGATAATGTTGCAGGTATGTGAGATTTATGTTTATTTATGTAAAAAAAAAACATTTTTTTGCACTGGGAGATTCAGAGATTTGAGGCAGTGGGGGTGGGGATGTTGAGTGAATGGATGTTTTTTTGAAGGTGTGAAATGTTCCTCTCTTGTTCTTTTAAAGGAGGATACAAACTTTACTCACTCTTTATCTCTAATTTTACAGTTTGTATCTCCCCTTCAAAGAACATGAATAAAATTAAATTACGCACTACAATAAATTAATGTGGCATTCATACTGATAAGTTAGAAATGCATGTATTCTATATTATATGTGTGATAATGTTTACAGATTGAAAGATGTCCGATGCAGTCTCGCGGCCAGACAACCTTGCTCGGAGCGGTCCCAAAGTGCATATGTGGTTTTCACACTTAAAAGGTAACAATGTAAAGATGTAACTTGTATTTTTTTTATATATATATATATAATTTACTGAACAAATTCTTCTCGTTCAACAATTATTGTAGCCTATGTATTTTTGTGGTTGTCTTAAGCAGGCCACAGCCTCTATTGGACAAGCACCAAGGGTTGTTGAACAACAGTCTGCCGCTACTGGACCAGCACAGGAGGTCATGGCGCAGAGTCAGCGTCAGCTCCCACCCCAGCCTACTTCTAAAATTATACCAAGTTTGTCAAAGGTAATAACATTTTTTTTATATATATATAATTGCAGTTTTAATATACGTTTAGTATAAAGGTTTAAGTTCAGTGGAAATGGCTGGTATGTTTTTACACCTACCTGCCAGCTGGGACACCTTGTACAGGGGCGGCTGTAGTCTGCTTATTGGTCAGTTTCACTGTCTCAGGTTGGTTTAGATCAAGTAAAATGGTGAAAGAACAATGTAACCTATGTGATCTCTCTTTCTTCTCTGGGCTCTGCTCTTGCATTCTCCTCTTCCTCTCTAATTGGGCTTTGCCATTATGCCATATGCCATAAACAATATTCCAAACCTTAGATACAGTATAAAAACCTCGGCTTCTTCAATGATATCAGTTCAAAACCAATATATCTCAGCTGATAATAAACAAACAATTGAATAATTGACACACACCTGATTTATGTTGGATAAATTGGGCCAACCATAGCTGATTCCAGTCTGGCTTAGACTCAGTTGCAGGGGTTATTTTTTTTGTTACATTGACACTTATACAGTAAAAGGAGGACTTTGAGGAGTGATGTTTTTGGAAACAGAAAAAGACAAACACTGTAATGTCTGGACGAGGAAGAGTAAGAGCAAGGGGCCCAGGGAGAAGAGCAGGCCCAGTGAGAGATGCAGTGAGAGGTGCAGTGAGAGGTGCAGTGAGAGGTGCAATGAGATGTGCAGTGACAGATGCAGTGAGAGATGCAGTGAGATGTGCAGTGACAGATGCAGTGACAGATGCAGTGAGAGATGCAGTGAGAGGTGCAGTGAGAGGTGCAGTGAGATGTGCAGTGAGAGATGCAGTGGGAGGTGCAGTGAGAGGTGCAGTGAGAGGTGCAGTGAGATGTGCAGTGAGAGGTGCAGTGAGAGATGCAGTGAGAGGTGCAGTGAGAGATGAGATGTGCAGTGAGAGGAGCAGGGCCAGGGAGAAGAGCAGGCCTAAGGAGAGGGCAAGGTAGAGGTGTAAGAATGTGTGGTGGTGGCATTCCAAGGGCTGCAAGAACAGTAGTCAGTGATGAAATTCGTGCCACTATCATTGACCATGTAATCAACCACGGTCTTTCACTAAGAGAGGCTGGTAAACAGTGAAGGGGAAAAAAACTGATTTGCTTTTTACTGGAATACTGTACATGTGGACATACTGATCCCAACCAATAAATTTAGTGTAAAATGGTGGATTGCATGTTTTGTATGCAAATACCTGTAAAACTGAAACACAAAAGTCTATGAAGTTTTTGTAATACAATAGCCAGTATTTTGAAACCTGTTGTACTTTGATTGACTGCATGTACCTTGTGAAGTGAAAACAAGTGTTATTCTTTGACAGAATAATTTCATTCTGAGTCAGATTTCCAGTGTTTTGGTAAAGTTAGTGTGTGCAGAGAAAGATGTGTTCTATTTTGAAATGAAGAGTTAGTATATATTTACAGTTTTTTTCAATTGTTTACACGCAATTTTGAAAACCTCTACCTCCTTCTCCTCTTCCTCTACCTCCTTCACCTCTTTCTCTACCTCCTTCTCCTCTTCCTCTACCTCCTTCTCCTCTTCATCTACCTCCTTCTCCTCTTCCTCTACCTCCTTCTCCTCTTCATCTACCTCCTTCACCTCTTCCTCTACCTCCTTCTCCTCTTCATCTACCTCCTTCACCTCTTCCTCTACCTCCCTCTCCTCTTCCTCTACCTCCTTCATCTCCTCTTTGAGCCCCCCCTCTTATTCTCACTCTTCTTCTTCATCTTCTTCTAGCTCCTTCCATTTTTGTTGAAGACAGGTGAACTCACCTGCTGCCTTTTATAGCACTCCTGAGTGATGCGTTTTCAAATTAACACATGTGTGCTTCCACGCCTGATGGATGTGCATATCCAATTCATTCATTAGTGTGGTCAATGGCAATCCGGGGCTTTGTAATGACAAGGAGGTAACCTCACAATCCTTATCTGTGTCTAAGGTGTGAAAATGTGTGTAGAGTTTTACAAATCACTGTGTGTAATGTTTTGCTAAAAGGGTAAAGCAGACATTGTGTGTAATGTTGTGCAAATCTGTGGAGGGGTTTTGCTCATTGGAGTAGAATTTTGCAAATTGCGTGGAAATTTTTATTTTAGTGTGTAAACAATCATAAAAATCTGTAACAAAATGTGTTATTGATAAGAAAATTATCCATTTGGCCAATTGTGTTTTGTTGGTGTGAGTCTGTGTTAAGAGTTTAGGAAAAAGTATCTGAAGTATGGGTAAGCGCTTGTTAGCGATTGAAAAAAACTGTAAATACTTTTGAAAACAGATTCAAATAAGCGGCGATCCTAAATTGCAATATTATTTCCCACTATTACTGTTTTTGACTGTATTTTAATCATATTTCAAAAACAAAAAGAATCTTACTGAACATAGACCTTTAAACAGTATTGTATAATTCCATCTAGGATTAGTTAAAATTATTGGACAGTTATGACTGTTTCTTTCTCTTGTTATATATGCAACATATATTATATTTCATTGCATGTTGTCTCGGTAAGTAATTTCAAATTTTATTGGTCCAAAATAATTGAATTTGCATATTAACTGTCACAACTCAGTAGAGTCACACAAATTAGTGCTAGCAGCTGACACAATTCTGAAAACTATTGGAACAAATGTATACATTTTATTCTATAACCTTAAGTACGTATTTGACATCCAATATTTTCTATTTTATATGAGGGTAGTCTTGGATAGATAAAGCGGTAATTAAATAAATGACCTGCTAGACTAAATGTTTTGTCTTTTTCCTTCACAGACTACTCCTTCGGGGGCATTACTGCAAGATGCATCTGCAGTTCGACTGCATCGTTTGTGGTCGGACACTTTGCCACCAGAGGATCACAGGTGGATTGCCAGCAGGCTTTTTAAAATGGGGCCCAAGGGAAAACCAGAGCTTCGAGACAACCTACAGCTCGGGTATTACCCACCACAGCCAGCACTTATTTACAACCAGGCTCCAGCTCCAGACAGATTTTTTTGTCATGCTCTGTTGCTGTGGATGCCGTACAAGCTGTGGAAGATCAAGGCTCTCTGTGCCAATTCTGCCTGCGGGCAGCATCAGCTGACTGGAGGCGGTCTGCACAAAAGGGCACGGCAGGTTCTGGACATCGATAGGATGTACAACATGGTCACAGAAACCCTCATCTGTACGAAGTGTAAAGCCTCGCATGTGTCCTGGAGTCAGACTGTCCTGCAACAGCTGGATCTGGGCCATCGCTCTGAATTTCGGGTCATCCTCACGCGGAAGTAAGGGCACTTTAATTCCACATCCAGTTGATAGCCCATCATCACATATGTTTGCAAATACTTTACAAATCAATTATGTAAAATATATGAATGTGTGGATTTTGCTTTTCCTAAGGTATGCCTGTGATATTAGAGTCATTCGGCTCCTGCGTGAGCGTGGCCTAGGCAACAGTCCCACGTGGGTCATCAAACAGCTGCGTGAGAACCACAGTGAGGAGTGGCTCCAGCGTATGGCCCGGTACACCACCCAATGTGTGGACTTCCTCAAACGACCCGGGGTGTTGCAAATACAATTCCAGGAACCCCCAGAGCCTACAGTGGTCCCAAGCTGCAAGTGGCTGCTCACCGTGTACAGCCAAGACATCCTGACAAGGCTGGATGAAATCCATGCAAGGATAACATCTACGTATGGTTCAGTCTTGAAGATGGATTCTACTAAAAAGGTTAGCAGGGGATTTTTGTTAATTTATGGTGTTTACTGTTATATCATTATCAGAGCATGAGTATCATATTCTACATGGTGTGATGTTTCATTGCATTGCATGCTTCCTGTCATCTACTGCAGATCACTAAGAAGCTGGCTGGGACGGCAAGGGGAACGGGACTCTGGCTTACCTCTGTTGGCAATGAGTTTGGTCAGGTGCTCATGAGTGTGCTGACAGCACAGGAAGGAGCAGGACTGGACATGATGGTCGATGGTCTGGTGAAAAGGTACCAGCAGGCTAGTGTGGATCCACCTGCTGTTTTGTACGTGGACTGTGGCTGCTGCATTGATGTGGGTGAGACCAAGCTGAAAACCAGATTCAGAGGATGGCCTGATCTCATGATTCGGTTGGACATCTGGCATTTTATGCGCAGGATTGCCATGGGGTGTACAACTGATGCCCATCAGCTGTATCCCATCTTCATGTCACGGCTGTCAGCGTGCATTTTTGAGTGGGATGCGGCTGATGTTTCTATGCTTCGCAAAGCAAAGAGAGAGCTGTTGATATCCCAGGGTTGGCCTGCGCTGACAGATGAAGATGTCAACAAGCATCTTACCAGGAATGAGCTGGCACTCCATTGCCGGAGGAGGACCTGTGGAGAGGAGACTACCATCCTTCTCCTTGAGCGGCTGCTTACAGAGCTCCTGAGCAGCAAGGGCAAAGACTCCCTGGGTGTTCCTCTCCTGGACCGAGAAAGGATGGAGCACATCTGGAATGTCCAGAAGAAGCATGTGAAATGCATTCAAGACCCCCCTGGTGTTGTGCTCTATACAGAGACAGGGAGCCTAAACAAGGGAGGTGTGCTTCTGAAGACCTACAGATGTGCCAGAGGCTCCACTTCTCTCGAGTCCTTTCATTTACACCTGAACCGTTTCATCCCAGGTATTGTCTTTGTCACACACACTGTGCATGTGTAAAGAAAGAGCATTAAGTGTTTTTGTGTGTTCCTTTAACACCTCCTAAACACTGTTGTGTCTATTTACAGGGACCAGTGCAAACAGTCTGAACTTTCAGATTTATCTGCTTGAGGGTCTACACCGGTGGAACCAGGACCGGGAGGCTGCTTCCCTGTCATCGGAGCCATCAGCTTTGCGCAGCTACACAGGAGAACTTGTTCACTGTGTAAACGGCAATTATGAAAAGCTGTTTGGCAGGAAAGTGGTCCCCACGTTTTGTCCCCCTGCATGTTACACCGGTGATAATTATTTTATATATTTTTTATTTTATCAACTTGCAATTTCTGTGTAACCTCCGTCTATATGTCAGATTTAACCCTATAGAGTCGATTGTATCATAATTGATATGCAAGTTTCTAAAGGACTCTAAATGATCAACATGATCAAAACTTTTTAGGAAACATGCCCTCTGTCGTCTGATTGATTATAGTCTTTTAGTATAATTGTAAAAGTGTCCACCTTCAGCTCGTGCTTCACGTTTCTTTTCATTGTGAAACCTTTACTGATTTTATAAAGTAATTGTAAGAATAACTTTTATATTGTTACTAATATTTAATGACTAGTTACTAGACTGAAGCCGCTTAGGTTCACTTGATTAGAAAATCATGTTACATGTAAATATCAAAATGATCATCAGACTTTTCTCTCAATCATCATTGTATTGCATTTCATTTCATGTTTTGCCCACATAATTAAACGTGTTGGGCCTCTAAATAAAACTGTTTTGTTTTTTTTCTCCTTGACGATGAGCTCTATATTCTCACACTATATGAGCTACTACAAAAGCCTAATGTATCAAATATGATACACAACATTCTATTTAATTTCCGTTTGTTTATTGTTTTTATTTCAGGTGAGCTCATTGGAGTGCAGTATCTGTTCCAGCAGACTGGTCAGGCACTGCAGGACATGAATCCTGACTCTGAGCAGACAGCAGAGCTCATTGAGGACCTCAGTGTGGAGGAGCGAGATGAGGGCTTCTGTGACATCAGCGAGGATCACACAATAGCAGATCCGGAGGCTGTTCTGTCACCACCCTCTTCCACACTGACACTGGGTTCTTCCACCCTGGTCACCAGCAGTGCCACACCTGTACTGGGCTCCACATCCCTTTCACTGATCCCTGACCCCAAACTTGTCCTCACACAGTCTCCTTCATCACCTGGACCCTCAGGGACTGCTGTCACACCTGTTCCCTCTGAAACATCTGTTTCAACTCTCCCCTCAGAGCCAGAGGATGCTGGTCAGGATGTTGATGAAGAAGAGACGGTAAATACTACTCCTTTGTATGTCTTTCAAATTAACTAGAATAATTATGATGAATTAACATCCAGTGCTTTAAATCCAGACTTTCCACATATTTTACATTTATAAGTACAGCCTAAACTCATTTGTAAGCTGCAAATACACATCAAGTCAAGTCATCTTTATTTATTTGGTGCTTTGTAAAATGTCAAGAATGGCGCTCTCTGCTTTGTACTATACAGTGCTTTACGGTGATAAACAGGAAAATAACACAATCAGTTATGGAATTATGCATTAGACAGATGTGATGTAATAATTGTATTGCATGTTTGTGTTTTTTAATAGGCTGTTGACTACCAAAATATCCCGGGTTATCAACATGTGGACCAGCTGGCAGAATATCTGGTGGATCTCCGGGACCACCCAGCCCTCAGCCTGACCAACCAGGAAGCCAACACCATAATTGCTCTTTGGCAGAACCTGGATGACCGGGACAAGGAACGAGTGGTGTATGACAGTCGATGCCGAAAGAGACTGCTGTGTGGACGCTTCAAGGTCCCGAAGAAGCCCACTCACCCTGGTGTAGAGAGCACCACCAGATGTGTGCTGGGTGCAAGCAGCGCACCTGCTCAGTGGCCTGACTGTTGCCGTCTGGTGGAGACCATCTTCATCAGACTTTGCACTGTCCACCCAAGCCCCAAAAGAAAAGGCAAGGGAGCCCTGTCAAGATGGTCTCTGATCCTGCAAGACTATCGCAGGATAAGGCAGCTTGTACTGGGCAACAGCTTGGTGATGGGAGGAACATCCATGCAGCTGGTGGAGGTTAACCAGAACACCCTGATTCAGTGGTATAACAAAATACAGAAAAAGCAGGAGCTGTCTGTGCTGCTTCAGGGCATTCAGTTGCCTCAGCCCCTCCCTGAAGCTCATGAGCCTCTCCAGGTAGCCAAACGTCTACGGACTGAGCCAGAACAACCAGGAGAGCAGCACCAGTACAAGCTACCAGAGAGCACAGCTGGTCAGGCAAAGCAGAGGCAGACTTCTGTTGGGCGACCCCCTCTCAGACCCAAGGCACCAGCGCAGAGTCAGACGTTGCTGACACCATCTGCATCTGGAGCATCACTGCAGATGGTACCAAATATACTTATACCATCAGCACCAGGTTTCCAGGGTGTGCCAATGTTCCAGGCTGTGCCAATGTGCCAGGGTGTGCCAATGTTCCAGGGAGTGCAAATGATCCAGGTCATCCCAATGGCCCAGGGGATGCAAATGGTACAGCCACTGTTACAGCCAACAGCTGTACACGGCACCCGCTTACCCGCTTCACCAGCTGCCAATCCAGACGCCATGCCCAAGAGACCCTACAGGAGAACTGTAGAGGCCAACACTTGCAAAAAATGTGGGCAATTTAAAACAAGTGCAACAGGACATGACCAGTACAGGGGCAGGGTGTACTGCCCACAGACTGAGACTGTTTCAAAAGAGGTGTGGTTAGAGGAGATGCGGAGAACCATTTCCAAATAATGTATATATTTTCATGTATATAGCATCATGTATATAGTGTGAACAGTTGTTTAAATAGTTAATACTTGTGTTGAATATTATTTAACTGTTTTTTTAACGTTATTTAACATTTTAACTTTTTATTTCTTGTTTTTGAAAACCTATTTAACTCTTCATTTTATTTATTTATTTTTAAAACATGTTACCAGTATTTAACATTTTAATATTCATTACTGTTCTGTTGGCATGACTGGAAAATAAAAACAAATTGGCAAGTGATTTCTTTTTGACTTTGACTTTCATATAACACTAGTTCATCAGAACACTGCAACAATATAACTTTTGTATATAAAAAATATAATTTATACATTTTGTTATTCTTGTGATTGACATTTTCAGCATATTAGTTACTATTTAATGGGTTGCATCTTTGTTCATTACAAATAACAGATTTGCAAGTGTCTTGTTTGAATGTAACCTAAAAAAATACTTAATCAGATCAATAATAATACAACAACTACTAAATAATAACACTGTTCCATTGGCAATTATATATTTTTATGAAAGAATACCAAAGAAACACAACAAACAAATTACATATGTATATTTTATTAACACTGGAACAGTATGCATTCAAAAAGAATTTGCTTATTTACTTTTACTTTCATATAACACAATATTTCATCAGTACACTGCACCAATATAACATTTGTATTTAAAAAGATAATTTGTCCATTTTGTTATTCTTGTGACAGACATTCTTCATATTAGTTACTATTTAATGGGTTGCATCTTTGTTCGTTGCATAATAATGCAAATAACATTTTTTTTTAATGAAAGAATATCAAAAAACAACAAACAAATTACATATGTATATTTTATAAACACTGGAACAGTATGCATTTAAAAATTTAGCTTATATACTTTTATTTTATTATAACAATATTTTATCAGTACACTGCAACAATATAACATTTGTATATAAAAATATAATTTGTACATTTTGTTATTCTTGTGAAACATTTTACAGCATATAAGTTACTAATTAATGATTTGCATCTTTGTTCATTGCATAATAATGCAAATAACATTATTTTTCATGATAGAATATCAAAAAACACAACAAACAAATTAAATATGTATATTTTATTAAAACGGGAACAGTATGCATTCAAAAATAATGATCATTTATTCAAATAATAAATATTACAAAAAGTTGTCTTTAGCTGGATTCGAACCCCTGTCTTGGTGCACACCTGCAATAGAAAACAGTGTGATATAAATGCGTGATTTTCACACACGAAGAAACCGGAAAATGTATCATAAGATCTATGCTAATGAAGGCATATCTTTGAACATCAAATTTCAGCCTTTCTTTTCTTCTTTCTCTTCTTCCCCCTCTCTTTTTCTTCCTTCCCCCTTTTCTTCCCTTCTTCCCCACCTTTGTTGGACTATTGTTCCCCAGCTTGAACGCAGCGCCTTAGACCGCTCGGCCATCCTGACATGACGGCCAGTGGTGAGCAGCATTTTTGCACCTACACGGAATGGCAGATGATCTAGAATCTAGGGGTCAACGCTCACCCAAGTAACAGCACATGCCACGTTGGCGCAGTTAGGCAGCGCGTCACTCTCATAATCTGAAGGTTGTGAGTTCGAGCCTCACACGGGGCAGAATGGTGCTTTTTGATACACGGGTCCGTGTAAATAAAGGAGCTGCTTTCTGTATTCCCTTTTATGCCTTTGTCCATTTCTTCATATGCAATGTAATTGAAATCCAGTGTTTTTTTAAGACTAATGTTGAACAAATACAGTAATAGTATTACTCTCATATTCATGTCATATGTGTCAGTGTTGTTACAATGTTTTGTTAAGGCTTATATCATTCCTTCATTCTAATGGCATGTCTTGTTAATGCCAATGTAATGTTTTACATGACATTCCTTGAATCTTGTGTCATGACACTCCACCCCATGCCCCCAAACCCATGACATTTCATTCCAAGAAATTTCCAAGAAACCTTGCCATGAAATTCTACTGCATCTTCTCCCGGTAAACATCACAACATGTTATTTCGTGAAATTCAGTTGAATCCGATTCAATCAACATGTCCATTTTTTCTGAAATGTCATGACTTGAAATTCCAAGTGCCATAGAATCCCATACATTGCACTAAAGTGTTACTTTAAAGGTCATGTACTGCAGGTCAGTGTTACTTTAATGTTTGGTTTATTCTAGCATGAACTGAATTGCAGTGCTTTGTCAACATTACTGCATTTCTTGATAAACTTGCCAGAGGGTTAAAGACTCTAGCTTGAGCCCGCAGCCAAAGGTTAGGTTTGTCAGAAGTGGGATTCGAACCCACGCCTCCAGGGGAGACCGGCAAGAAATGGACAAAGGCATAAAAGGGAATACAGAAAGCAGCTCCTTTATTTACACGGTCCCGTGTATCAAAAAGCACCATTCTGCCCCGTGTGAGGCTCGAACTCACGACCTTCAGATTATGAGACTGACGCGCTGCCTAACTGCGCCAACGAGGCATGTGCTCTGACTCGGGTAAGCGGTGAAGCCCTAGATTCTAGATCATCTGCCATTCCGTGTAGGTGCAAAAATGCTGCTCACCACTGGCCGTCATGTCAGGATGGCCGAGTTCAGGTCGCAGTCTCCCCTGGAGAAGTGGGTTCGAATCCCACTTCTGACAAACCTAACCTTTGGCTGCGGGCCCAAGCTAGAGTCTTTAACCCTCTGGCAAGTTTATCAAGAAATGCCGTAATGTTGACAAAGCACTGCAAATCAGTTCATGCTAGAATAAACCAAACATTAAAGTAACACTGACCTGCAGTACATGACCTTTAAAGTAACACTTTAGTGCAATGTATGGGATTCTATGGCACTTGGAATTTCAAGTCATGACATTTCAGAAAAAATGGACATGTTGATTGAATCGGATTCAACTGAATTTCACGAAATAACATGTTGTGATGTTTACCGGAAGAAGATGCAGTAGAATTTCATGGCAAGGATTCTTGGAAATTTCTTGGAATGAAATGTCATGGGTTTGGGGGCATGGGGTGGAGTGTCATGACACAATATTCAAGGAATGTCATGTAAAAAATTACATTAGCATTAACAAGACATGCCATTAGAATGAAAGAATGATATAAGCCTTAACAAAACATTGTAACAACACTGACACATATGACATGAATATGAGAGTAATACTATTACTGCATTTGTTCAACATTAGTCTTAAAAAAACACTGGATTTCAATTACAGTGCATATGAAGAAATGGACAAAGGCATAAAAGGGAATACAGAAAGCAGCTCCTTTATTTACACGGTCCCGTGTATCAAAAAGCACCATTCTGCCCCGTGTGAGGCTCGAACTCACGACCTTCAGATTATGAGACTGACGCGCTGCCTAACTGCGCCAACGAGGCATGTGCTCTGACTCGGGTAAGCGGTGAAGCCCTAGATTCTAGATCATCTGCCATTCCGTGTAGGTGCAAAAATGCTGCTCACCACTGGCCGTCATGTCAGGATGGCCGAGCGGTCTAAGGCGCTGCGTTCAGGTCGCAGTCTCCCCTGGAGGCGTGGGTTCGAATCCCACTTCTGACAAACCAACATTTGGCTGCGGGCCCAAGATAGAGTCTTTAACCCTCTGGCAAGTTTATCAAGAAATGCAGTAATGTTGACAAAGCACTGCAATTCAGTTCATGCTAGAATAAACCAAACATTAAAGTAACACTGACCTGCAGTACATGACCTTTAAAGTAACACTTTAGTGCAATGTATGGGATTCTATGGCACTTGGAATTTCAAGTCATGACATTTCAGAAAAAATGGACATGTTGATTGAATCGGATTCAACTGAATTTCACGAAATAACATGTTGTGATGTTTACCGGAAGAAGATGTAGTAGAATTTCATGGCAAGGATTCTTGGAAATTTCTTGGAATGAAATGTCATGGGTTTGGGGGCATGGGGTGGAGTGTCATGACACAAGATTCAAGGAATGTCATGTAAAACATTACAATAGCTTTAACAAGACATGCCATTAGAATGAAAGAATGATATAAGCCTTAACAAAACATTGTAACAACACTGACACATATGACATGAATATGAGAGTAATACTATTACTGCATTTGTTCAACATTAGTCTTAAAAAAACACTGGATTTCAATTACAGTGCATATGAAGAAATGGACAAAGGCATAAAAGGGAATACAGAAAGCAGCTCCTTTATTTACACGGTCCCGTGTATCAAAAAGCACCATTCTGCCCCGTGTGAGGCTCGAACTCACGACCTTCAGATTATGAGACTGACGCGCTGCCTAACTACGCCAACGAGGCATGTGCTCTGACTCGGGTGGGAGGTGAAGCCGTATATTGTAGATCACCTGCAAAAATGCTCCTCACCACTGGCCATCAAGTCAGGATGGCCGAGCGGTCTAAGGCGCTGCGTTCAGTTCGCAGTCCCCCCTGGAGGCGTGGGTTCGAATCCCACTTCTGACAAACCTAACCTTTGGCTGCGGGCTCAAGCTAGAGTCTTTAACCCTCTGGCAAGTTTATCCAGAAATGCAGTAATTTTGACAAAGCACTGCAATTCAGTTCATGCTAGAATTAACCAAACATTAAAGTAACACTGACCTGAAGTACATGGCCTTTAAAGCAACACTTTAGTGCACTACACTACGGAAACTTGAGTGGAACGTCAGTCCCACCTCTTCTAGGTTACGCTTGTTCAAAAGCGACTGAAACTATAGACTGCCCAGTGTTTTTAACCTGGCAAAAAGTCGCTAATTTTGTTGTGTTACGACCCTGCGTTCCGCTTGCTCGACTGTTGGTGACGGTTTTGCTCAGAGAGAGCTTGGGAGATCGCACACCCCTGCTTCCTCATTATCCTTAATTATGAAGAGGATAAAACAGTGGATTGAACATCTTCTCTTCACTTTCGTCCAGAGGATTGACAGCCTCTGGCGAAGTCATTCAAACCTTTGATTTACAGCCCATACTAGCCTTCTTTTA
Source organism: Siphateles boraxobius (assembly GCF_051911475.1). Classification (NCBI taxonomy): domain Eukaryota; kingdom Metazoa; phylum Chordata; class Actinopteri; order Cypriniformes; family Leuciscidae; genus Siphateles; species Siphateles boraxobius. The sequence goes on from NW_027509153.1 coordinate 2,128,805, forward strand.
CTCCCCAACTGGATTATGATTTTTCCCCTTTTGATTTGAAACCCTAGACTTTGTTATATTTAGTTAATTGTGATTTTTGAGGACAAATAAAATCTTGCAAGTCATTTTGGTGTACTTGTTTACTTTATGTATGGCCGAAACGAGCTGGCCGTAACATAAATTGGGAGTCTCGTCCGCGATCCTATCGGGGTAGGAAACGTTGGTAAGTATGGGTTGTATCTGTGTATGTTTTTGTGAATGGTTACCTTTATAAATGAGAACTCTGGTGAATTAGAGTGTTTCCAGCTGTATTGTGAATACAATCCTTCCGACGGAGCACTGTTTGTTGTTTTGTTTTGTTATTTTGCCTTTCTTGTTTTTGGAGGTTATCCTGGGTGGAGATTAAATCTCTGTAGGGGGTACGCTTCCGGACTTTCAGTTTGACTGATAGTTGCAGAGTTCAGCGTTTAATGTCGCCTCGAGCCCGGTACATCTCTGAAGACTAGGTAAGATTTAGTGTTTTTCTGAGTTAGGAGCTGGAGTTCTCTTATATTATAAATGGTAAATCCATTCTACAAAAATAAAAAAAGTTAAATCGTTGCGTTTGCGCGTATAGTGCAGTTTATTTTGCGCTTACACTGTGTTTTGACTTGTGGGAAGTCTTTGGACATTTTTGTGAATGAGATTGTGTAATACGGTGACGTAGTTCCTTTTTGAAGCAGTGGCTTATGGGAATTGTATTTCGAGTGAACAGCGTCTCACGTGTGTTAGCTAGTAGTTTCGTTTGTCTTATTGTGTATAAAACATACGAACAAAATGTCTTCGGTGGTCGAGGATTCCTTTGCGTGTCCATCAGAAGCTTTGCTTGAGAGTTGTACAAAGGAGCAGTTGGTGCAAATCGCCGAACGCTTGAGTGTTGATTTTACTTCTCAAGAGAAGAGGCTGAAGGAGACTATGGTGACTACTCTGAAGCGGTCACTTGTTGATAGAGGAGTTATAGAGGTAAACACTGAGTTAATCACTCCGAGTGAATCATTTGTGTCTACTCCTGTTGAGGTTTATAGTGAAAGTGAGACAAAATTTCCAGAGTTGTCTTTGCAAGAGAAGCAACTGTGTTTAGATGCCGCGAAATTTGTGCAGAACGTGATGATCGCGCTATGAAAGAGCGAGCGGTAGAGAGAGAATTTGAAGAGAGAAAATTAAATCAACAGTTAGCTATGCGGAAAATGGAGCTTGAGTTAGAGAGGGAACGTGAAGAGAGAACATTTCAGTTAGAGAGGGAACGTGACGAGAGAGCGTTTCAGATAAAAAAGTTGGAGTTAGAATTAGCAGCATAGACAGCTGAAGGTTCACAAGCGAATGTGCCTCCTGTTCCACAATGGCATGCGAATGCAGGTGAACCTGTATTTGACGTTCACAGGAATATAAGATTAGTGCCGCCATTTTCTGAAAAGGAAGTGGATAAATATTTATATCATTTTGAACGTGTTGCTTTGTCCATGAAATGGCCGAAAAGCTTTTGGACTTTATTGTTGCAGTGTGTGTTTACAGGTAAAGCTCAATAAGTTTATTCTGCACTCTCACTGGAACAGATTGGTGAGTATGATGTGGTGAAATTTGCTGTGTTGCATGCATATGAACTTGTGCCTGAGGCATATTGTCAAAAATTTAGGAATTTGAGTAAAGCTGATGAATGTACTTATGTTGAATTTGCAAGAGGGAAAGAGGACCTATTTGATCGTTGGAGCATTTCAATGAAAGTTACAACTAAGGAGCAATTAAGAGAATTCGTGCTCTTAGAGGAGTTTAAACATTGTGTTCCTCATGCTGTAGCTAGGCATCTCACTGAACACAAGGTGAATACACTTTCAGAAGCTGCTATCATGGCTGATGAATTTGTGTTAACCCATGGGTCATTCAGTGCAGTAGGTCTTAAAACCAACAATATGAGTAACTCTAAGTTTTGCTTTCAACCTAAGACAAAGTCTTATGTGATGAGTAGGAATAGTAAGACAACAGTGGCTGAACATTCTAGTAAACCTGCACTCTCACGGGACATGGTTTGCTTTTATTGTAAGAAGCCTGGTCATAAAATATCGGACTGTCTCACTCTCGAGAAGAAAGAGAGATTGTCGAAATATGTTGCTTTGGTTTCTGCTTCATCATTGATTATTGACACTTGTGATGAGAAAGATCGTCATTCATCTAGTTCTAGTGATCAATCTGTTGATCAGTGTATAACTTCTGTTGATTATGCACCCTTTATCATTGAGGGAAATGTGTCATTGCCTGGTTCAAACGAAACGGTGCCAGTACGTCTTCTTCGAGATACGGGAGCTGCGCAGTCGTTTCTTTTAGAGGGAATTTTGCCTATGACTTCTGAAACCGCTACTGGAACTCATGTATTAGTGCGAGGGTTTGAGATGAGGTTTACTGAAGTGCCTTTGCATCGAATCCATCTTTCCTCTGCCATTGTATCTGGTGAAGTAGTAGTTGGTGTTCGTCCTGCACTTCCAGTTCCTGGGATTACATTTTGGGAAATGATTTAGCTGGTGAGAATGTTTGGGGAAGGAGTGATGTGGCAGCTCCACCCATAATAGCATCTACACCTAGGAAATCTGATGTTGGAAATTGTAGAGAATCTCGTGATTTGTTTCCAGCTTGTGCAGTCACTCAATCAATGGCTAAACCATTAATTGAAAATGAAGTTGAAGTTCCACTGCATGACACCTTCTTTTATACTGTTCATACAGGTGACTCAGGATCTGATGTGTCCAAATGTCCTGAGCAGAGAGACCTGAAATCCTGTTCTTCGTTGTCTTGTGATCACAAAGATTCGACAGTGTTGCGACATGAATCTACCGATACATCAGAGGTTCTGTCCACTCCTGAGAAAACCAATGGTGATCTCTCTGATGTTGATTGTTCTCTGACTTCTTTGTTACAGATTTTTCGAGAGGATTTGATTAGAGCTCAACAGAGCGACGACAGTCTTAAAACCTTATTCTCTGAAGTAGGGTCTAAGAAATGTTCTGATCCTCAGTCTTCTTCGTACTTTCTTGATGATGGTCTGCTTTGTCGGAAAGTGCTGCTGCATGAAGATGTTTCTCTAGAACCTAAAACTCAGATTGTGAGTCAGATCTCAGATCTTTTCTATAATAACTATCTGTTGAATACTCCTGATCAGAGAAAGAAAGTACAAGTATGTCACAGTAATCTGTTGAAATTGTACATAGCTCCTGTTCGTTCCATTACTGTTAATGTGGTAAACTCTTGTGATTCTTTTCCCGAATTGTCATCTTCCTTTCGTAGCCCGAGTAAGGATTCTTTGGAGAATGTTGATGAGGATGAGAGTTTTCTTTCTCGAGAAAAAGTCGACGGACGACTATAAACTCTGAGATTCTTATTAATCTTTCCTCCCATCTTTCTTATCTGACAGAGGAGGAGAGGAGTGATGTCACTGAGTTGGTGATGTCATTTCCCTCTCTTTTCCGTGATGTTCCTGGTCGTACTTCTATCATAGAACATGATATCGACGTAGGAGCCTCGTGTCCGATTAAACAAAACGCATATCGAGTCAATCCTTTTAAAAGAGATTTGCTGAAACAAGAGGTGAACTATCTACTTGCTCATGATCTGGCTGAATCTAGTTTCAGTTCATAGAGTTCCCCTTGTGTTCTAGTATATAAATCTGATGGCTCATATCGATTCTGCACAGATTATCGAAAACTTAATTCTGTTACTAAGCCGGATTGCTTCCCTTTGCCTCGAGTTGATGACTGCGTCGATCATGTTGGCTCTGCCCGATATGTTAGTAAGTTCGATCTCTTAAAGGGATATTGGCAGGTGCCTTTGACTAGTAGAGCGAAGGAATTATCCACCTTCGTCACACCTGATGTTTTCCTGCAGTATACGGTTATGCCTTTCGGAGTGCGAAATGCACCCGCGACGTTCCAGCGTCTCGTAAATCGTATACTTTATGGAATGTCAGGATGTGAGGCATATCTTGACGACGTGGTGTTGTATAATTCCTCCTGGTCTGAACATCTTAACTAGATTAAAGAATTGTTTTCTCGTTTAGCAAAGGGTAATCTTACCATAAACCTCGCTAAATCGGAATTCGTGAAGGCAACCGTTACCTATTTAGGTAAAGTCGTGGGAAACAGTTGTGTAAAGCCTATTGAGACCAAGGTCGAAGCCATTTGTGACTTTCCCGTACCCACCACTCGTCGCGAATTGCGACGGTTTCTCGGTATGGTGGGATATTACCGGAGCTTCTGCGAAAATTTTGCCAGTGTAGTCTCACCTCTTACCGATTTATTGAGTCCAAAGTTGACTTTTCGGTGGTCTGAGCTCTGTCAACAGGCTTTTGAAAATTGTAAAGCATTGCTGGCGTGTGCCCCTGTTTTAACAGCCCCGGATTTTGAGAAATCTTTTAGCCTTGCAATCGATGCAAGTGCTTGTGGTGCGGGCGCTGTTCTCTTACAGGAGGGTTCGAACAAGGTTCTACATCCTGTAAGTTACTTTTCAAAAAAGTTTAATCGACATCAAAAGGTATACTCTACCATTGAGACGGAAGCTCTCGCCCTAGTGTTGGCCGTGCAACATTTTGAGGTATACCTAGGGTCAATCGCTGCACCGATTATCATCTATACGGATCATAATCCGTTGGTTTTCTCGAATCGAATGAGAAATCGAAATCAGCGACTTATGCGATGGAGTCTCATCTTACAACCTTTCCATCTTGAGATTCAACACATCCGAGGAAAAAATAATGTCATAGCTGACACACTTTCTAGAGCATAACCTAATCTCTGCGTTGTTCATTTCTATTCTTTGCATCTCTAGGGCCCAGAGTAGCTGAAGAATGAAGACTGCCCAGTGTTTTTAACATGGCAAAAATCTGCAAATTTTTTTGGCAGACCAAACATTTTTTATTACTGTACAGGAAACCTCAATGGCCATTTGTTTTATTTTTTGTCCTTTTCTAAAGAGATTAAACCACAAACATCCCTGCAAGTGTACTGACCTGCTCAAAAGAAAAACGCATACGAAATTTTTGCAAAAACCACCCACTGTTTCCGCCCAGTTTCGAACTGATGACCACTACACTACAGAAACCTATTGATGAGATGCATGTGCTTTTTAGAAGATGGCTCCTTCCCATAATCTGCCCTGCAAGCAGTGTGACAGTCTGTAAATTCCACAAACAACAGAACAGAGGTCATTCGGCATGGCAGTCTGCCTACAGCTCCTTGGTACGATGGCCTTCACCTGTCTCAAAAGGAAATGAGCGCTACACCCACCTAGCGTGGCAAACAATTTAAATTTTCTGTCAGAATCCAACCGCTGTTTCTGCTCGGTTTCAAACCGAGGACCTTTTGCGTGTTAGGGGAACGTGATGACCACTACACTACAGAAACCTATTGATGAGATGCATGTGCTTTTTAGAAGATGGCTCCTTCCCATAATCTGCCCTGCAAGCAGTGTGACAGTCTGTAAATTCCGGAAACAACAGAACAGAGGTCAATGAAGTGTACTGACCTGCTCGACAGAAAATCGCATACGAAATTCTTGCAGAAACCACCACCAGTTTCCGCCCAGTTTCGAACTGGGGACCTTTCGCATGTGAGGCGAACGTGATAATCACTACACTACGGAAACACGTCTTCAGGTTGCAGACATAAATCTTTAGGTACACGCTTGTTAAAAAGCGTATAAAGGAAATGAGCGCTACACCCACCTTACGTGGCAAACAGTTTAAAGTTTCTGTCAGAATCCAACCGCTGTTTCTGCTCGGTTTCGAACCGAGGACCTTTCGCGTGTTAGGCGAACGTGATGACCACTACACTACAGAAACCTATTGATGAGATGCATGTGCTTTTTCTGCCCTGGAAGCAGTGTGACAGTCTGTAAATTCCACAAACAACAGAACAGAGGTCATTCGCCATGGCAGTCTGCCTACAGCTCCTTGGTACGATGGCCTTCACCTGTCTCAAAAGTAAGGGTTATGTAGCGAATTGCAGCATTTATATTTAAAATGCCTCCACTTGTTTCCGCCCAGTTTTGAACTGAGGACCTTTCGCGTGTAAAGCGAACGTGATAACCACTACACTACGGAAACTTGGTTTGGACGTCTGTTACGACCCCCGTGTGGGTCATATTGTGTGGGTTCGGTTGTCTTTGTTACTTGTTTTGTAGGTTGGAGTTGGAGTGAGTGACGTCATGATGACTGATGGTTTACACCTGTGCTAGAGCTGATGCCGGCAAACAAAAGCAGCTCCCTTCGGGCGTGACGGGGCGCGCTCTCCCCTCGTGCCATTTTGTTGTTGTCTTGTTCCCGTTTTGGTCTATTCTCTTACTTTATTATTTTTACTTTAATAAATGTTATTCCTTTTTCCATACCACTTTAACGTGTCATCTCCTTCTTTGTCGCGGCTTGCGAGTCGGCCGTGACACGTCAGTCCCACCTCTTCTAGCGTACGCTTGTTCAAAAGCGACTGAAACTATAGACTGCCTAGTGTTTTTAACATGGCATAAAGCTGCTAATTTTGTTGGCAGACCAAACATTTTGAACTGAGGACCTTTCGCGTGTAAAGCGAACGTGATAACCACTACACTACGGAAACTTGATTTGGACATCAGTCCCACCTCTTCTAGGGTACGATTGTTCAAAAGCGACTGAAGCTATAGACTGCCCAGTGTTTTTAACATGGCAAAAAGCTGCTAATTTTGTTGGCAGACCAAACATTTTTTATTACAGTACAGGAAACCTCAATGGCCATTTGTTTTATTTGTGTCCTTTTCTAAAGAGATTAAACCACAAACATCTCTGCAAGTGTACTGACCTGCTCAACAGAAAATCGAATACGAAAATTTTGCGAAAACCACCCACAGTTTCCGCCCAGTTTTGAACTGGGGACCTTGCACGTGTGAGGCGAACGTGATAACCACTACACTACGGAAACTTGATTTGGATGTCAGTCCCACCTCTTCTAGGGTACGCTTGTTCAAAAGCGACTGAAACTATAGACTGCCTAGTGTTCTTAACATGGCAAAAAGCTGCTAATTTTGTTGGCAGACCAAACATTTTGAACTGAGGACCTTTCACGTGTAAAGCGAACGTGATAACCACTACAATATGGAAACTAGATTTGGACATCAGTCCCACCTCTTCTAGGGTGCACATGTTCAAAAGCGACTGAAGCTATAGACTGCCCAGAGTTTTTAACATGGCAAAAAGCTGTTAATTTTGTTGGCAGACCAAACATTTTTTATTACTATACAGGAAACCTCAATGGCCATTTGTTTTATTTTTGTCCTTTTCTAAAGAGATTAAACCACAATCATCCCTGCAATTGTACTGACCTGCTCAACAGAAAATTGCATACGAAATTTTTGCAAAAACCACCCACAGTTTCCGCCCAGTTTCGAATTGGGGTCCTTTCGCGTGTGAGGAGAACATGATAACCTCTACACTATGGAAACATGTCTTCAGGTTGCAGACATAAATCTTTAGGTGCACGCTTGTTAAAAAGCGTATAAAAGAAATGAGCGCTACACCCACCTAGCGTGGCAAACAGTTTAAATTTTCTGTCAGAATCCAACCGCTGTTTCTGCTCGGTTTCGAACCGAGGACCTTTCGCGCGGGAGCCGAAAATGGTTAAGCTAACTTCCCTTAACTTTTCCCATTCATTCTCTATGGTACTGCTCAACACAATGGATGCAATATACCTTTGGCCACACGTAGACTTCCTGGCGCTGTTTCGCTTTTCGGTGGCGGGGAATTTTAAAGGGGTCATGACATGTTTTTTTGTTTTGTTTTATTATTTTCCCTTAGGTGCAATTATAGTATTACTATAGTTTTTTGTACAAAAAAACTTTAAAAATATAGTGATTTATGACCTTTTCCCACCCTGTTTCTCACCTCTGATTCAAACAGTCTGTTTTGGAGGTGTTTTCCCTTTAAGAGTTCAGTGTTAATGCCCACTGTTATGATTGGCTAACGTCAGTGCTGCTTATGCATAAATTATTAACGTTTATCATTTTGTATCACACGTAGACTACACAATGCTCCACCACGTGAAACTTCGGTCTTCCGATCTTTTACCATCGTGTCAATTCTCAATTGATTTTGATTCAAATGCGCGAGGGAGTGAGAGAGAGAGAGAGAGAGAGAGAGAGAGAGAGAGAGAGAGAGAGAGAGAGAGAGAGAGAGAGAGAGAGTTTGAAGGCGCGCGCGCGGCCGGGGCTCTCTCTCTCTCTCTCTCTGCTCGTTCTTCAGTAACATGCCCTGTCACACTCATCTGATCACTCACCGTTCAAATTAAGCTTTGGCGGGCTGCATATGCTGCAAATAAACTGCATCCGACTGTTTTCCTTGACGTCTGGATCGTTCGGCAGCGTATTCAAAGACTCAAACAGGAACAGCACATCTGCATAGCATCGCAGTCATCTTGTAAACAGACCCACTCGCTGCACGAGAACGCATGCGATGATGCGAAATGAGGCGTAGTTGTCTTGCGCTGGAGGCGGTCATATGCAAACGACTGGTACGTCACTTCGCACCGTGACGTCACTTCATACAATGGATCTAGAACGAGCTGTATTTAGAGCTTGATTAAATAAATGCTTCGTTTATAATGAGGAGGACGTCTTAAGCTATGAAACTTGCAGGAAGTTTTAATAGTACATAGATCTCTTATACACCAAAACATCAAGGCAAATTTGGTTTCTCATGTCATGACCCCTTTAAAAGCGTAGTGTCATCTGTCAATCAATCATTCGCAGTGGAGGAGGGGAGACCCGTTTTACGATCGGAGATATTTTTTTACCGAATTGTCAGCAAATTGTTTTGTTTTTTACAACAATTTTGTACAGTCTAAACTACCTTCAGACAGATTTTACCTCAGGTGACCACATATACATTATTATTCATATATTTTATCATTTAAATTGCATGTTGTTATCATGTAACGTAAGTTAAGTTAACTGTTAAGTTAATTGTATTGTTAATTGTGTTGAATTGATTGTGATGTTAAGAAACCCAGTAAACCAAACTCCTCGTTGTAAATACAGCTGTTATTTTTTAAGAGTGTCTTTGTTTGTAACGGTGAATGTTTCATCTTTGATTTCTTACTATGCAATCATATAAAATGTTTACAACTATGTGTTAACAGTGCAGTATGATGTAGTACTTTTAATGTAATTAATAAATAGTACACACAAATATAATACATTTGAATTACAAAAAAAAATGATTACAAAAAAATATGTGTGCAATTTAATGGTATAGTATATGAATAACATTTTATTGTGATAAAATAGATAATTAAACACAATAATAGTGTGTGAAAGAGGATATTGTGAAATTAATATGAATATTTATTTAATAATAAAATGGTTAATTTAATTGTTGTTTTATTTATTAAGAAATAAAATAATTGAAATCAGAATATAAGTGCGTTAATTAAGTGTGTTAATGCAACAGACCATAAACACTAATCAGCTCTTTGTGAGTGTATATGTACAGCACAGCAGGATGCAGGTGAAAGTGATCTTCCCAGGCAAGATCAAAGTGTGCTTCAGGAAAGGACCGACTGGATATCTGAGACAAGATCCCTCAGATGAAGCCAAGAGGATCAAAGACAACCCCAATCTCCAGGACAAATCAGCCCCTTAAAGGGAAGACAAGGTCAAGGAGAATGCCCGCTCTGTTGTCTTCATGAGAGGAGGTGATGTGTCAGACAGAAAAGAGGTGCTTGGAGAGTATGTGCTTCAGTTTGGAAAGTACAAAGACAAATCATTCCGGTGGCTGCTAGAGAATGATGTAGGCTATACCATATTCTTGACTAAGAAGGTTGAGGAGGAGGAGGAGAGAGCCGGTCAGTTTAAACCAGAGGGTCCCAAAAAGGACAGCCTACTTTCATTTCTTGAGTACAGTAGAAGCTTCCAGGAAATCGAGGACCTCCTAAATTATTTAACTGGAAGATCAGTGGCACCACCTGTGAGGAATGAAGATGACAACTTGGTTGGCTTTGGGATTAATGCAGAAAAGACTTGGAGGGATGTTTGGGAGAGCAGAGCAGATGGATATGCTGCATTTATCCTCCAGAAACAGTGCGTCACAGGCAGCAAAATGTTTCGGCTGCAGCAGTACCTCACTCAGAAAAAGAGCCAGCTTCAGAGTGTTTCAGCGGAACATGCTTCCACTGGCCTTACAGCATCTGCCTCTCATCCTCCAGGTTTGTTGACAGTACAGTTGAGTATATATAAGGTCGAATTGAAAAATGTAAATGTGGGATGACATATGATTCCCATCTTTGCTTTTATGCTTTGTTTTACAGAAATGGAGGATGATGAAGAATTGGAGAGAATGATGCTTTCTATATCCCCATCCAAAGTCCAAGGCCAACTGAGTAAGAAAACCTCACACAGACACATTTTTGGATCAGTAAGATTTTTTTACTAAGTCTGTTATTTGATTCAAATACAAAATAAAACAGTCAAAATTGTGAAATATTATTAGATTTCAAAATAGCTGTTTTCTATGTGAATATATAATAAAGTGTAATTTATTTCTGTGATCAAAGCTGAATTTTCACCATCATTACTCCAGTATTCAGTGTCACATGATTCTGATGATTCGGTGCTCAAGAAACATTTCTCATTATTATCATTGTCAACAATTGTATTATTGTTACAGTATTACAGTACAACAAATAGTTATTTACATTTTTATTTCAGGATTCTTTGATGAATAAAAAGTTCAAAAGAACAGCATTTATCTGAAATAGAATCTTTTGTAACATTAAACACTATTGTTCAAAAGTTTGGGGTCAGTAAGAATTGTTAGTTATTTTTGGGGGGAAATAAATAAAATAAATCAATACTTTTATTCACGAAGGATGGATTAAATTCATCAAAAGTTACAGTAAAGGCATTTATAATGTTACAAAAGTTTCTATTTCAACACACACTATTTATTGTGGTTGCTATATCCATATTTTTCTGAATGTACACCCGTATGAATGTGGAGTATTGCTGTAAAAGAGCTTAATGCTCAGTCAATTTTCCCTGAATAAACAACAGTTGATGATATTTATAATTCCATCCTTTCATACCAATCTTTGGTTTGTTCTTTTTCCATAGAAGTGGAGGAAGGTGAAGAATTGGGGAGGATGATGCTACCCACATTTTCATCTAAAATTCCAGACCAACTGAGTGAGAACCACATACATATACATACATGCTCTATCAAACTGCATTCATTTCCATGAAACATCATTACATTTTTATACAGCGTTATTCAAGATGGTAAATGTTTGGCATGTTACATTGTTTCTGCGCTTTGCTATATATATATATATATACTGAATATATACATACAAGCTACAGTATGGATTTTCACAGCAGCTTCGGTAACAAATTCGAGACAAATTCTGCTGTAAAGCAGCTCTAACAAGCCAATTGTGACATTATTCAGCTCAAGTCACTTCAGTATTGATTCAGTTCAATTCAAGATTCAGATCAATTGTGCATACATACTGTATATACAGTGTATTTGTGCATATAAATGTACATGTGACTCCTGTACACACCACTGTACACTGAACAAGCAGAAGGCACGTAGCAGTGCTTTACATTTTTCACATCTGTGTGTAGTTTGGTGTGTACTGAACTTTAACAGTAAAGGGTTTTATATGTCATTGTGTCTGTTTATGTTATAAATGCTTGAAAGTTTAATTATCTTCACAATGATCACTTCACTTCACTATTATCTTGCCAGGCTATTCCAGTAAAAAGCAAATCAGTTTTTTTTTTCATTTACTGTTTACCAGCCTCTCTTAGTGAAAGACCATGGTTGATTACATGGTCAATGAATGGACAATTTCATCACTGACTACTGTTCTTCCAGCCCTTGGAATGCCACCACCACACATTCTTACACCTCAACCTTGCCCTCTCCTTGAGCCTGCTCTTCTCCCTGCTCCTCTCACTGCACCTCTCACTGCATCTCTCACTGCACCTCTCACTGCATCTCTCACTGCACCTCTCACTGCATCTCTCACTGCACCTCTCACTGCATCTCTCACTGCACCTCTCACTGCATCTCACAATGCACCTTTCACTGCACCTCTCACTGCATCTCTCACTGCATCTCTCACTGCACATCTCACTGCATCTCACAATGCACCTCTCACTGCACCTCTCACAATGCACCTCTCACTGCACCTCTCACTGCATCTCACACTGCATCTCTCACTGCGCCTCTCACTGCACCTCTCACTGCACCTCTCACTGCATCTCTCACTGCACCTCTCACTGCATCTCTCACTGCATCTCTCACTGCACCTCTCACTGCATCTCTCACTGCACCTTCTCCCTGGGCCCCTTGGTCTTACTCTTCCTCATCCGGACATTACAGTGTTTGTCTTTTTCTGTTTATGTGTCCAAAAACATCACTCCTCAAAGTCCTCCTTTTACTGTATAAGTGTCAATGTAATAGGAAAAAATAACCCCTGCCACTGAGTCTAAGCCAGACTGGAATCAGCTATGGTTGGCCCAATTTACCCAACATAAATCAGCTGTGTCAATTATTCAATTGTTTGTTTATTATCAGCTGAGATATATTGTTTTTGAACTGTTACTATTGCAGAAGCAGAGGTTTTTATACTGTATCTAAGGTTTGGAATATTGTTTTTGCTATTGTGGGATGGTGTGTGTTAACAATTGTAAGTACTACAAAAACAATCCATAATTTTGTTGGGAGGTATAGCTTTATTGTATTTAGAGTTTTGAAAATGTGACAACTGGTTGGACAAACGCTTGAGACCACATCGCCTTTGAGACCAGTGCAGGAAACCATGCTCTGTCAATGTAAGGACTTAATGTAACATAATTTTACTTAATAAAATTTAAAACACATTTAACATATTTAACAAATATAATGCTCATCTATGACTAATGTCAACCATGTCATCCTGCAGCCCTCCTCCCAGTGACCTCTGCAGAATCTATAGCCTCTACTCCTCCCTCAGGCCCCCCTGCAACTGCTGTCCAGTCGGGACTCCTTGCAGCCTTTACTCCACCCACAGCACTCCCTGCAGTCTCTGCTGGGCACCCCCCAACTCAGATGGAGGAGAAGCCAGCACTTCCACCACTGCCAGGCTATGAGCAGGATGTAAGCCAATGGAACTGCTCTCACCAGCAGAGAATCTGGATGAAAACAGAAATGGAAGCCTTGGGACTGTGGCAAGGCTCTAGACCGGTGAGACATCCAATGAACATGATCTCCTTGTGGTGTTACCCACCTCAGCCTGAGCTTATTGATGCTGTCTATAAGTTGCCATCACCGAAATACTTTCAACTTCATCCATTCTTCATTTGGAAACCAGAGCACTCCATTATGGAAAGAGTCCGCAACAACTACACTCTGCCATGTCTGAACGGCTGTCCGAATCCTCACGTTGTCTCATCAGGAGTTGGATGACCCCGTGTCATTATTGGTACAAGCAGCCAGTACTACATGCTGGCCTCTCGGCTCAGCTGTAAAGTCTGTAAAAAGTAATGGTATGCAGACAAACCTCAATGGATGGACATGCTGCCAAGTCGATTCTGCAACATTTTTCCAGCTTTTCGTATGCACAAGAAGGCCATATGTAAGACTGTGATGGACGAGTTGCGGCGCACAGCAAAGTCTCCCAATGATATGGCCAATCAGTTGAACGAAGCTCTCAACCTCAGGTATGAGCGTGCACACCTGGCTTACCTGTCCACTGTTAAGAATGTGCTGGATGGAGACAGTGGACTTTATGGTCAGCAGACCATCACAGGGGCACTAAGAGCAACAAATACTCCTGCTCCATTTGGTGAGTATGGTGATGTGGTCGGCTGGTGTGGAGTAACAGTCTCACCCCACTACTTGGTTGACTGCCTCATTCAGGAGTACCATAGGCAGGAGAGCACAATCAATTTGCTCCTTAAAGCCACATTTGGACAAATATTAAGGGCTGACCATACCCGCAAGGTGGCCCGGAAGGTTGTGCTTGCATCAGGTACTATGTCGTCATACGCTGTGATGAATGAAAACTGGATAATCTTGTCCTGGGTGATGCTGCAGTCTGAAAGTGATAAATCCCTGCAGCCAATAAATGCTGGGCTGTCCTGTCGTTACATTTTTGCAGAACTGCCAAAAGCCAACTATCAGTGGCTTGACCGGTAAGAACCAGCCATCACATTTTCCTTCCCACCTATATTATATTTGTAAAGTAAACAAAATATAGTATAGCAAATACATGTATCCTATTTATTTGAATGTTTAATATTTTAAATATACTTCTCTTTGTGTGTGGAACAGTGATTGCTGTGCTGCCTTCAGGATCCCAAACCCTGATCCCCAGGAGCACCTCCTCTGGGATTCTTGGAAGACCACTGAGGCTATAGTGACTGAGGCAAACTCTGGGCATCTCATCGACACCTGTGCCTCCCGCAAAGAATATAATAGCAACATCAACATCAAGCTGGACTTGTTCCACTGCATGCGGTGGTTCTCCAGAGAGTGTACTTCAGAGCACCATCCACTGCACAGTGCTTTCTGCAAGTTTCTGTCAGCAGCTTTTAGTGTTGTGGACCAGATGGACCTACAGAGACTGAAGCAGGCTTATGTCTTCTGTGGGATAGTGCCTGCAAATCCAACAAAGAAGCATATCAGGGAGCACTGTCGCACTAGGGTCCCACACCCCAAAGAGCTGCTGGAGAGAGTGGAGAGAGTTCTCCAAGATTCTTTTTAGAATGAGATCCTGATGGTGGGCCACTGTTCAAACCATCGATGTTGAAGGTATGGAGGATTCAGCGATACCACATCCTCAGAGGCTGCCTGAGTGACCCAGAGATTGAAGAGGGGATCCTCTATAGGCATGCTGGAACGGTCCAGCTGAACCATGTGAAGGGGGAGGCGGCAGCTGTACCCGTGTGGATCCCTGTGAGAGGCACCTCTCAGCAGGAGGGATTCCATTTTCATCAGGCGAGATGGGTCACAGGCACTCAGGTATCCACAGAACTTATCCAGGCGCTGGGCATGATTGGAGTGGCTCGCTGGAATTTCAAGCGCCTTGTGGACCTGAAGCAGCCTGGAGTGAAGCTGCCTGCAGTTTTTGATCCTGTGCTGATCATGGAACTGAACAAGCCATCAGACGTGGTGACAGGCCAGGCCAAGTACCCTGCCTTAATTATCTCACACACAGACACCGGAGAAAGGTTTGGACTGCAGTATGTTGTCGTCCTGTCCCCCTGGACTGGGACAAGCACAAGTCCCAGAAGGTACCTGTTGCAGAGGAGGGAGAGCATCAGTCCTCACAGCCATCTGCTCTCGGTGAGATATTCCCACCTGATGACACAACTGAGGAGGTGAGGGGGGAACACTTTGCTCAGCTAAACTTGACTGTTGTACTTACAAACATCCCCATTCACTATAATCCAAATCTAATATGTAATTACTGATTCTAACCCAAATTAATTACTCTATGCTCCAGGATGACATCTTTGGTGTGGCTTCTCCTGGCTCAGAAACAATGATCCAGCCTGCACAGCCCACCAGTGTAAAAGGTGATTCAGCTCACATCTTCATCCCTTAATTATTCCTTATTTATATGAATACTACATATATTTTAGAGATAAAGGTGAAAATGATTTACTTATTCTGTCCCTTTTCCTCTCTTTTAGATGAGATGACACCACCACTGCCCTTTGCTCCCTCTCCACGAGCTGCTCGCACAGGTTCCATCAAGGCAGGGGGTATACTTTTTTTCCTAGACCATTTTCGGTGGACACAGCCCATGAGGGATTCCATTGTTGGCCTTCTGGCAAAGTACCATAGGCAGAAAGACCTTCTCACCCAAGTGGATGCGGAGTATGCTGCCCTCGTGCAGGCTGCCTCCAGGGATCTGTTGTGAACTTTTTCTTCTCAAGTGTAGAAAAGATAGAGTTGCAGACCAGGAGATTGTTGAGGTATAAGTTCTTTATTTCGTCGCTGTAGTCATCTCAATCAAGTCTAGTCTAAGGGAACTTTACATTGCAGTTTACATACATTTCAAGGGGGTGGGATTAATTTCATAGTGGAGGGGACTCTTGAACAAAACATGTAAAGGAAAGTACATGATTCAGCTGGTTACCTGATTTCATCAGGTAACAGTGTAACTCAGAGCCTTGAGATGCTAATCCAATCAGCCAATCAACAAAACCTTTTGACCTGACCTTTGAGATGTGACAAGAGGTTAATGTCCAAAACCTTGATTGCCTCAAAAATGGAAAACAGTGTTTGCCCTTGCTGCTCAGGAGCTCTGTAAGCAGCCGCTCAAGGAGAAGGATGGTAGTCTCCTCTCCACAGGTCCTCCTCCGGCAATGGAGTGCCAGCTCATTCCTGGTAAGATGCTTGTTGACATCTTCATCTGTCCGCGCAGGCCAGCCCTGGGATATCAACAGCTCTCTCTTTGCTTTGCGAAGCATAGAAACATCGGCCGCATCCCACTCAAAAATGCACGCTGACAGCCGTGACATGAAGATGGGATACAGCTGATGGGCATCAGTTGTACACCCCATGGCAATCCTGCGCATAAAATGCCAGATGTCCAAGCGAATCATGAGATCAGGCCACCCTCTGAATCTGGTTTTCAGCTTGGTCTCACCCACATCAGTGCAGCAGCCACAGTCCACGTACAAAACAGTAGGTGGATCCACACTAGCCTGCTGGTAACTTTTCACCAGACCATCGACCATCATGTCCAGTCCTGCTCCTTCCTGTGCTGTCAGCACACTCATGAGCACCTGACCAAACTCATTGCCAACAGAGGTAAGCCAGAGTCCCGTTCCCCTTGCCGTCCCAGCCAGCTTCTTAGTGATCTGCAGTAGATGACAGGAAGCATGCAATGCAATGAAACATCACACCATGTAGAATATGATACTCATGCTCTGATAATGATATAACAGTAAACACCATAAATTAACAAAAATCCCCTGCTAACCTTTTTAGTGGAATCGATCTTCAAGACTGAACCATACGTAGATGTTATCCTTGCATGGATTTCATCCAGCCTTGTCAGGATGTCTTGGCTGTACACGGTGAGCAGCCACTTGCAGCTTGGGACCACTGTAGGCTCTGGGGGTTCCTGGAATTGTATTTGCAACACCCCGGGTCGTTTGAGGAAGTCCACACATTGGGTGGTGTACCGGGCCATACGCTGGAGCCACTCCTCACTGTGGTTCTCACGCAGCTGTTTGATGACCCGCGTGGGACTGTTGCCTAGGCCACGCTCACGCAGGAGCCGAATGACTCTCATATCACAGGCATACCTTAGGAAAAGCAAAATCCACACATTCATATATTTTACATAATTGATTAGTAAAGTATTTGCAAACATATGTGATGATGGGCTATCAACTGGATGTGGAATTAAAGTGTACATACTTCCGCGTGAGGATGACCCGAAATTAAGAGCGATGGCCCAGATCCAGCTGTTGCAGGACAGTCTGACTCCAGGACACATGCGAGGCTTTACACTTCGTACAGATGAGGGTTTCTGTGACCATGTTGTACATCCTATCGATGTCCAGAACCTGCCGTGCCCTTTTGTGCAGACCGCCTCCAGTCAGCTGATGCTGCCCGCAGGCAGAATTGGGACAGAGAGCCTTGATCTTCCACAGCTTGTACGGCATCCACAGCAACAGAGCATGACAAAAAAATCTGTCTGGAGCTGGAGCCTGGTTGTAAATAAGTGCTGGCTGTGGTGGGTAATACCAGAGCTGTAGTTGTCTCGAAGCTCTTGTTTTCCCTTGGGCCCCATTTTAAAAAGCCTGCTGGCAATCCACCTGTGATCCTCTGGTGGCAAAGTGTCCGACCACAAACGATGCAGTCGAACTGCAGATGCATCTTGCAGTAATGCCCCCAAAGGAGTAGTCTGTGAAGGAAAAAGACAAAACATTTAGTCTAGCAGGTCATTTATTTAATTACTGCTTTATCTATCCAAGACTACCCTCATATAAAATAGAAAATATTGGATGTCAAATACGTACTTAAGGTTATAGAATAAAATGTATACATTTGTTCCAATAGTTTTCAGAATTGTGTCAGCTGCTAGCACTAATTTGTGTGACTCTACTGAGTTGTGACAGTTAATATGCAAATTCAATTATTTTGGACCAATAAAATTTGAAATTACTTACCGAGACAACATGCAATGAAATATAATATATGTTGCATATATAACAAGAGAAAGAAACAGTCATAACTGTCCAATAATTTTAACTAATCCTAGATGGAATTATACAATACTGTTTAAAGGTCTATGTTCAGTAAGATTCTTTTTGTTTTTGAAATATGATTAAAATACAGTCAAAAACAGTAATAGTGGGAAATAATATTGCAATTTAGGATTGTAATTATTTGAATCTGTTTTCAAATGTATTTACAGTTTTTTTCAATCGCTAACAAGCGCTTACCCATACTTCAGATACTTTTTCCTAAACTCTTAACACAGACTCACACCAACAAAACACAATTGGCCAAATGGATAATTTTCTTCTCAAGAACACATTTTGTTACAGATTTTTATGATTGTTTACACACTAAAATAAAAATTTCCACGCAATTTGCAAAATTCTACTCCAATGAGCAAAACCCCTCCACAGATTTGCACAACATTACACACAATGTCTGTTTTACCCTTTTAGCAAAACATTACACACAGTGATTTGTAAAACTCTACACACATTTTCACACCTTAGACACAGATAAGGATTGTGAGGTTACTTCCTTGTCATTACAAAGCCCCGGTTTGCCATTGACCACACTAATGAATGAATTGGATATGCACATCCATCAGGCGTGGAAGCACACATGTGCTAATTTGAAAACGCATCACTCAGGAGTGCTATAAAAGGCAGCAGGTGAGTTCACCTGTCTTCAACAAAAATGGAAGGAGCTAGAAGAAGAAGAAGAAGAAGAGTGAGAATAAGAGGGGGGGCTCAAAGAGGAGATGAAGGAGGTAGAGGAAGAGGAGAAGGAGGTAGAGGAAGAGGAGAAGGAGGTAGATGAAGAGGAGAAGGAGGTAGAGGAAGAGGAGAAGGAGGTAGATGAAGAGGAGAAGGAGGTAGAGGAAGAGGAGAAGGAGGTAGAGGAAGAGGAGAAGGAGGTAGAGGAAGAGGTGAAGGAGGTAGATGAAGAGGAGAAGGAGGTAGAGGAAGAGGAGAAGGAGGTAGATGAAGAGGAGAAGGAGGTAGAGGAAGAGGAGAAGAAGGTAGAGGAAGAGGTGAAGGAGGTAGATGAAGAGGAGAAGGAGGTAGAGGTTTTCAAAATTGCGTGTAAACAATTGAAAAAAACTGTAAATATATACTAACTCTTCATTTCAAAATAGAACACATCTTTCTCTGCACACACTAACTTCACCAAAACACTGGAAATCTGACTCAGAATGAAATTATTCTGTCAAAGAATAACACTTGTTTTCACTTCACAAGGTACATGCAGTCAATCAAAGTACTAGGGTTTCAAAATACTGGCTATTGTATTACAAAAACTTCATAGACTTTTGTGTTTCAGTTTTACAGGTATTTGCATACAAAACATGCAATCCACCATTTTTACACTAAATTTATTGGTTGGGAACTGTATGTCCACATGTACAGTATTCCAGTAAAAAGCAAATCAGTTTTTTTTCCCTTTACTGTTTACCAGCCTCTCTTAGCGAAAGACCGTGGTTGATTACATGGTCAATGAGAGTGGCACGAATTTCATCACTGACTACTGTTCTTGCAGCCTTTGGAAGTCCTTAGGCCTGCTCTTCTCCCTGGCCCTGCTCCTCTCACTGCACCTCTCATCTCTCACTGCACCTCTCACTGCACATCTCACTGCACATCTCACTGCACATCTCACTGCACCTCTCACTGCACCTCTCACTGCACATCTCACTGCACATCTCACTGCACATCTCACTGCACATCTCACTGCACATCTCACTGCATCTCTCACTGCACATCTCACTGCACCTCTCACTGCACCTCTCACTGCACATCTCACTGCACCTCTCACTGCACATCTCACTGCACCTCTCACTGCACCTCTCACTGCACATCTCACTGCACCTCTCACTGCACCTCTCACTGCACATCTCACTGCACCTCTCACTGGGCCTGCTCTTCTCCCTGGGCCCCTTGCTCTTACTCTTCCTCGTCCAGACATTACAGTGTTTGTCTTTTTCTGTTTCCAAAAACATCACTCCTCAAAGTCCTCCTTTTAATGTATAAGTGTCAATGTAACAGAAAAAAATAACCCCTGCCACTGAGTCTAAGCCAGACTGGAATCAGCTATGGTTGGCCCAATTTACCCAACATAAATCAGGTGTGTGTCAATTATTCAATTGTTTGTTTATTATCAGCTGAGATATATTGTTTTTGAACTGATATCATTGAAGAAGCCGAGGTTTTTATACTGTATCTAAGGTTTGGAATATTGTTTTTGCTATTGTGGGGTGGTGTGTGTTAACATTTGTAAATACTACAAAAACAATCCATAATTTTGTTGGGAGGTATAGCTTGTCTGTTAAGAAAATGTAAGCATTGTGGAAATGTGTTCACAGACTGCATATTGTGTGAAAACTGTATATTATTGCTCTTAATTCATTATGATAAGATTTCCTGCATACAAAATATATTTCTAAAAAGTGCACAGATGTGGAATGTGTCTTAGAATGCAATGTGGATTATGCCAGTACTTACAGAGACAGTGGTGCTTGGTGTAGGGGCACTGGACACTGCTGCGCTGGGTTGGTCAACAGCCTGAGATGGTCTCCTAGCCACACTCAGATTTGGCTTTGCAGCAGCAATGTGGGACCCACCAAATCTTGGTTTGGTAAACTAAAAAAGGGCAAAACAATTTCAATGAAAAGACAAATTGAATTGTAACAGCACATTGGCCAAAAATATAATAAAATGTAAAATGAGAAAATATCTATTGATCCTATCATTCATTATATAACTAAAGGACCTGCTTTCTTTCTTTAACTTATTTTTTTGTCTGTGTATTACCACACTCTACTACTTATACAGATTGAAATAAGCACAGTTAGAATAGAAAAATGTGTGGGAAGGTATTGCTAGAATGTGAGTATATAGTAATTTAACAAGTACCTTTTAAAAATGACTTAAAATCAAAAATAGTTTGCACATAGTTTGTAAGAGAAAGCGTTTATTAACAGTAATGAAGGTTACCCTTGAAATGGCAACAAAGCAGATTCATGATGACTTAATTAATAATACGTGTATAATTAATTGTGCATAAGTGGAATGTTACCTGAGAAATACAGAATGAAAGACGTAGCTTCAGTAGCCAGTTGGAAAAATCAAGAGAGATGCCATGAAGGACGCGAGTGTCCTTTAACCCATAATGGCAAAGCCCAATTAGAGAGGAAGAGGAGAATGCAAGAGCAGAGCCCAGAGAAGAAAGAGAGATCACATAGGTTACATTGTTCTTTCACCATTTTACTTGATCTAAACCAACCTGAGACAGTGAAACTGACCAATAAGCAGACTACAGCCGCCCCTGTACAAGGTGTCACAGCTGGCAGGTAGGTGTAAAAACATACCAGCCATTTCCACTGAACTTAAACCTTTATACTAAACGTATATTAAAACTGCAATTATATATATATAAAAAAAATGTTATTACCTTTGACAAACTTGGTATAATTTTAGAAGTAGGCTGGGGTGGGAGCTGACGCTGACTCTGCGCCATGACCTCCTGTGCTGGTCCAGTAGCGGCAGACTGTTGTTCAACAACCCTTGGTGCTTGTCCAATAGAGGCTGTGGCCTGCTTAAGACAACCACAAAAATACATAGGCTACAATAATTGTTGAACGAGAAGAATTTGTTCAGTAAATTATACATATATAAAAAAAATACAAGTTACATCTTTACATTGTTACCTTTTGAGTGTGAAAACCACATATGCACTTTGGGACCGCTCCGAGCAAGGTTGTCTGGCCGCGAGACTGCATCGGACATCTTTCAATCTGTAAACATTATCACACATATAACATAGAATACATGCATTTCTAACTTATCAGTATGAATGCCACATTAATTTATTGTAGTCTGTCATTTATTTTTATTCATGTTCTTTGAAGGGGAGATACAAACTGTAAAATTAGAGATAAAGAGTGAGTAAAGTTTGTATCCTCCTTTAAAAGAACAAGAGAGGAACATTTCACACCTTCAAAAAAACATCCATTCACTCAACATCCCCACCCCCACTGCCTCAAATCTCTGAATCTCCCAGTGCAAAAAAAAGGTTTTTTTTTTACATAAATAAACATAAATCTCAAATACCTGCAACATTATCTACATACATATCTATAAATAATGATGACATTGAATTAAATGATTAGGATTACAATTATTACATCATGCAAAGGTGACAAAAGCACACTCACCCTTTGGTACACGTCATGCCACTTTTTCTGTCGAGGAGCTGGCCTGTTACCCTCATTTGATGGCCAAACTCCTGTGCTGGCAAACTTTTTTAGCCTTGCAATCCAGTCAGTATCTGACATGGCTTTATGGGATTTTTTGCCAGACATTTTTTTGTTGGGGGGCTAACGGTTAGGTTATATCGTTTTGAACAAAACTACTATAATACAAATTATTTCTTTAAAAAAAGCACACACGATATTTACAATTATAATATATACAATTATATACAAATATAAAATTACATTGTCCGAAAATACAGTTAAAGTTACCGAAAAATAAGTTTCGCAGTCCTCCGTTAAAATGATGATGCCTGACCTCCGTGACAGTGATGCTCGACGTCTGAACTTTTTGACCTCTGACACGCCCCTCAGGATATGTCATTACTTCGTACACCTTCGGCTCAGTTCGGCAACTTGATTGACACTCGGCTAGCTTCCTGACTCCTCCTCCTAGCGGTGCTAAGCGTAAACGTGCCATCGACATTTCCTTGTACTCTGATTGGTCAAATGTCGAAAACGATAAGGAAAAAGTCAAGAATGGCGCTCTCTGATTGGCTGCAAATGTTATAATGTCGAGAATGGCGCTCTCTAATTGGCTGCAAATGTTATAGCGCGTCGACGTGATTGGCTGTGGCGTTCAACATTGTTCAACATTATCCCCATTTTGACGGACTATCCTTCGGCAGCTGGCGTTCAGGTCGCAGTCTCCCCTGGAGGCGTGGGTTCGAATCCCACTTCTGACAAACCTAACCTTTGGCTGCGGGCCCAAGCTAGAGTCTTTAACCCTCTGGCAAGTTTATCAAGAAATGCAGTAATGTTGACAAAGCACTGCAAATCAGTTCATGCTAGAATAAACCAAACATTAAAGTAACACTGACCTGCAGTACATGACCTTTAAAGTAACACTTTAGTGCAATGTATGGGATTCTATGGCACTTGGAATTTCAAGTCATGACATTTCAGAAAAAATGGACATGTTGATTGAATCGGATTCAACTGAATTTCACGAAATAACATGTTGTGATGTTTACCGGAAGAAGATGCAGTAGAATTTCATGGCAAGGATTCTTGGAAATTTCTTGGAATGAAATGTCATGGGTTTGGGGGCATGGGGTGGAGTGTCATGACACAAGATTCAAGGAATGTCATGTAAAACATTACATTAGCATTAACAAGACATGCCATTAGAATGAAAGAATGATATAAGCCTTAACAAAACATTGTAACAACACTGACACATATGACATGAATATGAGAGTAATACTATTACTGCATTTGTTCAACATTAGTCTTAAAAAAACACTGGATTTCAATTACAGTGCATATGAAGAAATGGACAAAGGCATAAAAGGGAATACAGAAAGCAGCTCCTTTATTTACACGGTCCCGTGTATCAAAAAGCACCATTCTGCCCCGTGTGAGGCTCGAACTCACGACCTTCAGATTATGAGACTGACGCGCTGCCTAACTGCGCCAACGAGGCATGTGCTCTGACTCGGGTAAGCGGTGAAGCTCTAGATTCTAGATCACCTGCCATTCCGTGTAGGTGCAAAAATGCTGCTCACCACTGGCCGTCATGTCAGGATGGCCGAGCGGTCTAAGGCGCTGCGTTCAAGCTGGGGAACAATAGTCCAACAAAGGTGGGGAAGAAGGGAAGAAAAGGGGAAGGAAGAAAAAGAGAGGGGGAAGAAGAGAAAGAAAAAACGAAGAAAAGAAAGGCTGAAATTTGATGTTCAAAGATATGCCTTCATTAGCATAGATCTTATGATACATTTTCCGGTTTCTTCGTGTGTGAAAATCACGCATTTATATCACACTGTTTTCTATTGCAGGTGTGCACCAAGACCGGGGTTCGAATCCAGCTAAAGACAACTTTTTGTAATATTTATTATTTGAATAAATAATCATTATTTTTGAATGCATACTGTTCCCGTTTTAATAAAATATACATATTTAATTTGTTTGTTGTGTTTTTTGATATTCTATCATGAAAAATAATGTTATTTGCATTATTATGCAATGAACAAAGATGCAAATCATTAATTAGTAACTTATATGCTGTAAAATGTTTCACAAGAATAACAAAATGTACAAATTATATTTTTTATATACAAATGTTATATTGTTGCAGTGTACTGATAAAATATTGTTATAATAAAGTAAAAGTAAATAAGCTAAATTTCTTAATGCATACTGTTCCAGTGTTTATAAAATATACATATGTAATTTGTTTGTTGTTTTTTTATATTCTTTCATTAAAAAAAAAATGTTATTTGCATTATTATGCAACGAACAAAGATGCAACCCATTAAATAGTAACTAATATGAAGAATGTCTGTCACAAGAATAACAAAATGGACAAATTATCTTTTTAAATACAAATGTTATATTGGTGCAGTGTACTGATGAAATATTGTGTTATATGAAAGTAAAAGTAAATAAGCAAATTCTTTTTGAATGCATACTGTTCCAGTGTTAATAAAATATACATATGTAATTTGTTTGTTGTGTTTCTTTGATATTCTTTCATAAAAATATATAATTGCCAATGGAACAGTGTTATTATTTAGTAGTTGTTGTATTATTATTGATCTGATTAAGTATTTTTTTAGGTTACATTCAAACAAGACACTTGCAAATCTGTTATTTGTAATGAACAAAGATGCAACCCATTAAATAGTAACTAATATGCTGAAAATGTCAATCACAAGAATAACAAAATGTATAAATTATATTTTTTATATACAAATGTTATATTGTTGCAGTGTTCTGATGAACTAGTGTTATATGAAAGTCAAAGTCAAAAAGAAATCACTTGCCAATTTGTTTTTATTTTCCAATCATGCCAACAGAACAGTAATGAATATTAAAATGTTAAATACTGGTAACATGTTTTAAAAATAAATAAATAAAATGAAGAGTTAAATAGGTTTTCAAAAACAAGAAATAAAAAGTTAAATAACGTTAAAAAAAACAATTAAATAATATTCAACAAGTATTAACTATTTAAACAACTGTTTACACTATATACATGATGCTATATACATGAAAATATATACATTATTTGGAAATGGTTCTCCGCATTTCCTCCAACCACACCTCTTTTGAAACAGTCTCAGTCTGTGGGCAGTACACCCTGCCCCTGTACTGGCTATGTCCTGTAGCACTTGTTTTAAATTGCCCACATTTTTTGCAAGTGTTGGCCTCTACGGTTCTCCTGTAGGGTCTCTTGGGCATGGCGTCTGGATTGGCAGCTGGTGAAGCGGGACTCCCTGGAACATTGGCACACCCTGGAACATTGGCACAGCCTGGAACATGGGCACACCCTGGAAACCTGGTGCTGATGGTGTAAGTATATTTGGTACCATCTGCAGTGATGCTCCAGATGCAGATGGTGTCAGCAACGTCTGACTCTGCGCTGGTGCCTTGGGTCTGAGAGGGAGTCGCCCAACAGAAGTCTGCCTCTGCTTTGCCTGACCAGCTGTACTCTCTGGTAGCTTGTACTGGTGCTGCTCCCCTGGTTGTTCTGGCTCAGTCCGTAGACGTTTGGCTACCTGGAGAGGCTCATGAGCTTCAGGGAGGGGCTGAGGCAACTGAATGCCCTGAAGCAGCACAGACAGCTCCTGCTTTTTCTGTCTTTTGTTATACCACTGAATCAGGGTGTTCTGGTTAACCTCCACCAGCTGCATGGATGTTCCTCCCATCACCAAGCTGTTGCCCAGTAAAAGCTGCCTTATCCTGCGATAGTCTTGCAGGATCAGAGACCATCTTGACAGGGCTCCCTTGCCTTTTCTTTTGGGGCTTGGGTGGACAGTGCAAAGTCTGATGAAGATGGTCTCCACCAGACGGCAACAGTCAGGCCACTGAGCAGGTGCGCTGCTTGCACCCAGCACACATCTGGTGGTGCTCTCTACACCAGGGTGAGTGGGCTTCTTCGGGACCTTGAAGCGTCCACTCAGCAGTCTCTTTCGGCATCGACTGTCATACACCACCCGTTCCTTGTCCCGGTCATCCAGGTTCTGCCAAAGAGCAATTATGGTGTTGGCTTCCTGGTTGGTCAGGCTGAGGG
Source organism: Siphateles boraxobius (assembly GCF_051911475.1). Lineage (NCBI taxonomy): Eukaryota > Metazoa > Chordata > Actinopteri > Cypriniformes > Leuciscidae > Siphateles > Siphateles boraxobius. The sequence continues at coordinate 2,155,373 of NW_027509153.1, forward strand.
CTGTGTGGTCCCGGAGATCCACCAGATATTCTGCCAGCTGGTCCACATGTTGATAACCCGGGATATTTTGGTAGTCAACAGCCTATTAAAAAACACAAACATGCAATACAATTATTACATCACATCTGTCTAATGCATAATTCCATAACTGATTGTGTTATTTTCCTGTTTATCACCGTAAAGCACTGTATAGTACAAAGCAGAGAGCGCCATTCTTGACATTTTACAAAGCACCAAATAAATAAAGATGACTTGACTTGATGTGTATTTGCAGCTTACAAATGAATTTAGGCTGTACTTTTAAATGTAAAATATGTGGAAAGTCTGGATTTAAAGCACTGGATGTTAATTCATCATAATTATTCTAGTTAATTTGAAAGACATACAAAAGAGTATTATTTACCGTCTCTTCTTCATCAACATCCTGACCAGCATCCTCTGGCTCTGAGGGGAGAGTTGAAACAGATGTTTCAGAGGGAACAGGTGTGACAGCAGTCCCTGAGGGTCCAGGTGATGAAGGAGACTGTGTGAGGACAAGTTTGGGGTCAGGGATCAGTGAAGGGGATGTGGAGCCCAGTACAGGTGTGGCACTGCTGGTGACCAGGGTGGAAGAACCCAGTGTCAGTGTGGAAGAGGGTGGTGACAGAACAGCCTCCGGATCTGCTATTGTGTGATCCTCGCTGATGTCACAGAAGCCCTCATCTTCATCTCGCTCCTCCACACTGAGGTCCTCAATGAGCTCTGCTGTCTGCTCAGAGTCAGGATTCATGTCCTGCAGTGCCTGACCAGTCTGCTGGAACAGATACTGCACTCCAATGAGCTCACCTGAAATAAAAACAATAAACAAACGGAAATTAAATAGAATGTTGTGTATCATATTTGATACATTAGGCTTTTGTAGTAGCTCATATAGTGTGAGAATATAGAGCTCATCGTCAAGGAGAAAAAAAACAAAACAGTTTTATTTAGAGGCCCAATACGTTTAATTATGTGGGCAAAACATGAAATGAAATGCAATACAATGATGATTGAGAGAAAAGTCTGATGATCATTTTGATATTTACATGTAACATGATTTTCTAATCAAGTGAACCCAAGCTGCTTCAGTCTAGTAACTAGTCATTAAATATTAGTAACAATATAAAAGTTATTCTTACAATTACTTTATAAAATCAGTAAAGGTTTCACAATGAAAAGAAACGTGAAGCACGAGCTGAAGGTGGACACTTTTACAATTATACTAAAAGACTATAATCAATCAGACGACAGAGGCCAGGTTTCCTAAAAATTTTTGATCATGTTGATCATTTAGAGTCCTTTAGAAACTTGCATATCAATTATGATACAATCGACTCTATAGGGTTAAATCTGACATATAGACGGAGGTTACACAGAAATTGCAAGTTGATAAAATAAAAAATATATAAAATAATTCTCACCGGTGTAACATGCAGGGGGACAAAACGTGGGGACCACTTTCCTGCCAAACAGCTTTTCATAATTGCCGTTCACACAGTGAACAAGTTCTCCTGTGTAGCTGCGCAAAGCTGATGGCTCCGATGACAGGGAAGCAGCCTCCCGGTCCTGGTTCCACCGGTGTAGACCCTCCAGCAGATAAATCTGAAAGTTCAGACTGTTTGCACTGGTCCCTGTAAATAGACACAACAGTGTTTAGGAGGTGTTAAAGGAACACACAAAAACACTTAATGCTCTTTCTTTACACATGCACAGTGTGTGTGACAAAGACAATACCTGGGATGAAACGGTTCAGGTGTAAATGAAAGGACTCGAGAGAAGTGGAGCCTCTGGCACATCTGTAGGTCTTCAGAAGCAAGCCTCCCTTGTTTAGGCTCCCTGTCTCTGTATAGAGCACAACACCAGGGGGGTCTTGAATGCATTTCACATGCTTCTTCTGGACATTCCAGATGTGCTCCATCCTTTCTCGGTCCAGGAGAGGAACACCCAGGGAGTCTTTGCCCTTGCTGCTCAGGAGCTCTGTAAGCAGCCGCTCAAGGAGAAGGATGGTAGTCTCCTCTCCACAGGTCCTCCTCCGGCAATGGAGTGCCAGCTCATTCCTGGTAAGATGCTTGTTGACATCTTCATCTGTCAGCGCAGGCCAACCCTGGGATATCAACAGCTCTCTCTTTGCTTTGCGAAGCATAGAAACATCAGCCGCATCCCACTCAAAAATGCACGCTGACAGCCGTGACATGAAGATGGGATACAGCTGATGGGCATCAGTTGTACACCCCATGGCAATCCTGCGCATAAAATGCCAGATGTCCAACCGAATCATGAGATCGGGCCACCCTCTGAATCTGGTTTTCAGCTTGGTCTCACCAACATCGCACTGCAGCAGCCACAGTCCACGTACAAAACAGCAGGTGGATCCACACTAGCCTGCTGGTACCTTTTCACCAGACCATCGACCATCATGTCCAGTCCTGCTCCTTCCTGTGCTGTCAGCACACTCATGAGCACCTGACCAAACTCATTGCCAACAGAGGTAAGCCAGAGTCCCGTTCCCCTTGCCGTCCCAGCCAGCTTCTTAGTGATCTGCAGTAGATGACAGGAAGCATGCAATGCAATGAAACATCACACCATGTAGAATATGATACTCATGCTCTGATAATGATATAACAGTAAACACCATAAATTAACAAAAATCCCCTGCTAACCTTTTTAGTAGAATCCATCTTCAAGACTGAACCATACGTAGATGTTATCCTTGCATGGATTTCATCCAGCCTTGTCAGGATGTCTTGGCTGTACACGGTGAGCAGCCACTTGCAGCTTGGGACCACTGTAGGCTCTGGGGGTTCCTGGAATTGTATTTGCAACACCCCGGGTCGTTTGAGGAAGTCCACACATTGGGTGGTGTACCGGGCCATACGCTGGAGCCACTCCTCACTGTGGTTCTCACGCAGCTGTTTGATGACCCGCGTGGGACTGTTGCCTAGGCCACGCTCACGCAGGAGCCGAATGACTCTCATATCACAGGCATACCTTAGGAAAAGCAAAATCCACACATTCATATATTTTACGTAATTGATTTGTAAAGTATTTGCAAACATATGTGATGATGGGCTATCAACTGGATGTGGAATTAAAGTGTACTTACTTCCGCGTGAGGATGACCCGAAATTCAGAGCGATGGCCCAGATCCAGCTGTTGCAGGACAGTCTGACTCCAGGACACATGCGAGGCTTTACACTTGGTACAGATGAGGGTTTCTGTGACCATGTTGTACATCCTATCGATGTCCAGAACCTGCCGTGCCCTTTTGTGCAGACCGCCTCCAGTCAGCTGATGCTGCCAGCAGGCAGAATTGGGACAGAGAGCCTTGATCTTCCACAGCTTGTACGGCATCCACAGCAACAGAGCATGACAAAAAAATCTGTCTGGAGCTGGAGCCTGGTTGTAAATAAGTGCTGGCTGTGGTGGGTAATACCAGAGCTGTAGGTTGTCTCGAAGCTCTGGTTTTCCCTTGGGCCCCATTTTAAAAAGCCTGCTGGCAATCCACCTGTGATCCTCTGGTGGCAAAGTGTCCGACCACAAACGATGCAGTCGAACTGCAGATGCATCTTGCAGTAATGCCCCCGAAGGAGTAGTCTGTGAAGGAAAAAGACAAAACATTTAGTCTAGCAGGTCATTTATTTAATTACCGCTTTATCTATCCAAGACTACCCTCATATAAAATAGAAAATATTGGATGTCAAATACGTACTTAAGGTTATAGAATAAAATGTATACATTTGTTCCAATAGTTTTCAGAATCGTGTCAGCTGCTAGCACTAATTTGTGTGACTCTACTGAGTTGTGACAGTTAATATGCAAATTCAATTATTTTGGACCAATAAAATTTGAAATTACTTACCGAGACAACATGCAATGAAATATAATATATGTTGCATATATAACAAGAGAAAGAAACAGTCATAACTGTCCAATAATTTTAACTAATCCTAGATGGAATTATACAATACTGTTTAAAGGTCTATGTTCAGTAAGATTCTTTTTGTTTTTGAAATATGATTAAAATACAGTCAAAAACAGTAATAGTGGGAAATAATATTGCAATTTAGGATCGCCGCTTATTTGAATCTGTTTTCAAAAGTATTTACAGTTTTTTTCAATCGCTAACAAGCGCTTACCCATACTTCAGATACTTTTTCCTAAACTCTTAACACAGACTCACACCAACAAAACACAATTGGCCAAATGGATAATTTTCTTCTCAATAACACATTTTGTTACAGATTTTTATGATTGTTTACACACTAAAATAAAAATTTCCACGCAATTTGCAAAATTCTACTCCAATGAGCAAAACCCCTCCACAGATTTGCACAACATTACACACAAAGTCTGTTTTACCCTTTTAGCAAAACATTACACACAGTGATTTGTAAAACTCTACACACATTTTCACACCTTAGACACAGATAAGGATTGTGAGGTTACTTCCTTGTCATTACAAAGCCCCGGATTGCCATTGACCACACTAATGAATGAATTGGATATGCACATCCATCAGGCGTGGAAGCACACATGTGCTAATTTGAAAACGCATCACTCAGGAGTGCTATAAAAGGCAGCAGGTGAGTTCACCTGTCTTCAACAAAAATGGAAGGAGCTAGAAGAAGAAGAAGAAGAAGAAGAGTGAGAATAAGAGGGGGGGCTCAAAGAGGAGATGAAGGAGGTAGAGGAAGAGGAGAAGGAGGTAGAGGAAGAGGAGAAGGAGGTAGATGAAGAGGAGAAGGAGGTAGAGGAAGAGGAGAAGGAGGTAGAGGAAGAGGAGAAGGAGGTAGAGGAAGAGGAGAAGGAGGTAGAGGAAGAGGAGAAGGAGGTAGAGGAAGAGATGAAGGAGGTAGATGAAGAGGAGAAGGAGGTAGAGGAAGAGGAGAAGGAGGTAGAGGAAGAGGAGAAGGAGGTAGAGGAAGAGGTGAAGGAGGTAGATGAAGAGGAGAAGGAGGTAGAGGAAGAGGAGAAGGAGGTAGAGGAAGAGGAGAAGAAGGTAGAGGAAGAGGTGAAGGAGGTAGATGAAGAGGAGAAGGAGGTAGATGAAGAGGAGAAGGAGGTAGAGGAAGAGGAGAAGAAGGTAGAGGAAGAGGTGAAGGAGGTAGATGAAGAGGAGAAGGAGGTAGAGGTTTTCAAAATTGCGTGTAAACAATTGAAAAAAACTGTAAATATATACTAACTCTTCATTTCAAAATAGAACACATCTTTCTCTGCACACACTAACTTTACCAAAACACTGGAAATCTGACTCAGAATGAAATTATTCTGTCAAAGAATAACACTTGTTTTCACTTCACAAGGTACATGCAGTCAATCAAAGTACTAGGGTTTCAAAATACTGGCTATTGTATTACAAAAACTTCATAGACTTTTGTGTTTCAGTTTTACAGGTATTTGCATACAAAACATGCAATCCACCATTTTTACACAAAATGTATTGGTTGGGAACTGTATGTCCACATGTACAGTATTCCAGTAAAAAGCAAATCAGTTTTTTTTCCCTTTACTGTTTACCAGCCTCTCTTAGCGAAAGACCGTGGTTGATTACATGGTCAATGAGAGTGGCACGGATTTCATCACTGACTACTGTTCTTGCAGCCTTTGGAAGTCCTTAGGCCTGCTCTTCTCCCTGGCCCTGCTCCTCTCACTGCACCTCTCACTGCACATCTCACTGCACCTCTCACTGCACCTCTCACGGCACCTCTCACTGCACCTCTCACTGCACCTCTCACTGCACCTCTCACTGCACATCTCACTGCACATCTCACTGCACATCTCACTGCACCTCTCACTGCACCTCTCACTGCACATCTCACTGCACATCTCACTGCACCTCTCACTGCACATCTCACTGCACATCTCACTGCACCTCTCACTGCACATCTCACTGCATCTCTCACTGCACATCTCACTGCACATCTCACTGCATCTCTCACTGCATCTGTCACTGCATCTGTCACTGCACATCTCACTGCATCTCTCACTGCACCTCTCACTGGGCCTGCTCTTCTCCCTGGGCCCCTTGCTCTAACTCTTCCTCGTCCAGACATTACAGTGTTTGTCTTTTTCTGTTTCCAAAAACATCACTCCTCAAAGTCCTCCTTTTAATGTATAAGTGTCAATGTAACAGAAAAAAATAACCCCTGCCACTGAGTCTAAGCCAGACTGGAATCAGCTATGGTTGGCCCATTTACCCAACATAAATCAGGTGTGTGTCAATTATTCAATTGTTTGTTTATTATCAGCTGAGATATATTGTTTTTGAACTGATATCATTGAAGAAGCCGAGGTTTTTATACTGTATCTAAGGTTTGGAATATTGTTTTTGCTATTGTGGGGTGGTGTGTGTTAACATTTGTAAATACTACAAAAACAATCCATAATTTTGTTGGGAGGTATAGCTTGTCTGTTAAGAAAATGTAAGCATTGTGGAAATGTGTTCACTGACTGCATATTGTGTGAAAACTGTATATTAATGCTCTTAATTCATTATGATAAGATTTCCTGCATACAAAATATATTTCTAAAAAGTGCACAGATGTGGAATGTGTCTTAGAATGCAATGTGGATTATGCCAGTACTTACAGAGACAGTGGTGCTTGGTGTAGGGGCACTGGACACTGCTGCGCTGGGTTGGTCAACAGCCTGAGATGGTCTCCTAGCCACACTCAGATTTGGCTTTGCAGCAGCAATGTGGGACCCACCAAATCTTGGTTTGGTAAACTAAAAAAGGGCAAAACAATTTCAATGAAAAGACAAATTGAATTGTAACAGCACATTGGCCAAAAATATAATAAAATGTAAAATGAGAAAATATCTATTGATCCTATCATTCATTATATAACTAAAGGACCTGCTTTCTTTCTTTAACTTATTTTTTTGTCTGTGTATTACCACACTCTACTACTTATACAGATTGAAATAAGCACAGTTAGAATAGAAAAATGTGTGGGAAGGTATTGCTAGAATGTGAGTATATAGTAATTTAACAAGTACCTTTTAAAAATGACTTAAAATCAAAAATAGTTTGCACATAGTTTGTAAGAGAAAGCGTTTATTAACAGTAATGAAGGTTACCCTTGAAATGGCAACAAAGCAGATTCATGATGACTTAATTAATAATACGTGTATAATTAATTGTGCATAAGTGGAATGTTACCTGAGAAATACAGAATGAAAGACGTAGCTTCAGTAGCCAGTTGGAAAAATCAAGAGAGATGCCATGAAGGACGCGAGTGTCCTTTAACCCATAATGGCAAAGCCCAATTAGAGAGGAAGAGGAGAATGCAAGAGCAGAGCCCAGAGAAGAAAGAGAGATCATATAGGTTACATTGTTCTTTCACCATTTTACTTGATCTAAACCAACCTGAGACAGTGAAACTGACCAATAAGCAGACTACAGCCGCCCCTGTACAAGGTGTCACAGCTGGCAGGTAGGTGTAAAAACATACCAGCCATTTCCACTGAACTTAAACCTTTATACTAAACGTATATTAAAACTGCAATTATATATATATAAAAAAAATGTTATTACCTTTGACAAACTTGGTATAATTTTAGAAGTAGGCTGGGGTGGGAGCTGACGCTGACTCTGCGCCATGACCTCCTGTGCTGGTCCAGTAGCGGCAGACTGTTGTTCAACAACCCTTGGTGTTTGTCCAATAGAGGCTGTGGCCTGCTTAAGACAACCACAAAAATACATAGGCTACAATAATTGTTGAACGAGAAGAATTTGTTCAGTAAATTATACATATATAAAAAAAATACAAGTTACATCTTTACATTGTTACCTTTTGAGTGTGAAAACCACATATGCACTTTGGGACCGCTCCGAGCAAGGTTGTCTGGCCGCGAGACTGCATAGGACATCTTTCAATCTGTAAACAATATCACACATATAACATAGAATACATGCATTTCTAACTTATCAGTATGAATGCCACATTAATTTATTGTAGTCTGTCATTTATTTTTATTCATGTTCTTTGAAGGGGAGATACAAACTGTAAAATTAGAGATAAAGAGTGAGTAAAGTTTGTATCCTCCTTTAAAAGAACAAGAGAGGAACATTTCACACCTTCAAAAAAACATCCATTCACTCAACATCCCCACCCCCACTGCCTCAAATCTCTGAATCTCCCAGTGCAAAAAAAAAGTTTTTTTTTTTTACATAAATAAACATAAATCTCAAATACCTGCAACATTATCTACATACATATCTATAAATAATGATGACATTGAATTAAATGATTAGGATTACAATTATTACATCATGCAAAGGTGACAAAAGCACACTCACCCTTTGGTACACGTCATGCCACTTTTTCTGTCGAGGAGCTGGCCTGTTACCCTCATTTGATGGCCAAACTCCTGTGCTGGCAAACTTTTTTAGCCTTGCAATCCAGTCAGTATCTGACATGGCTTTATGGGATTTTTTGCCAGACATTTTTTTGTTGGGGGGCTAACGGTTAGGTTATATCGTTTTGAACAAAACTACTATAATACAAATTATTTCTTTAAAAAAAGCACACACGATATTTACAATTATAATATATACAATTATATACAAATATAAAATTACATTGTCCGAAAATACAGTTAAAGTTACCGAAAAATAAGTTTCGCAGTCCTCCGTTAAAATGATGATGCCTGACCTCCGTGACAGTGATGCTCGACGTCTGAACTTTTTGACCTCTGACACGCCCCTCAGGATATGTCATTACTTCGTACACCTTCGGCTCAGTTCGGCAACTTGATTGACACTCGGCTAGCTTCCTGACTCCTCCTCCTAGCGGTGCTAAGCGTAAACGTGCCATCGACATTTCCTTGTACTCTGATTGGTCAAATGTCGAAAATGATAAGGAAAAAGTCAAGAATGGCGCTCTCTGATTGGCTGCAAATGTTATAATGTCGAGAATGGCGCTCTCTAATTGGCTGCAAATGTTATAGCGCGTCGACGTGATTGGCTGTGGCGTTCAACATTGTTCAACATTATCCCCATTTTGACGGACTATCCTTCGGCAGCTGGCGTTCAGGTCGCAGTCTCCCCTGGAGGCGTGGGTTCGAATCCCACTTCTGACAAACCTAACCTTTGGCTGCGGGCCCAAGCTAGAGTCTTTAACCCTCTGGCAAGTTTATCAAGAAATGCAGTAATGTTGACAAAGCACTGCAAATCAGTTCATGCTAGAATAAACCAAACATTAAAGTAACACTGACCTGCAGTACATGACCTTTAAAGTAACACTTTAGTGCAATGTATGGGATTCTATGGCACTTGGAATTTCAAGTCATGACATTTCAGAAAAAATGGACATGTTGATTGAATCGGATTCAACTGAATTTCACGAAATAACATGTTGTGATGTTTACCGGAAGAAGATGCAGTAGAATTTCATGGCAAGGATTCTTGGAAATTTCTTGGAATGAAATGTCATGGGTTTGGGGGCATGGGGTGGAGTGTCATGACACAAGATTCAAGGAATGTCATGTAAAAAATTACATTAGCATTAACAAGACATGCCATTAGAATGAAAGAATGATATAAGCCTTAACAAAACATTGTAACAACACTGACACATATGACATGAATATGAGAGTAATACTATTACTGCATTTGTTCAACATTAGTCTTAAAAAAACACTGGATTTCAATTACAGTGCATATGAAGAAATGGACAAAGGCATAAAAGGGAATACAGAAAGCAGCTCCTTTATTTACACGGTCCCGTGTATCAAATAGCACCATTCTGCCCCGTGTGAGGCTCGAACTCACGACCTTCAGATTATGAGACTGACGCGCTGCCTAACTGCGCCAACGAGGCATGTGCTCTGACTCGTGTGAGCGGTGAAGCCCTATATTGTAGATCACCTGCAAAAATGCTGCTCACCACTGGTCTAAGTGGTCTAAGGCGCTGCGTTCAGTTCGCAGTCTCCCCTGGAGGCGTGGGTTCGAATCCCACTTCTGACAAACCTAACCTTTGGCTGCGGGCTCAAGCTAGAGTCTTTAACCCTCTGGCAAGTTTATCCAGAAATGCAGTAATGTTGACAAAGCACTGCAATTCAGTTCATGCTAGAATTAACCAAACATTAAAGTAACACTGACCTGAAGTACATGGCCTTTAAAGTAACACTTTAGTGCACTACACTACGGAAACTTGAGTGGAACGTCAGTCCCACCTCTTCTAGGTTACGCTTGTTCAAAAGCGACTGAAACTATAGACTGCCCAGTGTTTTTAACCTGGCAAAAAGTCGCTAATTTTGTTGTGTTACGACCCTGCGTTCCGCTTGCTCGACTGTTGGTGGCGGTTTTGCTCAGAGAGAGCTTGGGAGATCGCACACCCCTGCTTCCTCATTATCCTTAATTATGAAGAGGATAAAACAGTGGATTGAACATCTTCTCTTCACTTTCGACCAGAGGATTGACAGCCTCTGGCGAAGTCATTCGAACCTTTGATTTACAGCCCATACTAGCCTTCTTTTACTCCCCAACTGGATTATGATTTTTCCCCTTTTGATTTGAAACCCTAGACTTTGTTATATTTAGTTAATTGTGATTTTTGAGGACAAATAAAATCTTGCAAGTCATTTTGGTGTACTTGTTTACTTTATGTATGGCCGAAACGAGCTGGCCGTAACATAAATTGGGAGTCTCGTCCGCGATCCTATCGGGGTAGGAAACGTTGGTAAGTATGGGTTGTATCTGTGTATGTTTTTGTGAATGGTTACCTTTATAAATGAACTCTGGTGAATTAGAGTGTTTCCAGCTGTATTGTGAATACAATCCTTCCGACGGAGCACTGTTTGTTGTTTTGTTTTGTTATTTTGCCTTTCTTGTTTTTGGAGGTTATCCTGGGTGGAGATTAAATCTCTGTAGGGGGTACGCTTCCGGACTTTCAGTTTGACTGATAGTTGCAGAGTTCAGCGTTTAATGTCGCCTCGAGCCCGGTAAATCTCTGAAGACTAGGTAAGATTTAGTTAGTGTTTTTCTGAGTTAGGAGCTGGAGTTCTCTTATATTATAAATGGTAAATCCATTCTACAAAAATAAAAAAGTTAAATCGTTGCGTTTGCGCGTATAGTGCAGTTTATTTTGCGCTTACACTGTGTTTTGACTTGTGGGAAGTCTTTGGACATTTTTGTGAATGAGATTGTGTAATACGGTGACGTAGTTCCTTTTTGAAGCAGTGGCTTATGGGAATTGTATTTCGAGTGAACAGCGTCTCACGTGTGTTAGCTAGTAGTTTCGTTTGTCTTATTGTGTATAAAACATACGAACAAAATGTCTTCGGTGGTCGAGGATTCCTTTGCGTGTCCATCAGAAGCTTTGCTTGAGAGTTGTACAAAGGAGCAGTTGGTGCAAATCGCCGAACGCTTGAGTGTTGATTTTACTTCTCAAGAGAAGAGGCTGAAGGAGACTATGGTGACTACTCTGAAGCGGTCACTTGTTGATAGAGGAGTTATAGAGGTAAACACTGAGTTAATCACTCCGAGTGAATCATTTGTGTCTACTCCTGTTGAGGTTTATAGTGAAAGTGAGACAAAATTTCCAGAGTTGTCTTTGCAAGAGAAGCAACTGTGTTTAGATGCCGCGAAATTTGTGCAGAACGTGATGATCGCGCTATGAAAGAGCGAGCGGTAGAGAGAGAATTTGAAGAGAGAAAATTAAATCAACAGTTAGCTATGCGGAAAATGGAGCTTGAGTTAGAGAGGGAACGTGAAGAGAGAACATTTCAGTTAGAGAGGGAACGTGACGAGAGAGCGTTTCAGATAAAAAAGATGGAGTTAGAATTAGCAGCATAGACAGCTGAAGGTTCACAAGCGAATGTGCCTCCTGTTCCACAATGGCATGCGAATGCAGGTGAACCTGTATTTGACGTTCACAGGAATATAAGATTAGTGCCGCCATTTTCTGAAAAGGAAGTGGATAAATATTTATATCATTTTGAACGTGTTGCTTTGTCCATGAAATGGCCGAAAAGCTTTTGGACTTTATTGTTGCAGTGTGTGTTTACAGGTAAAGCTCAATAAGTTTATTCTGCACTCTCACTGGAACAGATTGGGGAGTATGATGTGGTGAAATTTGCTGTGTTGCATGCATATGAACTTGTGCCTGAGGCATATTGTCAAAAATTTAGGAATTTGAGTAAAGCTGATGAATGTACTTATGTTGAATTTGCAAGAGGGAAAGAGGACCTATTTGATCGTTGGAGCATTTCAATGAAAGTTACAACTAAGGAGCAATTAAGAGAATTCGTGCTCTTAGAGGAGTTTAAACATTGTGTTCCTCATGCTGTAGCTAGGCATCTCACTGAACACAAGGTGAATACACTTTCAGAAGCTGCTATCATGGCTGATGAATTTGTGTTAACCCATGGGTCATTCAGTGCAGTAGGTCTTAAAACCAACAATATGAGTAACTCTAAGTTTTGCTTTCAACCTAAGACAAAGTCTTATGTGATGAGTAGGAATAGTAAGACAACAGTGGCTGAACATTCTAGTAAACCTGCACTCTCATGGGACATGGTTTGCTTTTATTGTAAGAAGCCTGGTCATAAAATATCGGACTGTCTCACTCTCGAGAAGAAAGAGAGATTGTCGAAATATGTTGCTTTGGTTTCTGCTTCATCATTGATTATTGACACTTGTGATGAGAAAGATCGTCATTCATCTAGTTCTAGTGATAAATCTGTTGATCAGTGTATAACTTCTGTTGATTATGCACCCTTTATCACTGAGGGAAATGTGTCATTGCCTGGTTCAAACGAAACGGTGCCAGTACGTCTTCTTCGAGATACGGGAGCTGCGCAGTCGTTTCTTTTAGAGGGAATTTTGCCTTTGACTTCTGAAACCGCTACTGGAACTCATGTATTAGTGCGAGGGTTTGAGATGAGGTTTACTGAAGTGCCTTTGCATCGAATCCATCTTTCCTCTGCCATTGTATCTGGTGAAGTAGTAGTTGGTGTTCGTCCTGCACTTCCAGTTCCTGGGATTACATTTTGGGAAATGATTTAGCTGGTGAGAATGTTTGGGGAAGGAGTGATGTGGCAGCTCCACCCATAATAGCATCTACACCTAGGAAATCTGATGTTGGAAATTGTAGAGAATCTCGTGATTTGTTTCCAGCTTGTGCAGTCACTCAATCAATGGCTAAACCATTAATTGAAAATGAAGTTGAAGTTCCACTGCATGACACCTTCTTTTATACTGTTCATACAGGTGACTCAGGATCTGATGTGTCCAAATGTCCTGAGCAGAGAGACCTGAAATCCTGTTCTTCGTTGTCTTGTGATCACAAAGATTCGACAGTGTTGCGACATGAATCTACCGATACATCAGAGGTTCTGTCCACTCCTGAGAAAACCAATGGTGATCTCTCTGATGTTGATTGTTCTCTGACTTCTTTGTTACAGATTTTTCGAGAGGATTTGATTAGAGCTCAACAGAGCGACGACAGTCTTAAAACCTTATTCTCTGAAGTAGGGTCTAAGAAATGTTCTGATCCTCAGTCTTCTTCGTACTTTCTTGATGATGATCTGCTTTGTCGGAAAGTGCTGCTGCATGAAGATGTTTCTCTAGAACCTAAAACTCAGATTGTGAGTCAGATCACAGATCTTTTCTATAATAACTATCTGTTGAATACTCCTGATCAGAGAAAGAAAGTACAAGTATGTCACAGTAATCTGTTGAAATTGTACATAGCTCCTGTTCGTTCCATTACTGTTAATGTGGTAAACTCTTGTGATTCTTTTCCCGAATTGTCATCTTCCTTTCGTAGCCCGAGTAAGGATTCTTTGGAGAATGTTGATGAGGATGAGAGTTTTCTTTCTCGAGAAAAAGTCGACGGACGACTATAAACTCTGAGATTCTTATTAATCTTTCCTCCCATCTTTCTTATCTGACAGAGGAGGAGAGGAGTGATGTCACTGAGTTGGTGATGTCATTTCCCTCTCTTTTCCGTGATGTTCCTGGTCGTACTTCTATCATAGAACATGATATCGGCGTAGGAGCCTCGTGTCCGATTAAACAAAACGCATATCGAGACAATCCTTTTAAAAGAGTTTTGCTGAAAGGAAGAGGTGAACTATCTACTTGCTCATGATCTGGCTGAATCTAGTTTCAGTTCATAGAGTTCCCCTTGTGTTCTAGTATATAAATCTGATGGCTCATATCGATTCTGCACAGATTATCGAAAACTTAATTCTGTTACTAAGCCGGATTGCTTCCCTTTGCCTCGAGTTGATGACTGCGTCGATCATGTTGGCTCTGCCCGATATGTTAGTAAGTTCGATCTCTTAAAGGGATATTGGCAGGTGCCTTTGACTAGTAGAGCGAAGGAATTATCCACCTTCGTCACACCTGATGTTTTCCTGCAGTATACGGTTATGCCTTTCGGAGTGCGAAATGCACCCGCGACGTTCCAGCGTCTCGTAAATCGTATACTTTATGGAATGTCAGGATGTGAGGCATATCTTGACGACGTGGTGTTGTATAATTCCTCCTGGTCTGAACATCTTAACTAGATTAAAGAATTGTTTTCTCGTTTAGCAAAGGGTAATCTTACCATAAACCTCGCTAAATTGGAATTCGTGAAGGCAACCGTTACCTATTTAGGTAAAGTCGTGGGAAACAGTTGTGTAAAGCCTATTGAGACCAAGGTCGAAGCCATTTGTGACTTTCCCGTACCCACCACTCGTCGCGAATTGCGACGGTTTCTCGGTATGGTGGGATATTACCGGAGCTTCTGCGAAAATTTTGCCAGTGTAGTCTCACCTCTTACCGATTTATTGAGTCCAAAGTTGACTTTTCGGTGGTCTGAGCTCTGTCAACAGGCTTTTGAAAATTGTAAAGCATTGCTGGCGTGTGCCCCTGTTTTAACAGCCCCGGATTTTGAGAAATCTTTTAGCCTTGCAATCGATGCAAGTGCTTGTGGTGCGGGCGCTGTTCTCTTACAGGAGGGTTCGAACAAGGTTCTACATCCTGTAAGTTACTTTTCAAAAAAGTTTAATCGACATCAAAAGGTATACTCTACCATTGAGACGGAAGCTCTCGCCCTAGTGTTGGCCGTGCAACATTTTGAGGTATACCTAGGGTCAATCGCTGCACCGATTATCATCTATACGGATCATAATCCGTTGGTTTTCTCGAATCGAATGAGAAATCGAAATCAGCGACTTATGCGATGGAGTCTCATCTTACAACCTTTCCATCTTGAGATTCAACACATCCGAGGAAAAAATAATGTCATAGCTGACACACTTTCTAGAGCATAACCTAATCTCTGCGTTGTTCATTTCTATTCTTTGCATCTCTAGGGCCCAGAGTAGCTGAAGAATGAAGACTGCCCAGTGTTTTTAACATGGCAAAAAGCTGCTAATTTTTGTTGGCAGACCAAACATTTTTTATTACTGTACAGGAAACCTCAATGGCCATTTGTTTTATTTTTGTCCTTTTCTAAAGAGATTAAACCACAAACATCCGTGCAAGTGTACTGACCTGCTCAACAGAAAATCGCATACGAAATTTTTGCAAAAACCACCCACAGTTTCCACCCAGTTTCAAACTTGGGACCTTTCGCGTGTGAGTCGAACGTGATAACCACTACACTACGGAAACACGTCTTCAGGTTGCAGACATAAATCTTTAGGTGCACGCTTGTTAAAAAGCGTATAAAGGAAATGAGCGGTACACCCACCTAGCATGGCAAACAGTTTAAATTTTCTGTCAGCATCCAACCGCTGTTTCTGCTTGGTTTCAAACCGAGGACCTTTCGCGTTTTAGGCGAACGTGATGACCACTACACTACAGAAACCTATTAATGAGATGCATGGTCTTTTTCTGCACTCCAAGCAGTGTGACAGTCTGTAAAGTCCACAAACAATAGAACAGAGGTCATTCGGCATGGCACTCTGCCTACAGCTCCTTGGTACGATGGCCTTCACCTGTCTCAAAAGTAAGGGTTTTGTAGCGAATTGCAGCATTTATATTTAAAATGCCTCCACTTGTTTCTGCCCAGTTTTGAACTGAGGACCTTTGGCGTGTAAAGCAAAAGTGATAACTACTACACTACGGAAACTTGATTTGGACGTCAGTCCCACCTCTTCTAGGGTACGCTTGATCAAAAGCGACTGAAACTATAGACTGCCTAGTGTTTTTAACATCGCAAAAAGCTGCTAATTTTGTTGGCAGACCAAACATTTTGAACTGAGGACCTTTCGCATGTAAAGCCAACGTGATAACCACTACACTACGGAAACTAGATTTGGACGTCAGTCCCACCTCTTCTAGGGTACGCTTGTTCAAAAGCGACTGAAGCTATAGACTGCCCAGAGTTTTTAACATGGCAAAAAGCTGTTAATTTTGTTGGCAGACCAAACATTTTTTATTACTATACAGGAAACCTCAATGGCCATTTGTTTTATTTTTGTCCTTTTCTAAAGAGATTAAACCACAATCATCCCTGCAATTGTACTGACCTGCTCAACAGAAAATTGCATACGAAATTTTTGCAAAAACCACCCACAGTTTCCGCCCAGTTTCGAATTGGGGTCCCTTCGCGTGTGAGGAGAACATGATAACCTCTACACTATGGAAACACGTCTTCAGGTTGCAGACATAAATCTTAAGGTGCACGCTTGTTAAAAAGCGTATAAAAGAAATGAGCGCTACACCCACCTAGCGTGGCAAACAGTTTAAATTTTCTGTCAGAATCCAACCGCTGTTTCTGCTCGGTTTCGAACCGAGGACCTTTCGCGCGGGAGCCGAAAATGGTTAAGCTAACTTCCCTTAACTTTTCCCATTCATTCTCTATGGTACTGCTCAACACAATGGATGCAATATACCTTTGGCCACACGTAGACTTCCTGGCGCTGTTTCGCTTTTCGGTGGCGGGGAATTTTAAAGGGGTCATGACATGTTTTTTTGTTTTGTTTTATTATTTTCCCTTAGGTGCAATTATAGTATTACTATAGTTTTTTGTACAAAATTTTTTTACAAATATAGTGATTTATGACCTTTTCCCACCCTGTTTCTCACCTCTGATTCAAACAGTCTGTTTTGGAGGTGTTTTCCCTTTAAGAGTTCAGTGTTAACGCCCACTGTTATGATTGGCTAACGTCAGTGCTGCTTATGCATAAATTATTAACGTTTATCATTTTGTATCACACGTAGACTACACAATGCTCCACCACGTGAAACTTCGGTCTTCCGATCTTTTACCATCGTGTCAATTCTCAATTGATTTTGATTCAAATGCGCGAGGGAGTGAGAGAGAGAGAGAGAGAGAGAGAGAGAGAGAGAGAGAGAGAGAGAGAGAGAGAGAGAGAGAGAGAGAGAGAGTTTGAAGGCGCGCGCCGGGGCTCTCTCTCTCTCTCTCTCTCTGCTCGTTCTTCAGTAACATGCCCTGTCACACTCATCTGATCACTCACCGTTCAAATTAAGCTTTGGCGGGCTGCATATGCTGCAAATAAACTGCATCCGACTGTTTTCCTTGACGTCTGGATCGTATTCAGCGTATTCAAAGACTCAAACAGGAACAGCACATCTGCATAGCATCGCAGTCATCTTGTAAACAGACCCACTCGCTGCACGACAACGCATGCGATGATGCGAAATGAGGCGTAGTTGTCTTGCGCTGGAGGCGGTCATATGCAAACGACTGGTACGTCACTTCGCACCGTGACGTCACTTCATACAATGGATCTAGAACGAGCTGTATTTAGAGCTTGATTAAATAAATGCTTCGTTTATAATGGGGAGGACGTCTTAAGCTATGAAACTTGCAGGAAGTTTTAATAGTACATAGATCTCTTATACACCAAAACATCAAGGCAAATTTGGTTTCTCATGTCATGACCCCTTTAAAAAGCGTAGTGTCATCTGTCAATCAATCATTCGCAGTGGAGGAGAGGAGACCCGTTTTACGATCGGAGATATTTGTTTACCGAATTGTCAGCAAATTGTTTTGTTTTTTACAACAATTTTGTACAGTCTAAACTACCTTCAGACAGATTTTACCTCAGGTGACCACATATACATTATTATTCATATATTTTATCATTTAAATTGCATGTTGTTATCATGTAACGTAAGTTAAGTTAACTGTTAAGTTAATTGTATTGTTAATTGTGTTGAATTGATTGTGATGTTAAGAAACCCAGTAAACCAAACTCCTCGTTGTAAATACAGCTGTTATTTTATAAGAGTGTCTTTGTTTGTAACGGTGAATGTTTCATCATTGATTTCTTACTATGCAATCATATAAAATGTTTACAACTATGTGTTAACAGTGCAGTATGATGTAGTACTTTTAATGTAATTAATAAATAGTACACACAAATATAATACATTTGAATTACAAAAAAAAATGATTACAAAAAAATATGTGTGCAATTTAATGGTATAGTATATGAATAACATTTTATTGTGATAAAATAGATAATTAAACACAATAATAGTGTGTGAAAGAGGATATTGTGAAATTAATATGAATATTTATTTAATAATAAAATGGTTAATTTAATTGTTGTTTTATTTATTAAGAAATAAAATAATTGAAATCAGAATATAAGTGCGTTAATTAAGTGTGTTAATGCAACAGACCATAAACACTAATCAGCTCTTTGTGAATGTATATGTACAGCACAGCAGGATGCAGGTGAAAGTGATCTTCCCAGGCAAGATCAAAGTGTGCTTCAGGAAAGGACCGACTGGATATCTGAGACAAGATCCCTCAGATGAAGCCAAGAGGATCAAAGACAACCCCAATCTCCAGGACAAATCAGCCCCTCAAAGGGAAGACAAGGTCAAGGAGAATGCCCGCTCTGTTGTCTTCATGAGAGGAGGTGATGTGTCAGACAGAAAAGAGGTGCTTGGAGAGTATGTGCTTCAGTTTGGAAAGTACAAAGACAAATCATTCCGGTGGCTGCTAGAGAATGATGTAGGCTATACCATATTCTTGACTAAGAAGGTTGAGGAGGAGGAGGAGGAGAGAGCCGGTCAGTTTAAACCAGAGGGTCCCAAAAAGGACAGCCTACTTTCATTTCTTGAGTACAGTAGAAGCTTCCAGGAAATCGAGGACCTCCTAAATTATTTAACTGGAAGATCAGTGGCACCACCTGTGAGGAATGAAGATGACAACTTGGTTGGCTTTGGGATTAATGCAGAAAAGACTTGGAGGGATGTTTGGGAGAGCAGAGCAGATGGATATGCTGCATTTATCCTCCAGAAACAGTGCGTCACAGGCAGCAAAATGTTTCGGCTGCAGCAGTACCTCACTCAGAAAAAGAGCCAGCTTCAGAGTGTTTCAGCGGAACATGCTTCCACTGGCCTTACAGCATCTGCCTCTCATCCTCCAGGTTTGTTGACAGTACAGTTGAGTATATATAAGGTCGAATTGAAAAATTTAAATGTGGGATGACATATGATTCCCATCTTTGCTTTTATGCTTTGTTTTACAGAAATGGAGGATGATGAAGAATTGGAGAGAATGATGCTTTCTATATCCCCTCCCAAAGTCCAAGGCCAACTGAGTAAGAAAACCTCACACAGACAAATTTTTGGATCAGTAAGATTTTTTTACTAAGTCTGTTATTTGATTCAAATACAAAATAAAACAGTCAAAATTGTGAAATATTATTAGATTTCAAAATAGCTGTTTTCTATGTGAATATATAATAAAGTGTAATTTATTTATGTGATCAAAGCTGAATTTTCACCATCATTACTCCAGTATTCAGTGTCACATGATTCTGATGATTCGGTGCTCAAGAAACATTTCTCATTATTATCATTGTCAACAATTGTATTATTGTTACAGTATTACAGTACAACAAATAGTTATTTACATTTTTATTTCAGGATTCTTTGATGAATAGAAAGTTCAAAAGAACAGCATTTATCTGAAATAGAATCTTTTGTAACATTAAACACTATTGTTCAAAAGTTTGGGGTCAGTAAGAATTGTTAGTTATTTTTGGGGGGAAATAAATAAAATAAATCAATACTTTTATTCACGATGGATGGATTAAATTCATCAAAAGTTACAGTAAAGGCATTTATAATGTTACAAAAGTTTCTATTTCAACACACACTATTTATTGTGGTTGCTATATCCATATTTTTCTGAATGTACACCCGTATGAATGTGGAGTATTGCTGTAAAAGAGCTTAATGCTCAGTCAATTTTCCCTGAATAAACAACAGTTGATGATATTTATAATTCCATCCTTTCATACCAATCTTTGGTTTGTTCTTTTTCCATAGAAGTGGAGGAAGGTGAAGAATTGGGGAGGATGATGCTACCCACATTTTCATCTAAAATTCCAGACCAACTGAGTGAGAACCACATACATATACATACATGCTCTATCAAACTGCATTCATTTCCATGAAACATCATTACATTTTTATACAGCGTTATTCAAGATGGTAAATGTTTGGCATGTTACATTGTTTCTGCGCTTTGCTATATATATATATATACTGAATATATACATACAAGCTACAGTATGGATTTTCACAGCAGCTTCGGTAACAAATTCGAGACAAATTCTGCTGTAAAGCAGCTCTAACAAGCCAATTGTGACATTATTCAGCTCAAGTCACTTCAGTATTGATTCAGTTCAATTCAAGATTCAGATCAATTGTGCATACATACTGTATATACAGTGTATTTGTGCATATAAATGTACATGTGACTCCTGTACACACCACTGTACACTGAACAAGCAGAAGGCACGTAGCAGTGCTTTACATTTTTCACATCTGTGTGTAGTTTGGTGTGTACTGAACTTTAACAGTAAAGGGTTTTATATGTCATTGTGTCTGTTTATGTTATAAATGCTTGAAAGTTTAATTATCTTCACAATGATCACTTCACTTCACTATTATCTTGCCAGGCTATTCCAGTAAAAAGCAAATCAGTTTTTTTTTTCATTTACTGTTTACCAGCCTCTCTTAGTGAAAGACCATGGTTGATTACATGGTCAATGAATGGACAATTTCATCACTGACTACTGTTCTTCCAGCCCTTGGAATGCCACCACCACACATTCTTACACCTCAACCTTGCCCTCTCCTTGAGCCTGCTCTTCTCCCTGCTCCTCTCACTGCACCTCTCACTGCATCTCTCACTGCACCTCTCACTGCATCTCTCACTGCACCTCTCACTGCATCTCTCACTGCACCTCTCACTGCATCTCTCACTGCACCTCTCACTGCATCTCACAATGCACCTTTCACTGCACCTCTCACTGCATCTCTCACTGCATCTCTCACTGCACATCTCACTGCATCTCACAATGCACCTCTCACTGCACCTCTCACAATGCACCTCTCACTGCATCTCACACTGCATCTCTCACTGCGCCTCTCACTGCACCTCTCACTGCACCTCTCACTGCATCTCTCACTGCACCTCTCACTGCATCTCTCACTGCATCTCTCACTGCACCTCTCACTGCATCTCTCACTGCACCTTCTCCCTGGGCCCCTTGGTCTTACTCTTCCTCATCCAGACATTACAGTGTTTGTCTTTTTCTGTTTATGTGTCCAAAAACATCACTCCTCAAAGTCCTCCTTTTACTGTATAAGTGTCAATGTAATAGGAAAAAATAACCCCTGCCACTGAGTCTAAGCCAGACTGGAATCAGCTATGGTTGGCCCAATTTACCCAACATAAATCAGCTGTGTCAATTATTCAATTGTTTGTTTATTATCAGCTGAGATATATTGTTTTTGAACTGTTACTATTGCAGAAGCAGAGGTTTTTATACTGTATCTAAGGTTTGGAATATTGTTTTTGCTATTGTGGGATGGTGTGTGTTAACAATTGTAAGTACTACAAAAACAATCCATAATTTTGTTGGGAGGTATAGCTTTATTGTATTTAGAGTTTTGAAAATGTGACAACTGGTTGGACAAACGCTTGAGACCACATCGCCTTTGAGACCAGTGCAGGAAACCATGCTCTGTCAATGTAAGGACTTAATGTAACATAATTTTACTTAATAAAATTTAAAACACATTTAACATATTTAACAAATATAATGCTCATCTATGACTAATGTCAACCATGTCATCCTGCAGCCCTCCTCCCAGTGACCTCTGCAGAATCTATAGCCTCTACTCCTCCCTCAGGCCCCCCTGCAACTGCTGTCCAGTCGGGACTCCTTGCAGCCTTTACTCCACCCACAGCACTCCCTGCAGTCTCTGCTGGGCACCCCCCAACTCAGATGGAGGAGAAGCCAGCACTTCCACCACTGCCAGGCTATGAGCAGGATGTAAGCCAATGGAACTGCTCTCACCAGCAGAGAATCTGGATGAAAACAGAAATGGAAGCCTTGGGACTGTGGCCAGGCTCTAGACCGGTGAGACATCCAATGAACATGATCTCCTTGTGGTGTTACCCACCTCAGCCTGAGCTTATTGATGCTGTCTATAAGTTGCCATCACCGAAATACTTTCAACTTCATCCATTCTTCATTTGGAAACCAGAGCACTCCATTATGGAAAGAGTCCGCAACAACTACACTCTGCCATGTCTGAACGGCTGTCCGAATCCTCACGTTGTCTCATCAGGAGTTGGATGACCCCGTGTCATTATTGGTACAAGCAGCCAGTACTACATGCTGGCCTCTCGGCTCAGCTGTAAAGTCTGTAAAAAGTAATGGTATGCAGACAAACCTCAATGGATGGACATACTGCCAAGTCGATTCTGCAACATTTTTCCAGCTTTTCGTATGCACAAGAAGGCCATATGTAAGACTGTGATGGACGAGTTGCGGCGCACAGCAAAGTCTCCCAATGATATGGCCAATCAGTTGAACGAAGCTCTCAACCTCAGGTATGAGCGTGCACACCTGGCTTACCTGTCCACTGTTAAGAATGTGCTGGATGGAGACAGTGGACTTTATGGTCAGCAGACCATCACAGGGGCACTAAGAGCAACAAATACTCCTGCTCCATTTGGTGAGTATGGTGATGTGGTCGGCTGGTGTGGAGTAACAGTCTCACCCCACTACTTGGTTGACTGCCTCATTCAGGAGTACCATAGGCAGGAGAGCACAATCAATTTGCTCCTTAAAGCCACATTTGGACAAATATTAAGGGCTGACCATACCCGCAAGGTGGCCCGGAAGGTTGTGCTTGCATCAGGTACTATGTCGTCATACGCTGTGATGAATGAAAACTGGATAATCTTGTCCTGGGTGATGCTGCAGTCTGAAAGTGATAAATCCCTGCAGCCAATAAATGCTGGGCTGTCCTGTCGTTACATTTTTGCAGAACTGCCAAAAGCCAACTATCAGTGGCTTGACCGGTAAGAACCAGCCATCACATTTTCCTTCCCACCTATATTATATTTGTAAAGTAAACAAAATATAGTATAGCAAATACATGTATCCTATTTATTTGAATGTTTAATATTTTAAATATACTTCTCTTTGTGTGTGGAACAGTGATTGCTGTGCTGCCTTCAGGATCCCAAACCCTGATCCCCAGGAGCACCTCCTCTGGGATTCTTGGAAGACCACTGAGGCTATAGTGACTGAGGCAAACTCTGGGCATCTCATCGACACCTGTGCCTCCCGCAAAGAATATAATAGCAACATCAACATCAAGCTGGACTTGTTCCACTGCATGCGGTGGTTCTCCAGAGAGTGTACTTCAGAGCACCATCCACTGCACAGTGCTTTCTGCAAGTTTCTGTCAGCAGCTTTTAGTGTTGTGGACCAGATGGACCTACAGAGACTGAAGCAGGCTTATGTCTTCTGTGGGATAGTGCCTGCAAATCCAACAAAGAAGCATATCAGGGAGCACTGTCGCACTAGGGTCCCACACCCCAAAGAGCTGCTGGAGAGAGTGGAGAGAGTTCTCCAAGATTCTTTTTAGAATGAGATCCTGATGGTGGGCCACTGTTCAAACCATCGATGTTGAAGGTATGGAGGATTCAGCGATACCACATCCTCAGAGGCTGCCTGAGTGACCCAGAGATTGAAGAGGGGATCCTCTATAGGCATGCTGGAACGGTCCAGCTGAACCATGTGAAGGGGGAGGCGGCAGCTGTACCCGTGTGGATCCCTGTGAGAGGCACCTCTCAGCAGGAGGGATTCCATTTTCATCAGGCGAGATGGGTCACAGGCACTCAGGTATCCACAGAACTTATCCAGGCGCTGGGCATGATTGGAGTGGCTCGCTGGAATTTCAAGCGCCTTGTGGACCTGAAGCAGCCTGGAGTGAAGCTGCCTGCAGTTTTTGATCCTGTGCTGATCATGGAACTGAACAAGCCATCAGACATGGTGACAGGCCAGGCCAAGTACCCTGCCTTAATTATCTCACACACAGACACCGGAGAAAGGTTTGGACTGCAGTATGTTGTCGTCCTGTCCCCCTGGACTGGGACAAGCACAAGTCCCAGAAGGTACCTGTTGCAGAGGAGGGAGAGCATCAGTCCTCACAGCCATCTGCTCTCAGTGAGATATTCCCACCTGATGACACAACTGAGGAGGTGAGGGGGGAACACTTTGCTCAGCTAAACTTGACTGTTGTACTTACAAACATCCCCATTCACTATAATCCAAATCTAATATGTAATTACTGATTCTAACCCAAATTAATTACTCTATGCTCCAGGATGACATCTTTGGTGTGGCTTCTCCTGGCTCAGAAACAATGATCCAGCCTGCACAGCCCACCAGTGTAAAAGGTGATTCAGCTCACATCTTCATCCCTTAATTATTCCTTATTTATATGAATACTACATATATTTTAGAGATAAAGGTGAAAATGATTTACTTATTCTGTCCCTTTTCCTCTCTTTTAGATGAGATGACACCACCACTGCCCTTTGCTCCCTCTCCACGAGCTGCTCGCACAGGTTCCATCAAGGCAGGGGGTATACTTTTTTTCCTAGACCATTTTCGGTGGACACAGCCCATGAGGGATTCCATTGTTGGCCTTCTGGCAAAGTACCATAGGCAGAAAGACCTTCTCACCCAAGTGGATGCGGAGTATGCTGCCCTCGTGCAGGCTGCCTCCAGGGATCTGTTGTGAACTTTTTCTTCTCAAGTGTAGAAAAGATAGAGTTGCAGACCAGGAGATTGTTGAGGTATAAGTTCTTTATTTCGTCGCTGTAGTCATCTCAATCAAGTCTAGTCTAAGGGAACTTTACATTGCAGTTTACATACATTTTAAGGGGGTGGGATTAATTTCATAGTGGAGGGGACTCTTGAACAAAACATGTAAAGGAAAGTACATGATTCAGCTGGTTACCTGATTTCATCAGGTAACAGTGTAACTCAGAGCCTTGAGATGCTAATCCAATCAGCCAATCAACAAAACCTTTTGACCTGACCTTTGAGATGTGACAAGAGGTTAATGTCCAAAACCTTGATTGCCTCAAAAATGGAAAACAGTGTGTGCACTTTCTCAGTTAAAATACTGTTGAACCTAAATTAAAACATTTAAATAAATTTGTAATCCTACATTTCCCCCTTTGAGAATTCTAAATAACTCTCACATTATATACAAATTTAAACAATTAAAAATTCATTCTTGTAACTTGTGATCGTTACAGGCACATAATGCGTGTTCTATGTTTGCTTTTCTGCAATTGCATGCTGACACAGAAACAAACATGCAATTTTAGGGTCCATGACGTTCCTACAGGTAATAGTCCACGGTGATTTTCTTGTGAGAGGCGTAATTCATATGTTGAATGAAACACCATACTGTGGACGCATAGATAGTACGCCAGTATAACAAACAACAACATAATTACTATTTCCTTTATCCACAGCCAGGGTTTCCCAATCAAGTTTCCGAACCATGAAGAATTATCTTGTCATCTGGTGTAATTTTGCTGAAAGATCAAGAATGTCTTGTTGGATTTTGTTCAAGTTCTCTGTTGGATCCATTAACCTGGTGCAGCATGGTTGCACCAGGTCCGATGATGGTGCAGGCTCCTCCTTGTGTTGAATCCAAGGCCACTCTGTTCTGTAAGATCATTATCTTGTGCGAAGCGAGAGTGTCTGTCATGTTACTGGTACGACAATCTTGATCATGTTGAAGGATGACTGAAGGTTTCGTATGTGAGTCTCTGCGTTGTGTATTTTTTTCTTTTTCTTTTCTTTATCCTTTTGTGATAGTTGGCTCGGAAGTGGGTCAAGTTGTTTCTTGAGGTTTTCTTGTGGCTTCATACGCAGATGACGAGGTCAGTGCGTATGGGTCTCGGGAAGTCATCAGTGGTATCTGCACAGAGTAAGAAAGAAAACAAAAGACAGGAGAGCAGTATTTGTTCAAACACTAGGATTGTGAACTTTTTCTGATTCTGCTAGACAGTGGAGCAGTATTTGTTCAAACACTAGGGTTGTAAACTTTTCTGAGTCTGCTATTTTTGTTCCCTCTTTCCCTATTTCTTAATTATGTGTAACGAGGCTGTTCAACAAAGAAAAACCGGGATGAAAAGCTGGGCACTTTGTGGTGTCAGATTTGACCTGAGAAAAAGGTAGCCCTTGAAGGTTAGACATGTCTGGATTGAGATTGGCGGGCCACCTGGAGAGTGTCGACAATGGCCCTGGGTTTACCTCCAGTATCTCAGTAGAACGGCAAAAAGAAAGAGCAGAAACACAACAGTTAGATCCCCAACCTTTAACTACACCTCTTGACCAGTCAATATTTGGGTTGTGAAAAGTTAGCCATGGAAACCCAAGAACTAAGGGGAGTTCTGGTGACTGGATGAGAAAAAAACTGTATTAGTTCCTTGTGACTCCCAATTTCAAACTGAATAAGCGAAGTGCAGTGACTAACCTGTCCCGACCCCAGAGGTCTGCCATCAAGAGCCGTGATGGTTAGAGGTTTCTGGAGGAGCACGGATGGGATGCCCAAACGTCTGGCTACATCTTGGTCCAAAAAGTTCCCAGCAGCACTAAGCTGGTGATTCTGGTTGTCGTGGAAGATGGTGGCTTGGATCGTAACTCCAGAGGTTGCAGGATGAGGGAAGATATCTACTTTCGTTCCAGTTCCCCCTTTCCTGGAGGAGAACTGGCTTTTCCCGACAGTTCAGGACAGTTGGATCGGAAATGACCAGACTTTCCACAGTACAGACAGCGTCGCTCTCTCATCCGTCGATCCCTTTCTGTCTGGGTTAATCTAGTTCTACCCAGCTGCATGGGCTCCTCCAGATCACTGGGTTTCCAGAGTGGTTCAACAGTATTGGAAGATACCTGAGGACGATACGCACTGGTGTCCCAACGTCGTTCCTGTTGTCCTTCTCGGATACGATGATCTACTCAGATAGCCACCTCGATTAGGGATTCCAAATCCGGAGAAGGGTCTCTAAATGCTAACTCATCCTTGAGTTCTGGAGACAAGGCCTGGTGGAATGTGGCCCTCAAGGCTCGCTGGTCCCATCCACTCTCTGAAGCTAGGGTACGAAACTCAATGGCGAACTCCGCCACACTTCGAGTGCCTTGAGAGAGTCGAAGCAAACGGTAGTCCACATCACCTGTGCAGGCCGGATGTTGGAAGACTTTCTTCATTTCAGCAATGAAGCTGTTACTGTTTGCAGTGAGTGGTGCATGTTGGTCCCACAAAGCCGAGGCCCAGTCTAAAGCCTTGCCAGTAAGAAGGGTAATGATGTAAGCAACCTTGCTGCTCTCTGTGGGGAAGCTGCCAGGTTGTAGTTGAAATACTAGGGTGCATTGGGTGACAAACCCCCGACACTTCTCAGGACTGCCATCAAATCGTTCCGGTGCTGGTAATTTGGGTTCTGACAGGGAAACTACCACTGCTTGAGAAGGATTACCATGTGTCGGCTGAGATTCTTGAGCTGAAGGGCCTGGAGTCTGAAGATTTAAACGTTGAAGAATATCAGTAAGGATCTGGGGGGTATTGCACAAAAGCAAGATAAGGGATTAAGCTGGGATTTTCCAGTTATCCTGGCTGAATTTAGCCCTTACTTGGTTGCATGAAGGGAGGCTAAATTAATCTACATTAAGTTACTATGGAGATTTACACTTTGCAGCTAGCCTGCTCCGGAGCAGGCTAACAACCAGGCTAAGATTAATCCTAGTGATTTATCGGCTAGTTCCTCCCTAAATCCTACTAGATATAAATGTGTTTTAGTCACTTCATGGTCCTGCATTAAAATACTAGATACACTGTCATTCATCTAAGTATGCGTACTGTTATTTTAGTTATTATTGAAAACTGCTGTTCATTTCACTGTCAGAGGTTTGATGAATATATATATATTATTCGAGATTTAAAGCGTTTATTGTCATACACCCAGTGAGGAAAGCAGATTTTCCTGAGCAATTATTACTTTGCTGTCCACAATGAATGCCAACACAGTGCAAAATAACTATACTATACAATATGATAAATAGAATATAGACTATGTATATCTATATATGCAAGTATAGAGTAGAAATGTACTGTTGAATGAGAAAAAAAATTTTTTGCAGTTGATGAGATAATAAGAAATGGCTCATGAAGTTGCAAATGTGGTTTCAATTAAGTCCGTAACGAGGTCAATATGTAGTATATATAGACTAAAGATTTGTGTGTTTCCTATTCACAATGGCTTGTCCTTTGTTGGATGATGTAGTTGATGAGGAAGTTTTAATACTCAGACGAGCATTCAGGCATGAAAGAGTCTTCCGAGATAGGGCAGACCCATTGGCCTTTTCAGACGAATATCTGACTGAGAGGTACAGATTCTCAGGTGATGGCATCAGATATTTGTGTAGGCTGCTGGGTCCAAACATACAGCACAAGACAGCACGGAGCCATGCTCTCATTGTCCCACAGATGGTCTGCGTAGCACTGCGATTCTTTGCAAGTGGCATGTTTCTGTATTCTGTCGGTGATGCAGAAAACCTCAATAAAGCCACTATTTGCCGCACAATAAGAAATGTAAGTCTGGCATTGAAATCTCTTGTGCACATATTTATCACCTTCCCTGGTCACAG
Organism: Siphateles boraxobius; assembly: GCF_051911475.1. Classification (NCBI taxonomy): domain Eukaryota; kingdom Metazoa; phylum Chordata; class Actinopteri; order Cypriniformes; family Leuciscidae; genus Siphateles; species Siphateles boraxobius. The sequence goes on from NW_027509153.1 coordinate 2,184,359, forward strand.
AAGATTCATCCACATCAAGGAGGAGTTCTACAAGATTGCAGGTTACACGAATAATAACAGATTACTACAAAATGTTACATTAGCATAGTCACAGTATGACACTCATTATTTTGTGTTACAGCTTTTCCTAATGTAATTGGTACAGTGGATTGCACCCATATTCGTATCCAACGCCCCTCAGGGGCACATGAGGGAGATTATGTTAACAGGAAATCCTTCCACAGTGTCAATGTTCAGGTAAGAATGAGTTATGGTTACTGTCAGCTACATAATTATTCTGTGCATTAAATGACCTTAATAGGCTATATATTTTTACAGATGATCTGTGATGCTGACTGCCTTATCACAAATTTAAAGACAAAGTGGCCTGGCTCAGTCCATGACTCCAGAATCTTTCGGGCAAGTAGAATTTACCAGAGACTCTCTCTAGGTAAGCCACCCCATTTTTTTAAGCACCTTGAACATCAAGGGTACAGTACTTGTAAGAATTATGTTTTGTATTCGCAGGTGAGTTCTCTGGTGTGCTGCTGGGGGACAAAGGCTATGCCTGTGAGACATTTCTGATGACTCCCCTTACAGACCCCCAAACCCCAGCACAGCAAGCTTACAACCATGCCCATGCCAAAACCAGGGCTCGAATTGAAATGACCTTCGGCCTCCTGAAATCACGATTTCAGTGCCTGCACCACCTGAGGGTCTCCCCAGACAGAGCATGTGATGTGACTGTTGCCTGCACAGTGCTGCACAATATTGCCAGCCTAAGAAAAGAAAGGGCTCCCAGAGTTGCTTTGGATGTTAATTGGGACAATGCTGCCATATTCCCAGATAACAGAAATGGAAGACTTGTTAGAGAACAATACATTGCAAATTATTTCAGTTAATTTAGTTTTGATTTAGCCCATCCCTTAATAAAGGATAATGCAGGCTATATAACTTTTTCATGTGTACATGCATTTTATTTGGAATCAGCAGCACACACTGTGGTTATCTTCCCAAATTCTAGTTCCACTTCACTGGATCAATAAATATAAAGTGTATACTTGACATTCATAAAAAAAAGTTACAAGACCACAATGGTTTTGGAATATTTTTCTTTTATTATTTTGCTGTTATCACTTGTCAGCTTGGAGCTTTGGAGAGAAAAAAAATATAATGATTAATACATTATGTTACAGTCATGGTTACAGTATGAACTGAAGTCACTTACTTCTCTTTCTAGATTTCCAGTTCTAGTTTCCTCAGTGTCTTGTGTTTAATTTGCATCTCAAGGTCCATGTCCTGCAGCTTTCTTTTGTTCACATCAATCTTGACTTCTGTCAGCTCGATCTGTCTCTTTAGATGGGTTGTGTAGAGATATCTGACAGTTTGTGAATTCTGTGAAGACCTTTTAGTTAGCATAGCAGAATTTTGGCATAATGTAAATTTACTTTAGGCAATACGCACTATGTTACCAGGCTGCTTATCAGGTTGCCCAATGTCAGGATCCTGTAACAAATAATATTTTCTATTAGTACCACTTCCCTGACTTCTTATCTATTATGAACTTATAAAAAAATTTGTCTATTTTCACAAAATACCTCGAGCCTTCTGGAGTCCAGCGACACGGTCTCATCATCGGCAGAAGTGCACTCCACTGCTGTAGATGTGGCTTCCCTCTGCCATTTCAATACTTGTATTGATATTTTTTGACAGGACATGCAAAGCCTATGATTTAATAAAGAGTACTCACCGGCAAATCATAGTCTGTTGGCTCCAAAAGTGTAAGGGTGCTACCAGCCACTATAAGGCAAAGTCACACAGTTTACAAAACAAAATATATATGGATTTCAATATTTTCCATGTGCAGTTGTATGGCAATAATGTACTTTGTATGAAGAGGCCAGTATCCCTTGCTGGGCCAGAGTCAGTGGATGTCCCTCCCTGGATCCCTTCAATCACTGGCTTCCCTTTATTTAGGTCCAGGGCCAGCTCCTCTGCTGGGGTGAAGTCTTGGGTTGGAGGGCCACCCCCCGTACCAGATATATGACTTTTTTTTTTTATTGCTAAAATCAGCACAGACAATAAAATGTCAGCAAACATGTCACCTATGTTCTCCGCAAACAAGTCACTTACCAGCCTGCAAAATATTCTTGTATTTAATCTTGACTTGCTGCCAAGTCCTTTTTTGGCCAGACATGTTTGTTCTTTAAGAGGAATAGATACAAATGATAAAATAGATTAGATGGATAAAAATAGAGCAAAATATCTGATTATAGATTACATCAAATCAATTAAAAACAAAACCTACATACAAATAGATAAGAGTAAAAAGATTAAAGAGATAATAGACATAAAATAAACTAAATAGATACACATAGTGGGTAAGTGTTTGCAATTATTCTTCATGTTAAATGCATGTTCACTGGTCACATTTAAGGCAAAGTATACAATTATTTTTGAAAATGACAAGTAACTCCTTGAATTGTAATTATGAGGGTTTCAGTGAAGCACTGGTTATTTGGACTACTTACGCATTCAATTGGTCCGCTATTGTTTGCCATGCATTCTCTCTTTGTTTTATTACAGCAGCTGTATTGCCTTTTTTACATATTATATGTTTCACTTCTTCATACGTTTCCATAAGAAGCTGTTGCTCATTAGGCGAAAAGTATGCCGCACGCGTTTTGTCCATTTTCGGATCGGTGATTCTGTGATCGATTTCGTGATCTTTTAAAGAATGCCGTGAACGTGCATTTATCAAAACTATATACACCTGGCTTGACATATCCGCGCGTTCTCATCCTGGCTCAGCAAACGCGCAACGGATTAAGCCAGGATGCACTGATTAAACTAGGACAAGCCGGGACTGGTCTTTTATCCTGGCTTTCTTAATTCTACTTTTGTGCAATATGTTGCTGAATGGCTGCAGCTTGCCCTGAAATGGCAGACAGAATGCGATCCACATTAGAGGGTGGTGAACTCTCCTCTGCTGGATTCATAATATGGTTCAGTCTTGCTGTAACGAGGCTGTTCAAGGTGGGGATAGAACCCGGGTCTCTTGTGTTCAAAGTCACAGAGTTAACAGATTGAGCTAACTCCCCAATGGATGAATCCAAGAGCAGAGGTGGTCAAAAAGCAAGGAGTCGTAGATCTTCAACGAACGACAATCTTTACTGATAAAGTACAACAAAACAAAGGAAGCCGGGCTTCCAAGAAACAGTAAAAGAAAAACAGACACAAGGGTCCAACGATATAAACTTAAACATTAACAGGCTGGCTTGCAACTGGTAACATAGGCTCAAGACTGAACAATCAAGCATGGCACAAACACACTTAAATAGGGCAAGACACAGGTGTGATACATCAGGCATAATGAGAAGTAGTGTTCAGCAGGAGTCAGGTGAGAAGCGCCACCTGCCGACCAGGAGGAAAATAGCAGTCCAGTTAAGGGATCCTTACATTATGACACCTAAAGAACGCAGTGAGGTGAGGATGGATTAATGGATGGGAAGGCCTATGAGGGATTCTTCACCGAAGGGTTGGCCCCCAACGCCTGTTGCAATCGGTTCTTCCCTCGGCTCCTCACTGGTTCGTGTCCTATCCTATCCCTGTTGGAGCAGGAACAACCTTACAGTGTGACACATGAGTCCAGGTTTTCCTTCCCTGACACAATACTGCAGCTGCTGTAATCAACATCACTTGATGTGGCCCATGTCACGTTGGTTCTAATGGAGGAAACGTCTTTGTACAGATCAATTATTGATTCGGGAGGCATTATTTTCTTCTGTGCTGCACTACCTGAACACACTTGTACAGTTGCATGGAAACAAGCCTGTTTAGCTGCCATATCAGCAAGAGCATTACCTTTAGCTTCCGTAGTATTAGTTGTGAGATGTGCTTTCACTTTGATCACTGCTAATTTCTTTGGAAGTTTCATGGAAAACATTAGATCTTTCACTAATTCAGCATGCTTAATGGGGGATCCCGCCGAAGTTAGAAACTGCCTGGTTTGCCAAATGACACCAAAATCATGAATTACCCCAAAAGCATATCTGGAATCTGTGTAGATATTACCAACTGATCCTGAAGCTAGCGTGCATGCACTTGTTAGGGCTACTAGTTCTGCAGCTTGAGCTGAAAAATTATCTAGAAGACGTCCTGAAGCTAACACTTCCGTGGTGGACATTACTGCATAACCTGCTCGTCTGTTACCTTTTTCTTTTACTTCACTCATAGGTGTATATGTAAGCGTAACACAATCATGAGTAATTTCTCCTTCATCCTCTAACAAAACTTCAGTCATAGCAGACATCATACATGAGGACGGATTTGTGACAGGTGCACGCTGTAAGACAATATTTGGCATTATTGTGGACACTGCATGAGGGCTTTTTTTACGTTTACAGTCTGACCTAACACTATTAATGATGAAAGGCCTGTGCTGTAAAATAACATTTAAGGCTGTGAGTCTACTTAACCAGTGTTCCCAAAAGGAAGGGTGAGATAGTCACTTTCCTTTTGTTCTATTAAACAAAAACAGAAGTCTTTTATCTCTGTTGCAAGTTAGTGGGGAAATTAAGCACTCACTGCCCAAATGGTTAACACGTCAACCAGCTGCCCCAGTTTAATGATGTGGGGAGGGGCTGTTTCAGAGTAGCAAGCAGACTGAGTAGGAGCTGAGTAACATTGTTAACTTGTTTAAAGTTCTTTTTGTTTTTCCTACACTCTTTTCCCCAATGTCCATGTTTACCACAATAATAACAACTACTGCCCTCTCTCTTAGGACATTTGCGTTTCTGTTGATTCTCTGTGTTGACCTTAAAGGATGCTGTTGCAATTTTTACTCTTTCCTTGACATCAGAGTCTCTTTCCCATGCAGCCAAACTGTCTAAGTTGTTTTGTATGGTTCTAGTGGACCATGTTAAGTCTAAGAAAGGCAATGCTTTTCTATGTTCTGACAACAGACTATCAAACCATGTGCGAACTAGGGGACCATTATCTTCTAGCACCTTCTCTGACGTGTCAGCTATACCACTGTATGCTGCTGCTGACTGACAAAATCTTTCAGTGTATTCACTAACATTCTCATGTTTCTTCTGTACACAACTAGTGATCTTTGACCAGTCCATGTTTGGTCCAACAATGTTCTTTAATGCCTCCAGAACTCCCTCTCTCAATTCATCTTTTCTGGCATGTTGTAGTTCATAAGTAACAGCAGACTCAAAACTGTTGAATTCAGATTCAGTTAGAATTTGTGACATCAGCTGTGTGACTTCTGCCAACGACATGTCGTAAAGACGCATTTTACTGATCAATGCCCTTCTGAATTCAGAAAAATCTGTGCGTACTGAAGGTAAGCTTTAGGATAGTCTTTCTATGTCTCTAGGTCCGAGTGCTTTGGCAACAGTTTGGTTTTGGACAACAGAAGAGTTGGGAGGAACACTTTCAGTTCTCTCAATTCCCTGAGATCTTCTTGCGACACATACCTTTACTGAATCTACGGGCTTATCAGTTAGTGATGGGATGTCTACATCTGTTTCAAAGAATGCTTGTAAGTCAGGATAAGTTTCATCTGACTGTTGGTCTTCTGAGTCACATTTGGTTGAGGCCTTGTTATGGCTCACCTTTGTCTTGAAACAGGACACTTGAGTCTGCAATTGTTTGTTTTGTTCATTTAACTTATCAATACACCTAGTTTGTTCTTGAAAAAATAAACTTCTCTGATCAACACAGGGTATAATTGTTAACACAGATCAAATCTTGTTAAACTTCCTTGTTACCAACACATCACAAACTATTAGCATGTTACGCTAATATTCCCTAAAAGAAAAATGCAAAGGATCTTTCACCTTCTTAACTTTTAGAGGATAAAACAAACAAAAACACTAAATCTTCTCTGATCAAAAGAGGCTACACTCGATAACACAGTTAACCTTCCTTGCCCAGAGCAAAGGGTAACACACAAAATATTAGCAATTTATACTAAAATCTTCCCTGCCTGAAAAAAACTTTCCACTTCCCTGGCAAAGCAGAGGATAAAACAATATTAACATGTACGTTAATCTTCCCAGCCTGAAAACAGAGGGTACAATATATTAGCACTTGATGCTAATCTTCCCTAACTTTATAGAGGATAAAACACTTCCCTGGCAAAGCAGAGGGTAAACCACTTTGCTAACACACTTTTAACAGTTGTTAAATTTTCCTGATTAAACAGAGGATGAACCTTCTTAAGCAAAGTAGAGGACAAACTACTGTTAACAGTTTAAACTATTAACTGTTGTAACTGTTGTTAAACGTCCCTTGTTGAACAGAGGATTAATCTTCTATGACTACACAGAGGATGTATCACCTTCCCTGGTAAAGCAGAGGATAAGTCTTCCCTAACTTTACAGAGGATAAAAACAATTCTTCTCTGCTGAAAACAGAGGATAGCAAATATTAGCAAGTAATGCTAACCTTCTCAGTGAACAGAGGATGAACAACAAAAAAACAAATAACTAGCACATAATGCTAATTCTACTCTGTGGACAGAGGATCACCAAAAAACAAAAACAAAATAACTAGCACGTAATGCTAAACTTCCCTGCCTGAAACAGAGGATCACCAAATAATAACACGTAATGCTAAATTCTTCCCTGCCTGACAACAGAGGATCACTTTCATATCTAACAGAAACTTTAGAGGATAAGCAATATTAACATGTACGTTAATCTTCCCTGCCTGAAAAACAGAGGATACATTTCATCTCTAAAAGCAACTTTAGAGGATAACTTTAGTTAACAAACCCTACAGCTGTCTGTTAACTTCTTCTCTGGCGGCGCAGAGGAGTGACAAATTTGTACTTGTCTTCAGTGGTTCTTTGAATAGAGTGAAACTCACCAAATCGTTCGCTGTACGGAAAAGTTCCGTCTGGAAACTCAGTCAGAAAGTTCTTTCTTTGTTGAGCTTGAAGTTTCAAGATTCAGTCTGGAACTGGAAAGTCAGATCTTTGTTGAGCTCAATCTGGATTCAAAAGATTCAGTCTGGAACTGGAAAGTCAGATGTTGAGATCTTTGTTGAGATCTTTGTTGAGCTTCAGTTCTGGAACTCAGTTAGCTTTGTTGAGATCTTTGAGCTTTGAAGTTTCAAATCAGTCTGGAAAAGTTAATTCTTTGTTGAGTTTCAGTTTCTCCATCCGGGTCCCGGCACCATCTGTTGTGAACTTTTTCTTCTCAAGTGTAGAAAAGATAGAGTTGCAGACCAGGAGATTGTTGAGGTATAAGTTCTTTATTTCGTCGCTGTAATCATCTCAATCAAGTCTAGTCTAAGGGAACTTTACATTGCAGTTTATATACATTTCAAGGGGGTGGGATTAATTTCATAGAGGAGGGGACTCTTGAACAAAACATGTAAAGGAAAGTACATGATTCAGCTGGTTAACTGATTTCATCAGGTAACAGTGTAATTCAGAGCCTTGAGATGCTAATCCAATCAGCCTGATTAGATCAACAAAAGGCCCAGCTGACCTTTGAGATGTGACAAGAGGTTAATGTCCAAAACCTTGATTGCCTCAAAAATGGAAAACAGTGTATGCACTTTCTCAGTTAAAATACTGTTGAACCTAAATTAAAACATTTAAATAAATTTGTAATCCTACAGATCCCAATAGCCTCTTACACCCCACCACGAAACAGCATATCTCACGTTATGTGAAACACATGGCCAAGATGACAAACACAAGTTTGTCACCAAACACCAGTCCAGAGAAACTCCTGGAGACCCAGCAGCTGTGGCATCACCTCACAAAAGGTAGTGAAACTGTAAGTGTTCCAGTGGTAACCCTCCCACCTGCCCCAGTGAAGACCCACCCAGAAATAAGCCCCAGGAGTCCCCGCTAACTAAGGGTGAGATTGAACAGATGGTGAAAGATATTGTGGAGAAGCAGCAGCAGCAGCAACAGCAACAGCAGCCTGTTACAAAGAGGACACGGAACTGTCTTGCTTGTGGCCAGCCAAAGTCACGTTACCTTGGTGATGGCTCCTCCATTCATTTCTTTTATCAGTCTGGGAGCGTGAAGTACTTTTAATGCTCTACAAAGGTATACCAGATGTATGCAGCGGAAGGCCTCACCAATCCTCGAATGCCGTTTGCTGACTTTGCTGAAACACAAATTTTTAATCGAGAGCTACAGGCCTCTGCAGAGGTAAGACAGGTAATTAAGGAGCGGGGAAAGAGAAAGGCAATGGAGCAGCATCCCCCTGGTCGCCTCTGTAGGTTCTGCCACAAGCCCCTCAAACAAGGCCCAGAGAGTCCACACATACATACTGGGTTCCCTGGTGTGGCAGGGAAATATGTATATTGTCCTGCCAAAGTGTTTTCCCTATATCGGACAGAGAGAATGACTCACTAGATGACTTGGGGAGAGTTCTGTCAGTCTTCCTTTTATGAGGCAGAAAAGAAGAGATGGGTAGCAGAAAAGGGAAAGTGACTGCCCTCATGTTTCCTGGTTTTGATTGTAAATATTGTATCATACAAAATATAACTTTGTATCTTGTTTGTTATGGATATCTGTTACATGTGTAAACCACTGAGGTTTGTTCTTGCCTAATTCGTCTTTCTGGTTTTTGTTTTTTTACTTTAGAAGGCCATGTTGGTACCTGAATGATTGTAAAATGTAAAAAAGTCTGCTTAACTTTTACAGTTATATATGCATAATTTATCAGTTAAAACTGAAGGGGGTGGATTGGAAAATGTGAAGGAAAATGTGAAGTTTGAAATCTAATTTAAAACTTAAATATTTTTAAAGTAAAAAAACAAAACAACGAACATTGATAATGAGCAGTTACGTGTGTCTATTATGAGTGCGTGTGATGGTGACTGCACTTTATGTCTTGTATGTGTTAGTTTGGGGTACTATTATTTCCTGATTTTGTGGATATAGTGTCATTAACCTCTGGAATGAGTGTTTTATCATTACAGATGGGTTAAATGAAACGACAAACTTTAAAGAAGATGAAAAGACAATACAGAACATGGGACAAGCTTTAATTGAATTGGTTTTCCAGCTCTGTCTGCTACTGGTAATTATGAATACTTTTGTCATGTATGATGTTGATTTGAATTACTCTAGCTAGTCCATAAAAATAAAAAGCGTCCATTCAGTCATTGGGCCGATGGGAATCGGACGGGGGTTGGCGGACGAGCGCGCCGACCCCCCGAAATTTTTGGGGGGTCGGCCGACGCCGCAGGCCGACCCTCCCCGGGCCCACACATGGGCCCTCCCCGGGCCCACACGGGACCCTCAGGGGCCCGACGGGAGTGCACCGAAGCCCGAGGCCACCCTAAGCAGTTCTGCCTTCGTCCTTGGTGGGGCGCCACACGTGCCCCGTCCCACTAACCCACAATTTGTCCGATTGACCACTAGAGGGATCAGACCCCCAGCCGTCCCACTAACCCACTATTTGTCCAATAACCCACTATATGGCGCAAACTTCCCGTTGCCCCCCCCCCCCCCACTCCCGGGCCACGCCCCCGTCCCACGAACCCACTATTTGTCCAATAACCCACTATATTTACCAAAAGTCACGGGACCACCCCCCCCCCCCCCACTCCCGGGCCACGCCCCCATCCCACGAACCCACTATTTGTCCAATAACCCACTATATTGGGCAAACTTCCCGTTGACCCCCCCCCACCCACGGACCCACTATTTGTCCAATAACCCACTATATTGGGCAAACTTCCCGTTGACCAATACATTCATTTAATGGGCGAGTGGGATTTTCATGGAAGGGTCCCAGGGGCCCCAAATTCGGCACGGTGACCCCTGGGCCCGCCCCGAGCGACGTACCGAAAGCACCGGGCCCTCGAGTAAAGGCAAGTATTTCTTAGCCTCTATGCAAAATCTCTCCCTCGAGGCTGTTTCACTCTCACACTGAAAGAGCCTTTCAGGCATTTAAATGATTTGATGGCGGGGGAGGGGCGATTTTTTGCAAAGGCCCTCGAGTTCCAGGATTCGTCAGGGGCCCCCGGAGAGTCGGAATCTGAAGTCCCGGGGTTCCACGACCCTCCGTCTGCGTACGGGGGCCGTCCCACGAGCCATTCAAAAGGCATAGCGGTTTCGCGGACGAGCGTCCCTTTTTCGACCTTTCGGCCCCTGAACGAGGCCCTAGGGCCACCGAGCTTTCCCGCCCGCACCAGGGGGCCGTGGCGAGTCGGAAAACGGCGCCCCCTAGTCGGTCGGCCATTGCGAAGCGGTGTCCACGAAACCACTATGGCAAAATACATTCATTTAATGGGCGAGTGGGATTTTTACAGAAACGTCCCAGGGGCCCCAAATTCGGCAAGCTGACCCCTTGGCCCTCCCCGGCCGACGTACCCAAAGCAGGGGGCGCTAGAGCAGAGTCAAATTTTTCTCAGCCTCTGTGCAGAAATCCTCTCTCAGGGCTGTTTCCCTCTCAGACTGAAAAGGCCCTTTCAGGCTTTTCATTTTTTTTCGGGGGAGGGGCGATTTTTTTTAAAGGCCCCAGGGCCCCACGCTTCGGGGCCCCGCGTCAGGGGCCCCTGGAGAGTCGGAATCTGAAGCATCGGGGTACCACGACCCTCCGTCTGCGTACGGGGGCCGTCCCACGAGCCATTCAAAAGGCATAGCGGTTTCGCGGACGAGCGTCCCTTTTTCGACCTTTCGGCCCCTGAACGAGGCCCTAGGGCCACCAAGCTTTCCCGCCCGCACCGGGGGGCCGTGGCGAGTCGGAAAACGGCGCCCCCTAGTCGGTCGGCCCTTCCGAAGCGGCGTCCGCGAAACCACGGCGGCGAATACATTCGTTTAATGGGCGAGTGGGATTTTGATGGAAATGTCCCAGGGGCCCCAAACTCTGGACGGTGGCCCCTGGGCCCGCCCCGAGCGACATGCCGAAGGCGCAAGGCTCTAGAGCGAAGGCAACACTTTCCCGCCCTTTTAACACTAATCTCGGCCTTGTGTGTCTTTCACTCATGTACCCTAAGAGCCTTTTGAGTGAAAGTTGGTTATAAGTGGCAAACTTTTTTTAGGAAGGTCCCAGATTTTCAAGCTTCGGGGCCGTGAGTCGGGGGCCCCTGGAGGGTCAGAATCTCAAATCTCAATGCGCCACGACCCTGCGTCTCCGTACGGGGGCCGTCCCACGGGCCATTTAACGGCGCAGCGGGTTCGCGGACGAGCGTCCCTTTTTCGACCTTTCGGCCCCTGAACGAGGCCCCAGGGCCGCCGAGCTTTCCCGCCCGCACCAGGGGGCCGTGGCGAGTCGGAAAACGGCGCCCCCTAGTCGGTCGGCCCTTCCGAAGCGACATCCGTGAAACCACTGCGGCGAATACATTCATTTAATGGGCGAGTGGGATTTTTTTCAAAATGTCCCCGGGGCCCCAAATTCGGCATGCTGACCCCTGGGCCCGCCCCGAGCGACGTACCGAAAGCACCGGGCCCTTGAGCGAAGGCAAAACATTTTCAGCCTCTAACCCTAACCTTCACGCTAACCCCAACTCACGGTCCCTTTTTTGACCTTTCGGCCCCTGAACGAGGCCCTAGGGCCGCCGAGCTTTCCCGCCCGCACCAGGGGGCCGTGGCGAGTCGGAAAACGGCGCCCCCTAGTCGGTCGGCCCTTCTGAAGCGGCGTCCGCGAAACCACTGCGGCGAATACATTCATTTAATGGGCGTAAGGGAAGTCAAGCTGTTCGTGGTATTTTCCCCATTCATTTAAGTTGCCATTGTCAGCACCGACACTTCGAGGTCCGCGTGCTTGAAATGCATGAAATGGATTCCCCAAATTCGGCACGGCGTTGGTCCGGGGGCCCCCGGTTCTAGATCACGGGTTTGGTGGTTCTAGATCGGTTCCAAGTATGTGTTTCAGCAAAACGGTTCGAAGGAAACGCCTGATCGGCCCGAAACTGACGTATGCGTCCCGTCACGGGCCCCTGGGACGGGTTCTAGAGTTCTGCGTCCAAAGCTGCTCGTTTGGCCAAAAAACACCCCCTTGACCTGGAAGCGCCTGTGAAGTTTGAACTGAACAAGTTGCACGTGGGCGGTCGGAAATACAGGGGTCGAAAGGTCGCACCGCCTCCAAATTTGCCGCCCTGGTAGTCGAGGGGCCCCCGGTTCTAGATCCCGGATCGCAGGGTTCTAGATCGGTTCCAAGTGTATCATTTTTTTGTGCAAAAATCTCCTCGCTTTGGTTCTACTGAGCATATGTCTTTCTGTGTGTGCAAGAGGGCTGCCATTAATTGGACCATGTGCTCGGTGAAGGGTGGACAGAAAGGTCCGATCGGCCCGAAACTGACACGTACGTCCCGTCACGGGCCCCTGGGACGGGTTCTAGAGTTCCGCGTCCCTCTGACCTTTTTTCGCCTTAATTGGCCACCAACAGACCCATGGAATAAGTTGCACGTGGGACGTCAAAAAAACAGGGGCCAAAAGGGGTCGAAAGGTCGCTGCGGCCCCAAATTCGGCACGGCGGTGGTCCGGGGACCCCCGGTTCTAGATCACGGGTTTGGTGGTTCTAGATCGGCTCCAAATATGTGTTTCAGCAAAACGGTTCGAAGGAAACGCCCGATCGGCCCGAAACTGACGTATGCGTCCCGTCACGGGCCCCTGGGACGGGTTCTAGAGTTCCGCGTCCCTCTGACTTTTTTCGCGCTAATTGGCCACCAACAGCCCCATGGAATAAGTTGCACGTGGGACGTCAAAAAAACAGGGGCCAAAAGGGGTCGAAAGGTCGCAGCGGCCCCAAACTCGACGCGGTGGGTGTTCGGGGGCCCCCGGTTCTAGATCCCAGGTTTGGTGGTTCTAGATTGGTTCCGAGTGTGTTTTCAGTTTGACCCTTCAAGAGGGAATGCCAGTCTATGAGCTGACTATGAGTGCAAGTGGCATTTGAAGAGAAACTTGAACAAATGTGGAAAAAAAATTAGCCCTGAGTTCTAGAGACTCGTCCACCTGATATGTCGTCCGGGGCCCGAGGGGCCCCGGCACGCAGTGTTTGGGGCCCGTGGGACCTCCGGGGGCCGTACAGGGGCCACTGACACGTGTGACTTATCCCATTCATTTCCACAGGAGTTTGGTGGACGTGTGACAGAAAGGTCCGATCGGCCCGAAACTGACGTATGCGTCCCGTCACGGGCCCCTGGGACGGGTTCTAGAGTTCCGCGTCCCTCTGACCTTTTTTCGCGCTAATTGGCCACCAACAGCCCCAGGGAATAAGTTGCACGTGGGACGTCAAATAAACAGGGGCCAAAAGGGGTCGAAAGGTCGCAGCGGCCCCAAATTCAGCACGGCGCTAGTCCGGGGGCCCCCGGTTCTAGATCACGAGTTTGGTGGTTCTAGATCGGTTCTAAGTATGTGTATCAGCAAAACGGTTCGAAGGAAACGCCCGATCGGCCCGAAAATGACACATGCGTCCCTTCACGGGCCCCGGGGACGGGTTCTAGATTTCCGTGCCCAAAACTGCTCGTTTGGCCGAAAAAAGCCCCCCTTGACCTGGAAGCGCCTGTGAAGTTTAAACTGAATAAGTTGCACGTGGGAGGGCGGAAATACAGGGGTCGAAAGGTCGCACCGCCTCCAAATTCGCCGCCCTGGTATTCGAGGGGCCCCCGGTTCTAGATCCCGGATCGCAGGGTTCTAGATCGGTTCCAAGTGTATCATTATTTTGTGCGAAAATCTCTCACTTTTGGTTCTACTGAGCATATGTCTTTCTGTGTGTGCAAGAGGGCTGACATTAATTGGACCATGTGCTCGGTGAAGGGTGGACAGAAAGGTCCGATCGGCCCGAAACTGATGTATGCGTCTCGTCACGGGCCTCTGGGACGGGTTCTAGAGTTCCGCGTCCCTCTGACCTTTTTTCACGCTAATTGGCCACCAACAGCCCCATGGAATAAGTTGCACGTGGGACGTCAAAAAAACAGGGGCCAAAAGGGGTCGAAAGGTCACAGCGGCCCCAAATTCGGCACGGCTGTGGTCCGGGGGCCCCCGGTTCTAGATCACGGGTTTGGTGGTTCTAGATCGGTTCTAAGTATGTGTTTCAGCCAAGCGCTTTGAAGGAAACGCCCGATCAGCCCGAAACCGACACGTGGGTCTCGTCACGGGCCCCGGGGACGGGTTCTAGAGTTCCGCGTCCCTCTGACCTTTTTTCGCGCTAATTGGCCACCAACTGCCCCATGGAATAAGTTGCACGTGGGACGTCAAATAAACAGTTGCCCTAAGGGGTCAAAAGGTCGCAGGACCTCGAGATTGGTCACGGACGACCGCCACGGGCCCCCGAATCGGGCCCCAGAGTATCGTGGCTCTAGATGCTTCCTGAGCCTAGTAGGCCGTCTAATCCTAACTGCTGAATTAACCCTTGCAGACACATGCTCCCAAAGAGATCAATGGGAGACAGAGAGGTGCATAAAAAATAGCTAAAAATAAACTTGGCATGTCTCGACCTAGCCCGCTCTGTCTGTCGCAGAGGGCCACGTGACGCAACTTTTTGTAGAGTTTAGGGCCCCTCGGACCCCCGGGGGCCGCGCGGGAGCCACTGACACGTGCAACTTATCCCATTCATTTTCATAGGCGTTTGGTGGACATCCCCACGCAACGGTCCCAATAGCTCCGAATGGCTCCGATTTGAAATCTGTGGCCCCTCAGGGTCCCTTCAGACGGTCCGCAAAGACTTGGGTCCGTAGTACCCCGTTAAGTGCGTTACAGTCAAAAACAGCATCCCATCTGTAACCTATTTGACGGGTGCCCTAAATGCTGTCCGTGGACAGTCCATTTTTAGGCTAATTATGCATAATTATTAGCTTTAATGTACATCAGTGTGTTGTATTGTGTCCCCTGTGTGGTGTACAGTAGGTTTCACCTCATAAAACCACTGTAATTATGAAATATGACCTGTTAATGCATTGACCACGGACAGCCTATTTGGACCCCGTCAAATAAGTTGCAGGTGGGACTTCACCACATGTGATAAAATCGCCTAATCATTACGGGGATTCACCCGCTGAAAATGTCTAAGTTAAAAACAGCATCCCACCTGTAGCTTATTCGACAGGGTCCAAATAGGCTGTTCATGGACAGTCCATATTTAAGCTAATTATGCATAATTAATAGCTTTAATGTACATCAGTGTGCTGTATTGTGTCCCCAGTGTGGTTTACAGTAGGTTTGACCACATAAAACCATTGTAATTATGAGATATGACCTATTAATGCATTGACCACGGACAGCCTATTTGGACCCCGTCAAATAAGTTACAGGTGGGCCCTTACTTTGCCCACCTGTAACTTATTTGACAGGGTCCAAATAAGGATACATAATTAATGGCTGTAAAGTGCCCAACATGCTTGACTGTCTTCCCTGTGTACTCTAATGCATGTTTTAAGCAATAAAACATTTATAATGATGAATTATGACCTTTTAATGCATTGACCACGGACAACCTAAAGGGGTCCCGTCAAATAAGTTACAGGTGGGATGCTGTTTTATATTTTGTTGTCATGACTGATAAAAATGAATAAAATCGATTAAATATCAATTTTACATTAATCTCTGGGGCCCCCTGAGTGATTTGCAGCCTTCAGAACCCCGAAATTCCACTGTCCACGAACAGCCTAAATTTTTTAATGGGATAGATTGTACGTGGGACGTCCAGATCTCAGCCTCTGGACACAATTTGGAGCTGAAACCTGCGCTCCTGCACTCATCTGGACGTGCCCAGACAGTGCTGTGAATTTCAGGGAGTTTGGAGAAACTTGAAAATCTGACCCAAAAAATCTCAAGTTCAAGTTTCTCCAATCTCTTTGAAATTCACACCATGGGCAAGTCATGTCCAGGTGAGCACAGGAGCGCAGGTTTCAGCTCCAAATTGTGTCCAGAGGCTGAGATCTGGACGTCCCACCTGCAACTTATCCCATTCAAAAATTTAGGCTGTTCGTGGACAGTGGAATTTCGGGGTTCTGAAGGCTGCTAATTGCTCAGGGGGGCCCAAAGATGAACCTAAAATTGATATTTAATCATTTTTATGCATTTTTATCAATCATGACAACAAAATATAAAAAAGATCCCACCTGTAACTTATTTGACAGGGTCCAAATAGGCTGTTCGTGGACAGTCCATATTTAGGCTAATTATGCATAATTAATAGCTTTAATGTACATCAGTGTGTCGTATTGTGTCCCCAGTGTGGTGTACAGTAGGTTTCACCTAATAAAACCACTGTAATTATGAAATATGACCTATTAATGCATTGACCACGGACAGCCTATTTGGACTCCGTCAAATAAGTTACAGGTGGGCCCTTACTTTGCCCACTTGTAACTTATTTGACAGGGTCCAAATAGGCTGTCTGTGGACAGTCCATTTTTAGGCTACAGTGGGCCCTTAATTTGCCCACCTGTAACTTATTTGACAGGGTCCAAATAGGCTGTCTGTGGACAGTCCATTTTTAGGCTACAGTGGGCCCTTAATTTGCCCACCTGTAACTTATTTGACAGGGTCCAAATAGGCTGTTCGTGGACAGTCCATTTTTAGGCTACAGTGGGCCCTTAATTTGCCCACCTGTAACTTATTTGACAGGGTCCAAATAGGCTGTCTGTGGACAGTCCATATTTAGGCTAATTATGCATAATTAATAGCTTTAATGTACATCAGTGTGTTGTATTGTGACCCCAGTGTGGTGTACAGTAGGTTTCACCTAATAAAACCACTGTAATTATGAAATATGACCTATTAATGCATTGACCACGGACAGCCTATTTGGACCCCGTCAAATAAGTAACAGGTGGGCCCTTACTTTGCCCACCTGCAACTTATTTGACAGGGTCCAAATAGGCTGTTCGTGGACAGTCCATTTTTAGGCTAATGATGCATAATTGATAGCTTTAATGTACATCAGTGTGTAGTATTTTGGCCCCTGTGTGGTGTACAGTAGGTTTCACCTAATAAAACCACTGTAATTATGAAATATGACCTATTAATGCATTGACCACGGACAGCCTATTTGGACCCCGTCAAATAAGTTACAGGTGGGCCCTTACTTTGCCCACCTGCAACTTATTTGACAGGGTCCAAATAGGCTGTTCATGGACAGTCCATTTTTAGGCTACAGTGGGCCCTTAATTTGCCCACCTGTAACTTATTTGACAGTGTCCAAATAGGCTGTTCGTGGACAGTAAATTTTTAGGCTAATTATGCATAATTAATAGCTTTAATGTACATCAGTGTGTTGTATTGTGTCCCCAGTGTGGTGTACAGTAGGTTTCACCTAATAAAACCACTGTAATTATGAAATATGACCTATTAATGCATTGACCACGGACAGCCTATTTGGACCCCGTCAAATAAGTTACAGGTGGGGCCTTACTTTGCCCACCTGTAACTTATTCAACAGGGTCCAAATAGGCAGTCCGTGGTCAATGCATTTTTAGGCTACAGTGGGCCCTTAATTTGCCCACCTGTAACTTATTTGACAGGGTCCAAATAGGCTGTTCGTGGACAGTCCATTTTTAGGCTACAGTAGGCCCTTAATTTGCCCACCTGTAACTTATTTGACAGTGTCCAAATAGGCTGTTCGTGGACAGTCCATTTTTAGGCTAATTATGAATAATTGATAGCTTTAATGTACATCAGTGTGTTGTATTGTGGCCCCTGTGTGGTGTACAGTAGGTTTCACCTAATAAAACCACTGTAATTATGAAATATGACCTATTAATGCATTGACCACGGACAGCCTATTTGGACCCCGTCAAATAAGTTACAGGTGGGCCCTTACGTGGACAGACGGGCCGTTCGTGGTCAAACAGGCTGTCAGTGGGACGAATAGGCTGTCTGTGGTCACTGGGCGGGGCCACGGGCCGTCACTTAGATTGGCCGTGGACAGACGGGCCGTTCGTGGTCAAACAGGCTGTCAGTGGGACGAATAGGCTGTCCGTGGTCACTGGTCGTGGCCACGGGCCGTCACTTAGATTAGCCGTGGACAGACGGGCCGTTCGTGGTCAAACAGGCTGTCAGTGGGACGAATAGGCTGTCCGTGGTCACTGGGCAGGGCCACGGGCCGTCACTTAGATTAGCCGTGGACAGACGGGCCGTTCGTGGTCAAACAGGCTGTCAGTGGGACGAATAGGCTGTCCGTGGTCACTGGGCGGGGCCACGGGCCGTCACTTAGATTGGCCGTGGACGGACGGGCCGTTCGTGGTCACATAGGCTGTCAGTGGGACGAATAGGCTGTCCGTGGTCACTGGGCGGTCGGTGGGATGAATAGGCCGTTCGTGGTCACATAGGTGGTCAGTGGGATGAATAGGCTGTTCGTGGTCACACAGGCGGTTAGAGGGACGAATAGGCTGTTCGTGTCAGTGGGCGTGGCCAGGGGCCGTCACTTAGGTTGGCCGTGGGCGAATAGGCCGTTCATGGTCACACAGGCGGTTAGGGGGACGAATAGGCTGTTCGTGTCAGTGGGCGGGGCCAGGGGCTGTCACCCAGGTTGGCCGTGGGCGAAAAGGCCGTTCGTGGTCACACAGGCGGTCAGTGGGACGAATAGGCTGTTCGTGTCAGTGGGCGTGGCCAGGGGGCTGTTCGCAGGTCACAGGTGGGACGGACGGGCGCTCCGTGGTCGGTGGGTGCGGTCAGGGAATTTCGCGAAAGGGCGGTCAGGGGGACGCGCGTGCGCTCCGTGGACGCCCGCCCGCAACCTGTTCGGCGCATGTCGAATCGACTGAGGGCGGTCGGCAAGTCGCCCCCCCTGTGGCCGATGCCCGGATCGCGGGCGAGGGGGCCGGATTTCGTCGGCGCCGCCGGCCGGTCCCCAAAAATTCACCTAGGGGGCTATTTAAACTGTTTGCCACACTAGGTGGGTGCAGCGCTCATTTCCTTTATATCAGTGGTCTCAAACTCAATTCCTGGAGGGCCACAGCTCTGCACAGTTTAGCTCCAACCAGCTCAAACTCACACCTGCAAGGAAGTTTCTAGCAATCCTGAAGACCTTGATTAGCTGAATCAGGTGTGCTTGATTAGGGTTGGAGCAAAACTGTGCACAGCAACCTGAAGATGTGTTTCCGTAGTGAAGTGGTTATCACGTTCGCCTCACACGCGAAAGGTCCCCAGTTCGAAACTGGGCGGAAAATGTGGGTTAATCTCTTTAGAAAAGGACAAAAATAAAACAAATGACCATTGAGGTTTCCTGTACAGTAATATAAAATGTTCGGTCGGCCAACAAAATTAGCAGCATTTTGCCATGTTAAAAACACTGGGCAGTCTATAGTTTCAGTCGCTTTTGAACAAGTGTACGCTAGAAGCGGTGGGACTGACGTCCAAATCAAGTTTCTGTAGTGTAGTGGTTATCACGTTCGCTTTACACGCGAAAGGTCCTCAGTTCAATACTGGGTGGAAACAAGCGGAGGCATTTTAAATTTAATGCTCCAATTCGCTACAAAACCCTTACTTTTGAGACAGGTGAAGGCCATCGTACCAAGGAGCTGTAGGCAGACTGCCATGCCGAATGACCTCTGTTCTGTTGTTTGTGGAATTCACAGACTGTCACACTGCTTGCAGAGCAGATTATGGGAAGGAGCCATCTTCTAAAAAGCACATGTGCCTCATCAATAGGTTTTTGTAGTGTAGTGGTTATCACGTTCGCCTCACACGCGAAAGGTCCCCAGTTCGAAACTGTGGGTGATTTTTGCAAAAATTTCGTATGCGATTTTCTGTTGAGCAGGTCAGTACACTTGCAGGGATGTTTGTGGTGTGCTGTACATCAGTGTGCTGTATTGTGTCCCCAGTGTGGTTTACAGTAGGTTTGACCACATAAAACCATTGTAATTATGAGATATGACCTATTAATGCATTGACCACGGACAGCCTATTTGGACCCCGTCAAATAAGTTACAGGTGGGCCCTTACTTTGCCCACCTGTAACTTATTTGACAGGGTCCAAATAAGGATACATAATTAATGGCTGTAAAGTGCCCAACATGCTTGACTGTCTTCCCTGTGTACTCTAATGCATGTTTTAAGCAATAAAACATTTATAATGATGAATTATGACCTTTTAATGCATTGACCACGGACAACCTAAAGGGGTCCCGTCAAATAAGTTACAGGTGGGATGCTGTTTTATATTTTGTTGTCATGACTGATAAAAATGAATAAAATCGATTAAATATCAATTTTACATTAATCTCTGGGGCCCCCTGAGTGATTTGCAGCCTTCAGAACCCCGAAATTCCACTGTCCACGAACAGCCTAAATTTTTTAATGGGATAGATTGTACGTGGGACGTCCAGATCTCAGCCTCTGGACACAATTTGGAGCTGAAACCTGCGCTCCTGCACTCATCTGGACGTGCCCAGACAGTGCTGTGAATTTCAGGGAGTTTGGAGAAACTTGAAAATCTGACCCAAAAAATCTCAAGTTCAAGTTTCTCCAATCTCTTTGAAATTCACACCATGGGCAAGTCATGTCCAGGTGAGCACAGGAGCGCAGGTTTCAGCTCCAAATTGTGTCCAGAGGCTGAGATCTGGACGTCCCACCTGCAACTTATCCCATTCAAAAATTTAGGCTGTTCGTGGACAGTGGAATTTCGGGGTTCTGAAGGCTGCTAATTGCTCAGGGGGGCCCAAAGATGAACCTAAAATTGATATTTAATCATTTTTATGCATTTTTATCAATCATGACAACAAAATATAAAAAAGATCCCACCTGTAACTTATTTGACAGGGTCCAAATAGGCTGTTCGTGGACAGTCCATATTTAGGCTAATTATGCATAATTAATAGCTTTAATGTACATCAGTGTGTCGTATTGTGTCCCCAGTGTGGTGTACAGTAGGTTTCACCTAATAAAACCACTGTAATTATGAAATATGACCTATTAATGCATTGACCACGGACAGCCTATTTGGACTCCGTCAAATAAGTTACAGGTGGGCCCTTACTTTGCCCACTTGTAACTTATTTGACAGGGTCCAAATAGGCTGTCTGTGGACAGTCCATTTTTGTGCTTGATTAGGGTTGGAGCAAAACTGTGCACAGCAACCTGAAGATGTGTTTCCGTAGTGAAGTGGTTATCACGTTCGCCTCACACGCGAAAGGTCCCCAGTTCGAAACTGGGCGGAAAATGTGGGTTAATCTCTTTAGAAAAGGACAAAAATAAAACAAATGACCATTGAGGTTTCCTGTACAGTAATATAAAATGTTCGGTCGGCCAACAAAATTAGCAGCATTTTGCCATGTTAAAAACACTGGGCAGTCTATAGTTTCAGTCGCTTTTGAACAAGTGTACGCTAGAAGCGGTGGGACTGACGTCCAAATCAAGTTTCTGTAGTGTAGTGGTTATCACGTTCGCTTTACACGCGAAAGGTCCTCAGTTCAATACTGGGTGGAAACAAGCGGAGGCATTTTAAATTTAATGCTCCAATTCGCTACAAAACCCTTACTTTTGAGACAGGTGAAGGCCATCGTACCAAGGAGCTGTAGGCAGACTGCCATGCCGAATGACCTCTGTTCTGTTGTTTGTGGAATTCACAGACTGTCACACTGCTTGCAGAGCAGATTATGGGAAGGAGCCATCTTCTAAAAAGCACATGTGCCTCATCAATAGGTTTTTGTAGTGTAGTGGTTATCACGTTCGCCTCACACGCGAAAGGTCCCCAGTTCGAAACTGTGGGTGATTTTTGCAAAAATTTCGTATGCGATTTTCTGTTGAGCAGGTCAGTACACTTGCAGGGATGTTTGTGGTTTAATCTCTTTAGAAAAGGACAAAAATAAATCAAATGACCATTGAGGTTTCCAGTACAGTAATATAAAATGTTCGGTCTGCCAACAAAATTAGCAGCTTTTTGCCATGTTAAAAACAATGGGCAGTCTATAGTTTCAGTCGCTTTTGAACAAGCGTACCCTAGAAGAGGTGGGACTGACGTCCAAATCAAGTTTCGGAAGTGTAGTGGTTATCACGTTTGCTTTACACGCGAAAGGTCCTCAGTTCAAAACTGGGCGGAAACAAGTGGATGCATTTTAAATATAAATGCTGCAATTCGCTACAAAACCCTTACTTTTGAGACAGGTGAAGGCCATCGTACCAAGGAGCTGTAGGCAGACTGCCATGCCGAATGACCTCTTTTCTGTTGTTTGTGGAATTCACAGACTGTCACACTGCTTGCATAGCAGATTATGGGAAGGAGCCATCTTCTAAAAAGCACATGTGCCTCATCAATAGGTTTCTGTAGTGTAGTGGTTATCACGTTCGCCTCACATGCGGAGGCCAGCCGCACGTAGGTGTAGAGCGCTGCTAGCCAATAGGAGCTGAAGAAATTACATGGAGGCGGGCCAGAAATAATACACAAAATTAGAGGTTCGATTCCCGTCTCGGCCACAAATACCATAAAATGACCATTCATTTTTTAATCTAGATACACTTTAAGTACGATTAAAATATAATAAACAAACTTTGTGCACAAAATTAAAATAAAACTTGTAAGATTTGTTCTTGTGTAGGATGTACAAAATGTGCATTTATCTTACAGTTTTTTTCAATCGCTAACAAGCGTTTGTCCAACCAGTTGTCACATTTTCAAAACTCTAAACACAATTAGCACAGCATCGGTCTTTTGTGGCCATACCATTCACACATTTCATGTCGTTTTCAGACAATATGCAGTCAGTGAACACATTTCCACAATGCTTACATTTTCTTAACAGACAAGCTATACCTCCCAACAAAATTATGGATTATTTTTGTAGTATTTACAAATGTTAACACACACCATCCCACAATAGCAAAAACAATATTCCAAACCTTAGATACAGCATAAAAACCTCTGCTTCTGCAATGATATCAGTTCAAAAACAATATATCCTAGCTGATAATAAACAAACAATTGAATAATTGACACATAGCTGATTTATGTTGGGTGAATTGGGCCAACCATAGCTGATTCCAGTCTGGCTTAGACTCAGTGGCAGGGGTTATTTTTTTCTATTACATTGACACTTATACAGTAAAAGGAGGACTTTGAGGAGTGATGTTTTTGGAAACAGAAAAAGAAAAACACTGTAATGTCTGGACGAGGAAGAGTAAGAGCAAGTGGCCCAGTGAGAGGTGCAGAGAGAGGTGCAGTGAGAGGTGCAGAGAGAGGTGCAGTGAGAGCTGCAGAGAGAGGTGCAGTGAGAGGGCAGTGAGAGATGCAGTGAGAGGTGCAGTGAGAGGTGCAGTGAGAGGTGCAGTGAGAGGTGCAGTGAGAGATGCAGTGAGAGCTGCAGTGAGAGGTGCAGTGACAGATGCCGTGAGAGGTGCAGTGAGAGATGCAGTGAGAGATGCAGTGAGAGGTGCAGTGAGAGGTGCAGTGAGAGATGCAGTGAGAGGTGCAGAGAGAGCTGCAGTGAGAGGTGCAGTGAGAGATGCAGTGAGAGGTGCAGTGAGAGGGCAGTGAGAGATACAGTGAGAGGAGCAGAGAGAGGTGCAGTGAGAGATGCAGAGAGAGGTGCAGTGAGAGGTGCAGAGAGAAGTGCAGTGAGAGGAGCAGTGAGAGCTGCAGTGAGAGGTGCAGAGAGAGGTGCAGTGAGAGGTACAGTGAGAGGTGCAGTGAGAGGGCAGTGAGAGGTGCAGTGAGAGGAGCAGTGAGAGGTGCAGAGAGAGGTCCAGTGAGAGGTACAGTGAGAGGTGCAGTGAGAGGGCAGTGAGAGGTGCAGTGAGAGGTGCAGTGAGAGGTGCAGAGAGAGGTGCAGTGAGAGGTGCAGTGAGAGGAGCAGTGAGAGCTGCAGTGAGAGGTGCAGTGAGAGGTGCAGTGAGAGGTGCAGTGAGAGGTGCAGAGAGAGATGCAGTGAGAGGAGCAGTGAGAGGTGCAGTGAGAGGTGCAGTGAGATGTGTAGTGAGAGGGCAGTGAGAGATGCAGTGAGAGGTGCAGAGAGAGCTGCAGTGAGATGTGCAGTGAGAGGGCAGTGAGAGATGCAGTGAGAGGAGCAGTGAGAGGTGCAGTGAGAGGAGCAGAGAGAGGTGCAGTGAGAGGTGCAGTGAGAGGAGCAGTGAGAGGTGCAGTGAGAGGAGCAGTGAGAGGAGCAGTGAGAGCTGCAGTGAGAGACCCAAGGAGAGGGCAAGGTAGAGGTGTAAGAATGCGTGGTGGTGGCATTCCAAGGGCTGCAAGAACAGTAGTCAGTGATGAAATTTGTGCCACTATCATTGAGCATGTAATCAACCACAGCCTTTCACTAAGAGAGGCTGGTAAACAGTAAAGGAAAAAAAACTGATAAGCTTTTTACTGGAATGCTTTTGAATGTGAACATTACTGTAAATGTCGACATACAGTTTCTAACCAAGAAATTTAGTGTAAAAACGGTGGATTGCATGTTTTGCATGCACATACCTGTAAAACTGAAACACAAAAGTCTATGAAGTTTTTGTAATGTCAACAATAGCCAGTATTTTGAAACCGGGTGTACTTTGATTGACTGCATGTACCTTGTGAAGTGAAAACAAGTGTTATGCTTTGACAGAATAATTTCATTTTGAGTCAGATTTCCAGTGTTTTGGTAAAATTAGTGTGTGCAGAGAAAGATGTGTTCTATTTTGAAATGAAGAGTTAGTATATATTTACCAAAATGTGTTTTTGAGAAGAAAATTATCCATTTGGCCAATTGTGTTTTGTAGGTGTGAGTCTGTGTTAAGAGTTTAGGAAAAGTATCTGAAGTATGGGTAAGCGCTTGTTAGCGATTGAAAAAAACTGTAATAAACATTTACATTATAATAGGGTATAGCTATCTTTAATATAGAAAATATTTGAATGTGAATAATTGAAAAGAACATTTTGATAATGTTTTAGACCTTTATTTTTTAGAGATATTCACATTATATTTGTACAACTATTGTAAGGCCGTCTAACTCGATCCAATGGTGGTATTCGAATTAGCGGTGAAGGTCTTTGCGTGTTACTGTCTTTTCTCGTGGCAAAGTATTTTTGGTTAAATGCAATACATTTTATCTTATGTATTAACTCGTTTCATCTGACTCCATAAAATGAAAAGGTTTTTCAATGATATCTGTGCATCATTAAATATATGTTAATGTTTGACTATTCCTTTTAACTCCAATGAAAATAAAGTCAAAGTCTGTTAGAATAATCAAATATAACAATTTATTATGTCAGGTAAATGTATTATTACAATTCCATAATCAATTGAAAGATAATCAATGCAAACCATCAAATGTTCTAGAACAAAGAGGAAAAAGTTTACCCGACAAGAAATGCGTGAGGCTGAGAGTCTCACAACTCTCAGCCTCACGGGCCGATCTCAGATATAGAAAAGGGCCTGAGCTCTCGCTGCGTTTCATTATATACCCAGACCTCATTTCAAATCTAAACATCATTCACAGTGGAAATTTACCTGTAAGTCACCATTTGCTAGCAGTGGAAAATTAGCATTCAGTCAAATGGTCGAAGGTGTTAACTCAAAGACACATCCTCCAGTATTGTAGGGTGTGGAAGATATTTCTAAACTTCCTAAGAACTTTATTACCTTTTGGGTTTACTTCTTTGGGAATGAGACATTTGTACCAGTCGTACTGTGACATTTTAAATAGGCTAATACTAAACATGAACATACTCTGTGATAATCATTCACATTAAAACTACATTTTCTTGGGTGCATTCAGGTGGGGGTGAGGGGAGATGTAGATGAAGTTGGTTCGGAGGTGAGACTTTCGTCTCAATGGTGCATGAAGGCCAGTTCAAATGGTAATCTCCAGAGAGGTTCTTTTGTCCTCTCAGTGTCTGGTCATCCCCGAAACAGACTGTCTGGAATTTCCTAATTTATCAATTCTTACAGTTCCCTCCTTGACTCCGTGGGTCAAATTCAAATGAGCTCCTATGGAGTCACTTATAAACGTCTGTTGTAATCCTTGAGATGTCACTGAAAAATTGTCTTGTCAATGTTAGTATCTGTAGAAGCTTGTAGATGACTGTGTTCACCTGCAGAACGCCTGGTCTCACCAGGTGTATGTAGCTTGAGTTCAGCAGGTGGATGAATGCGTTCAGGTTTTCTTCTTGCGTTTCAGCCTAGAATGTGAGCAAAGTTCATAAAGTCAATCTGGACCTTTGTGACTTGTTCAGTCGACGTGTCATTCCTTCAAAGAGAAACTTCTGCTTCTCTGGCACCTTTCCCATGACGATAATCTGACCCTCTTGACCAATCCTGTCACCTCCAGCAGTGCGGTTGTCTGGGCAGACCTCGATGGATGAAGGTGTTCTCCTTGGTTCCACACTGCTTCGTGTGAGACACCTGAAAATCGTCTTAAATGTCCACTTCACGATTGAGCACTTATGAACTTGAAGCCATGAGGAAATGCATACGAACACATAATGCAACAAAACAAAATCATGTCATGTTCAATGTAAAATACCATGTTCTTGTCAGCAAGTGCGAATGGTACATCTGTCTCATATGTTTCTGAAGGTCCTGAATGGTAAGGATGTCTCATATTAAATATCCAATTCTTAAATATATATATATATTTTTTGGTCTGAATTATATAAAGAAAATGCAGCAAGAGGTCAGTGTAATCAAAGCAATCAAATAGATTCTATTGATCAAGAAGTCATGTAATAACAACAATACTATTCAATAAATGCATATGTATATAATAATCAGTGTTTGTTCAGGAATCTTCCAATGCCAGCCACTTATGCAAATCTAAGAAGTGACTTGGAACATGCTTAAATGTATTCAAGAATGGAGATTGTTCATTCCTTGCAACAGGTGTGAGAGTGTGTGTTTGTGTGAGGGTGTGTGTGTGTGTCTGTGTGTGAGTGTGAGTGTGAGAGTTTGTGTGAGAGAAAGAGAGAGAGCGAGAGAGAGTGTGTGTGTGTGTGTGTGTGTGTGTGTGTGTGTGTGTGTGTGTGTGTGTGTGTGTGTGTGTGTGTGTGTGTGTGTGTGTGTGTGTGTGTGTGTGTGTGTTGGCTAAGTCACAGTCAATGACAGGGTTGCATTGCACTGATTTGTGACTGTAGCCATTAATATGTATATTCCAGTGTTTTCCCATGAGTTGGCAGAGTGTTGTGAATCGCGTATGCTATGTCATGGGATCAGCTTTCCCATCCTATGTGTGTGAAGCTATCCGGATCTGTTAGTGTGAAGATGTACAATAGGTCTTTAGTGAGGTGATCTTCTTATGATGTATAGTGTTCAGCCTGGATAGATTTGATCTATTCCAGGTGATGGTGATGTGAGGGTGTAGTGATGGAGGAGTGTGTAGAGATGGAGGATTGTGTAGTGATGGAGGAGTGTGTTCAGTGTTCATGTCTAGGAGATGGGTGGAATCTAATCTATAATAATTGTGTTGTAAATTTAGTTCCAGTTCTATACTGGGAGGCCATGCTTATATAGTGATGTGCTATTGTGAGATGTTAATGGCCTCTTGAAGTGTCTTTTCACCCATTTCCCGAGTCTCAGGTTATGTTCTAACAATCCCGCTGTCCTGGCTCTGATGCAGATTGGGTCCGGCCCATCCTGGCATCCGTCCTTCAAGGAATTGCAGTAATACACCTGAGACAGAAACAAATGCAGAGAGAATCACAGTTAATTCTGATGTTTTCAACAGTTTCAAATTCAGACATGTGGAATGCTTTTCCTTTCTCCATTATCATGTCCATTGAAATTTTAATTCCAGTTGTCACATGAAACAGAGTTTCATTGATCAGGTCTGAACTATTGCTGTTGTTTCAGCGCAGTGTGTGACACCTAAAAGCTGCTTCTGCAGTGGAGCCTTCACAGTCTGCTGTGTCATGAGCATTAGAGATCCCAGTTCTGCTGGGGAAATTTTCTGGATTAACCAGAGTTTTTCTCACTCATATTTTTATGAGATCAAATGGGTCGATGCCCATGGCTTTATTTCAAAGTTGCTCTCTTTACAGTCAGATCTGTGGGGAGAAATTAGTTCACCTGTTTGGGTGTTCGCTGCTTAGCATTTGCTTTTTTGTGGTGTCATTCACACAAATACAGATCTTTTGTGACATGCAAAAGGCTGTGATACTTCTGTTCTCACTCTCCTTGTACATTTACTTCTCTGATCAGATTCAATTTTAGTTGGTGTGTCCCAGTTAAGGATGATTTGGTTTGCTATTACCTGTGCCACACTTCTGGTTGTGTTTTTGTAAAGGCAAAAAATAAAAGCAGTTGTGTTTTTGTAAAGGCAAAAAATAAAAGCACATCCCCTCCCCCCTTTGGCACTGGGTAGCAGGCCAATGAAATCAAATTGTAAGGATTAAATGTCACACTTCTCCAATGAATGCCCTGTTTGGCGATTACAATATAATGCATATTATAATTTGAGTTATAATACAATTATATTATATTAAAGGAATATAAATTAAATTATATTGTTTCTGGTCTCTAAAGAGTCTCTGGAACAACTTAAGCCTAGTTCACACTACATGATTTTAAGCCCGATTTAAGCCCGATTTGCAAATCGTTGAGCTCGCCGACAGGTCAGGGTGTTATCGCGTGCAAATCGCGGGCGATGAACGATCGCCAATCTGTTAGTATGAAAGAGCCAACAACGCATCAAAGACACTCGCAGACGCCTCGCAGACGCGTCGCCGAGCCCAGGAAAATATCTAGCATGCTAGATATCCAGAGCTGTCGCGCGACTCAAGCTCACGTGATGTCATGAGCTACAGCCAATCAGAGCAAGGCATGGGTTGAGGTCTTGATGTCATGAGCTACAGCCAATCAGAGCAACGCATGGGTTGAGGTCACCGGGTAAAGACGCGGGTAAATACGGGATTTTCAAAGAAACACGGAAGACGAGTTTACAGAAAGATGAGCAACATGTCGTCAAGAAAGCAATGGACTCTTTAATTTAATTGAACTGTGGCAGGAGCATGAATGCCTTTATGATGTCGGACATGAGATGTACCACAACCGCTCCGAGAAAGAGAAAAGGTGGACGGAAATTACAAACGCTCTCAAACAGCCAGGTGAGCAAAATGTTATTTTTACATTATCTAAATGTTGTATGTTGAAATGTAAATTACATCTTTTTACTGTAATTATGTTTATTGTGATATATATTATTGTGTAGTAAGAGGATATTCAGTTAAAGTTTAATTCCAATCTGCCTTTTGTACCAGTCGAGAGATACTTTAAACCAGGGAAGGATTAAATTGTCATTTTTAGTTTGAAACAGACAAATAAAATAAATGAATTTGTGGTGGTGCATAACTGAGAATAATGCATTTTCTTTATTAATTGTAGGGTTTACTGTTGAGGACATTAAGACCAGGGCAGTATCCCTGCGAACGCAGTACTGTCGTTTGCAGAAACCCAAACCAAGTGGGAGTGGCAGCAAACCCTTGACTCCTAGGCAAAGGTGGCTTCTCAGAGTGATGGATTTCATCAAAACATATATTGTCCACCGGCCATGCGAAACAACAGTAAGTTAAACGGTCAACAGAAGCAAGAAATGTATTTTTAATAGCATACATTTGTAACACTCATACACCAACACATACATATTAAAACGAACAAGGCCCGTGAGCGGTCTTGATGCGTTTTTGTTTACAAACTATTAAAAGTTTACAATTGTTCTGCACACACACCCCACACACACGCACGCCACACACCACACACGCACGCCACACACACACGCACGCCACACACCCCACACACCCCACACACACACACGCACGCACGCCACACACACATATTTGGATATTTTTGGGATTAAATGGGTTAATAGTGGCAGATTTGGCATACAAAAACATGCACACTCGCTCAGTCACTGACTGAAAAAATCACTGAAAAATACAATACCACACACATACACACGCTGTCTCACACATGCTACAGTAATACTTTATTCTGCTCTCTTGACTCAAATCTTACACTGTGCTAAACTGGGTAATGTAAGTGCATGTTGTTGAAGCAGCTCTTTCTTAATCCTATCACCGTCTTCTCTGTTCCAGCTTGGTGCATCATTCAGTGGGCAGAGTGATGCAGAGGATATGGACCTCTCAGACCTAAGGCCTGATACACCATCTGTGGACAGTTCCCCACGTACTGCGTCCACCCCAATTCCGTCAAATCAAGAAGCCTTTACATTGTCGGAGGAAACTGCTTCAACTACCTCAAGTGATAGCGGTAAACAGCCACGTTTGAGCAACAATCCCCAAAAAAGAAAGAGGGTGTCCGAGGATGTTGTAGAGCTGCAGAAGCTGGATTTGTTGAAACAGATGGTTGCTCAAGTGGACTCACAAACCCATCGTGATACATTAACTTCTTTTGGGAACCAGGTGGCTTTGGAATTGAGGGATATTCAAGACCCAGTTCTGTTATCACGAGTAAAAAGAAGCATAATGATTATGATATACAACGCCCAGGAGAATGACAGAAGCGGGTCATTGTCGTCACCTGGACAACCTACCCCATATCAACCAACGGCCCAGTCTCATTCCCAGCAGCCTTATTATGCCTCAGGTCATGGGTTTCATAGATCACTTTTGGAGACACAACCCGAACATGCCTATGACTAGACATTCTAATGAACCTGTGGATTGTGAATTGTGGATTTTTACTATCTTAAACAATATTGTTCTATTACATTTTGTTTTATTATAGTAGTGCACTACTTGCCGTTTAAACTTGTTTGTATAGTGTTACTTTTTTCTTTAATGTAAACATACTTTAAAAAAAAATAAAAACACAAATTCTAAAACAGGCTGTCTGTCCATTTCTCAAAGCTTTTATATTCTAAAGTGAAGTGACCTAATTGACTGTTCAATGCTCAAATTGTTGATGATTGAATTAGAGTATCCTTCACATCGTTCACATTATATTTAAATTAAAACCTTACAAGTAATAAAAGGAATAACAACTATTTACAACGTGAAGACCAATGTTTTTTTTATTATGTACACTGTTATGGGGAACGGTATATATATATTTAACGTATATGTATATTTTAGCTTATTGTTACAACACATATTGCTGTGCACCAGAAACACAATCATTGAGAAGCTGCCTATTTAGAGTGCTGGGCGATACACAACGTATCATAATATAATAGTGTGGGATTGGCTGTTAGATTAATCCATATCGAGTAAAAATGCCCAGTGCTTATCGTAATCGACAATTATCACGATCAGCTATGTTATTATTTATCACCCCAGCCCTAGTATAGGCATATTATTAATGTACTGTGAATAATGAATGTGGATTAATAAATAAAGGTATGATAAGGTACTTAATATAGATTGCCTTTAATTGTTACATACCTGCACCGTTGGATTTGTATGCAATTGAAATAACAAATTGAATAACAACACTACAAATTGATAATCACAAAACAATATTCTTTATTAATACTGGATTTTTGAACACACAAGAAAATAAAATGTCCTAAACTGACTTTAACCTGCTGTTTGCTGGGATAACTCTACATCAGTTCCTTTTTAAATGTGTTGATCCTGCCAAGAAACACTTCCTGCTTGTGACACAAAGTAGTCCCGCATCAGATTGCATTGCATTTTGGCTGTCGCTGTATAATTGCGATGTGAGGTGTTCTCCATCGGTTGGAAAGCACCCATGCCATGATTTCTCCATTGCCCATCAACCATGTTGTGGTCAGCAGTCTCCCAGTCTGCAAAAAATGCTTCTGACCTGCGCTCGCAGAGGAAGTTGTGGATGCACAGGGAAGCCATTGTTATTTTCACCACCTTGTCTGGCTCCAAGCAAATGGTCGACCTGAACACTCTCAACCGGTTGGCAAGAATGCCAAACGCATTCTCTACCACCCTTCGTGCCCTAGACAAACGATAGTTAAAAACCCTCTGACTGTGCTCCATCTGCCTGAATGGATATGGCTTCATTAGGTCATGCCTTAAGGGATATGCATCGTCTCCCACAAACATATAGGGCATCACTGTGTCAGAATCGGGCAAGGGCTCAGGTGGGGGAAAGCTCAGTCTGCCCTCGTCCATTGCTTTGCGCAGGTCAGAGTGAGCAAACAGTCCGGCATCTGAAACTCGACCTTGGGTACCCACACTTGCGTAGATGAACTTGTAGTTCGCATCCACTGCAGCCATCATAAGCACAGAGAACCTGCCCTTGTAATTGTGGTAAAAACTTCCACTTTTTCTTGGAGGCTGTATGTAAATGTGCTTTCCATCCAGTGCCCCAAGGCAATGTGGAAACTGCCACTTCCTTTCGAAATCCATGGCTATTGTATGCCACTCTCCCTCCGTTGATGGTGTCTAAAATAATAGGACACACCAAAAGTCAGTGACTGAATTATTAGAATACAGTTATATGTAGGACAAAATTGGATAGTCATACTTTTGTGAGTCAAACTCCTTCTCACTTAATCCATATAAATATGTATATAAAGATAAACTAGAGATTAAACATACAAGTATGTGTAGACATAAAAATATAATTACTTATGTTTTTTCGGAAGTATATCCCTGTTTGTAATCATAGGTTTTACTAAAATACTTTTAGGAAAAAGGAAAGTCAACTGTATATTGCCGATGTCCACAATGTTGATGTTCTGGGTGTTCTTTTTTAAAATGAAGTTGTAGAGTGTATATCTTTACATTTTGTAATGACTCCCTACCTTCAAGAAATCCTCCTTCATAACCTGGTACAGAGCTGTACAGGTTTCCATCACTATTTGTGAGATGGTGCTGGTCCCCATCCTGTACTGGAACCTGAGGGACTTGAAAGCTTCACCTGCATGACACCAAAAAAAGTCAGAAACATACCCAGACAGACAAAAACGTTATCACTACATTCAGTTCATATTCGTTTAAAATTAAATCACACAAACCTGTTGCCAAGAACCGCAGGGTCAAAGACAGACGCTCTCTGGGTGGTATTGCACGTCTCATCTTGGTGTCCTGCTTTGTTATAAGATGTTGGACTCTATCCAGCAAAAAATCTAACTCCTCTGCCGTCATTCGCAGCAACTCCCTGAAGCCTGTCCTATCATTATTCTATAACAACGATAAATAAATCAAGAAACACAGCTTTTTAGCACAGTACACAACACGTTGATATTTTAACATTTTAAATGCGTCCGGCCAAACATAAACATGCAGCTACATCTCCGATATAAACATGCTGTACTCACCTCCAACTCTCTCTGTAGCACAGACAATCCCTGCTGTTCACGAATGCGGATCCACTCTTTCGCCCATACTCTCTTACTTTTTTTTGTTTTTGTTTTTTTCTCAGAGCAAATTATCGCGCAAACAGTTTGCAGCACCAGTTTCTGTCTGACGTCCATATTCGCGCGTTGTCTTCTTCTTCGTCTTCTTTGCTGGGTATTGGCGCGCGTGCTGTTTCGCGTCATTTCCGGTTCGTTTTATCGCGTGATTTTTCGTGACAAAACGTGGTTTGTAGACCAGATAGAATCGTAGGGTGACAGAGTTGTTGTCAACTCGTGTAGTGCATTACCTCCTGTTGCGGATCAATCACGTTGTGTCGTGTGGTCTGAACAGCTCAACAACTTGAACACTCCTGATTTCACAGAGAGCAAGTCATGTAGTGTGAACCGCACAGTTCAGCCCGACGTTTTAAAATCATGTAGTGTGAACTAGGCTTTAGTTGTCAAAGTGTCAAAGCTGTACTGGTCCGTGCATTGTATGTACAACAACGGTCAGGCTGATAGCCAATGAGGAATTGTGTTGTTGTTAACACCCAAAGAACCGCAAGCACATGCTAAACACATGGTCAAATCTCTGCTCATTCTCATGTCAATACATTTGAATATGAAAAGGTTTCTTGGCTCAGGGCTGATTAGAAGCACATTCGCGGTTTCTGATGTAGATTTCAAATGCCTGTTCGTTTAATTTAGTCTTTTTAAAGACTACATAAAGGTAACGTGGCCATTTTAACATTTGATTATTCTATTTTCTCTTACTTTATATTATTCGTTTATAGATCAGGAAACTATATCACTTTGCAGTCCTTCTTCTAAGGATGCACGACACAATCTCGCCAGTCTGACTTATCAAAACAGAGGTAATTGGCTAAATATCTGAGATGTGCCGTATTCACACGTACACAATAACAGACACTTGAATAGCCCCCTTGAATGCCACCTCAGGAACTTAAATTAATTGTTTCAATTAGTAGAGGTCATGATCTAATAGAACATTAAATTAGAACAGAGGTTATGGAACGCACCCGAATCCAGGTTGATCAAACAGCATTTTGCTGATTCTGGACGGAAATAACTCGTTCCCCTCATTCAAGTACACTTGAATCTGATATTCAGTATTAGTCATCACTAATGTCTGGCGCAAACTTGTGGAAATATACGAATCCGGTAATCTATTTTGAAAAATAATTTCAGAGCAATCCAGAATTAGTTCAAACGTGAAAGGGTTTTTGTTTCAGGATTAATGAGATGTGCGTTTGTTGTTTCTCTTTTGTAGATTTCAAATGCACTGTGAAAACACATTGTAACCACATGGCAATCCTATGCTCCTGTACAAGGAGGCAAACAAATTTCTCATAGACCAGTTTACACCGTATACACAAGATACATGGCCTAGAATGCATGTCATCTACAGCCTTAACCTAAGTGCTACAACCAACACTTACAGTTAAGTAATCATGTGTTTCAAAGAATAAACTAGCCTATGTGCACATATAGTAGCACAAACAACCATAAAGTGTGTTCTATGAGCACAATGTGTTAAGCACAATTACAAATCCAAAAATACAGACAGAATTATTCGTGACTGCGGCAACCTCTGGGCATCTCATCAACACATGTGCCTCCCGCAAAGAATATAATAGCGACATCAACATCAAGCTGGACTTGTTCCACTGCATGCGGCGGTTCTCCAGAGAGTGTACTTCAGAGCACCATACACTGCACAGTGCTTTCTGCAAGTTTCTGTCAGCAGCTTTTAGTGTTGTGGACCAGATGGACCTACAGAGACTGAAGCAGGCTTATGTCTTCTGTGGGATAGTGCCTGCAAATCCAACAAAGAAGCATATCAGGGAGCACTGTCGCACTAGGGTCCCACACCCCAAAGAGCTGCTGGAGAGAGTGGAGAGAGTTCTCCAAAGATTCTTTTAAAAATGCGATCCTGATGGTGGGTCACTGTTCAAACCATCGATGTTGAAGGTATGGAGGATTCAGCGATACCACATCCTCAGAGGCTGCCTGAGTGACCCAGAGATTGAAGAGGGGATCCTCTATAGGCATGCTGGAACGGTCCAGCTGAACCATGTGAAGGGGGAGGCGGCAGCTGTACCCGTGTGGATCCCTGTGAGAGGCACCTCTCAGCAGGAGGGATTCCATTTCTGTCAGGCGAGATGGGTCACAGGCACTCAGGTATCCACAGAACTTTTCCAGGCGCTGGGCATGATTGGAGTGGCTCGCTGGAATTTCAAGCGCCTTGTGGACCTGAAGCAGCCTGGAGTGAAGCTTTCTGCAGTTTTTGATCCTGTGCTGATCATGGAACTGAACAAGTCATCAGACGTGGTGACAGGCCAGGCCAAGTACCCTGCCTTAATTATCTCACAGACAGACACCGGAGAAAAGTTTGGACTGCAGTATGTGGAGCCTGGTTGTCGTCCTGTCCCCCTGGACAGGGACAAGCACAAGTCCCAGAAGGTACCTGTTGCAGAGGAGGGAGAGCATCAGTCCTCACAGCCGTCTGCTCTCAGTGAGATATTCCCACCTGATGACACAACTGAGGAGGTGAGGGGGGAACACTTTGCTCAGCTAAACTTGACTGTTGTACTTACAAACATCCCCATTCACTATAATCCAAATCTAATATGTAATTACTGATTGTAACCCAAATTAATTACTCTCTATGCTCCAGGATGACATCTTTGGTGTGGCTTCTCCTGGCTCACAAACAATGATCCAGCCTGCACAGCCCACCAGTGTAAAAGTTGATTCAGCTCACATCTTCATCCCTTAATTATTCCTTATTTATATGAATACTACATATATTTTAGAGATAAAGGTGAAAATTATTTACTTATTCTGTCCCTTTTCCTCTCTTTTAGATGAGATGACACCACCACTGCCCTTTACTCCCTCTCCCAATAGCACAGGTTCCATCAAGGCAGGGGGTATACTTTTTGTCCTGGACCATTTTCGGTGGACACAGCCCATGAGGGATTCCATTGTTGGCCTTCTGGCAAAGTACCATGGGCAGAAAGACCTTCTCACCCAGGTGGATGCGGAGTATGCTGCCCTTGTGCAGGCTGCCTCCAGGGATCCCAATAGCCTCTTACACCCCACCACGAAACAGCATATCTCACGTTATGTGAAACACATGGCCAAGATGACAAACACAAGTTCATCCCTGAACACCAGTCCAGAGAAACTCCTGGAGACCCAGCAGCTGTGGCATCACCTCACAAAAGGTAGTGAAACTGTAAGTGTTCCAGTGGTAACCCTCCCACCTGCCCCAGTGAAGACCCACCCAGAAATAAGCCCCAGGAGTCCCCGCTAACTAAGGGTGAGATTGAACAGATGGTGAAAGATATTGTGGAGAAGCAGCAGCAGCAGCAACAGCAACAGCAGCCTGTTACAAAGAGGACACGGAACTGTCTTGCTTGTGGCCAGCCAAAGTCACGTTTCCTAGGTGATGGCTCCTCCATTCATTTCTTTTATCAGTCTGGAAGCGTGAAGTACTTTTACTGCTCTACAAAGGTATACCAGATGTATGCAGCGGAAGGCCTCACCAATCCTCGAATGCCGTTTGCTGACTTTGCTGAAACACCTTTTTTTAATCGAGAGCTACAGGCCTCTGCAGAGGCAAGACAGGTAATGGAGGAGCGGGGAAAGAGAAAGGCAATGGAGCAGCATCCCACTGGTCGCCTCTGTAGGTTCTGCCACAAGCCCCTCAAACAAGGCCCAGAGAGTCCACACATACATACTGGGTTCCCTGGTGTGGCAGGGAAATATGTATATTGTCCTGCCAAAGTGTTTTCCCTATATCGGACAGAGGGGATGACTCACTAGATGACTTGGGGAGAGTTCTGTCAGTCTTCCTTTTATGAGGCAGAAAAGAAGAGATGGGTAGCAGAAAAGGGAAAGTGACTGCCCTCATGTTTCCTGGCTTTGATTGTAAATATTGTATCATACAAAATATAACTCTGTATCTTGTTTGTTATGGATATCTGTTACATGTGTAAACCACTGAGGTTTGTTCTTGCCTTATTTGTCTTTCTGGTTTTTGTTTTTTTACTTTAGAAGGCCATGTTGGTACCTGAATGATTGTAAAATGTAAAAAAGTCTGCTTAACTTTTACTGTTATATATGCATAATTTATCAATTAAAATGTTTTTACAATTCGTTCAAAACATTTTCAAAACTCTATGATTATTTAGATGATGGAAGGCACTACTTTTAATCTTTTGTAATTGTAAATACTTTGCATCTCACCTGTAAGATTTTTTTTGCAAATAATATTACTTAAACTGTATAATCTTTGTTTAACTGAAAAAGTACTGTGTAGCCTGTTTCAGCCTGTTTCTTTTTTATTCTTCCATAGATCTTTGTTCACTAGGTGTTTTTAAACTGTCACTTGATTTCATAGATTGATTATTTATTTTGGTCATGTTGAGATATTTCCATTTTTTAACATTTGTTCATTCAATCCAATTGCCTTGGTTCACATTATTGTGTAATTAACATGCACTGTGCATAGTGTTGTGGTAGGATGAGTCTTTTAAAATAAAAATGTATTTTTTTATGATTGTATATTTTATAAAGGTATACTTTTATTCTTTTGAATGTTTGTTTTTTATTAAAACATAATTTAACTGAAAATATCCAGAAAATCCTTGACTGTTATTTTGGACAAGCACAAAAAGTTACAGTATACATAACATTGCACCAATTCATTTATCAGAAAAATAAGGACTGAAAAAAAAATTGGATGAAAAGAGAGATGGAGTCCATGGGGCTCTGGCCAGGATCACACCCAGTAAGACACCTCATGAATATGGTCTCCTTGTGGTGCTATCCACCTCACCCTGTGCTAATAGAGACAAACATGGGCCTTCCATCACCAAAGTACTTCCAGCTCCATCCCTTTTTCATTTGGAAACCTGAGCACAGTATAAATGAAAGGCTTAGAAACAACTACATCAAATACTGTTTTATAGCACAAAGACATTCCTTGCACAAGGTTATGCATAAATGTATATATATATTGTCTA